>NC_051191.1:9799047-10111362 GCF_015220075.1 Falco rusticolus | reverse complement strand
GGCACAAACACAGCTCAGTCCAAATGGAGCCGTAAAATAGGGAGTAAGTCACAGAGCAGGTATTTATGTAATGGATAAATAATCCCATGGAGCAAACGCCTCCCTCCATTTTTACTCAGATGGCTATACTGACCCTTTTTTATCTAGAACCCAGATGCTGGTGTCTTCGTGGGTCATTGCTGATACTCACCATTTCCACAGAGCTTTTGAGTGAAATGGAGAGCTTCAAAGTGAAATGTTTCAGGTGCTTTGTATAAAACCGGGTGAAAAACAGAAGGGTGTGACTAGTCATCAGCATTTTTCATCCGCGTCTCCATCATTTTGTATGAGCTCATGTGCAGATTTGGCCTTCCTTCTCTGCTGGAGGAATCTCAACAGAGAGTATGTATTTCTGGGGAGGATCAGGGGAGAATTTGGCTCACAGAGCTGTTGTTAATGAGATTTGAGAGGTCATTTTGTCTGAAAAGAGGCATAAATGTGCCCAGCAGAATCCATCAGCCACCAAAAAAACAGACTTCATCCTTGAGGAAAGCAAAAAGAAAGTCCTTGAATGCTTTTGATACCTCGTTAGTTTTAACAGTTTTGTCATCAGTTTATTTCTGCATCGGGGCAAATGGCGTTACATCAGGTGCTGAAGCAGTTTGCACTAGGAAAATGGCATCTTGCCTCCTAGGACGGAGCCAAGAACACTGTGTAAAACCCCAGTGCTTTTCATGTTTTATGAAGCCAGATGAGATAGATTAAATCTACTGCTTTGTACTTTCACTTTCTTTCTCTTAAAAAATGACGTGCCTAAACTCCCAAAAGACAGCACCCCTCTGTAAATGCCACCTGAGCTAAAGCACAGCAGGCTGTCTGTTCTGTGCAGTCAGAAAACAAGAACTGAAATGCACTCAGCAGTTGTCATTTAGTTCTCACTAGCTGGCCAAACACAAAGTTATCTATCTCCCCTGATTGTCCTGAAAAATTTATTGAGTTCCCACCAATTCACTTCAGAGGGCCTCGAGTCATCCTGATAGCACAGAAATCTGCAGCACTGCAGACCCTGCAATCTTCCCTCAGATTGCCAAGGAATCTGGACTCACAAAGCAATTATATCAATTTGGGACAAAAAATTTTACATAACTCTGGCACTTTCTGCCCAAACATACTTCTAGTTCTATGTACATATGCAAACCTGATTTTTTACTTACCTCATTCTTCACAAATGCTTATGGAGAAGTGGAACTGGCCAGCAGTTATAAGATCTTTATGGAACCTATTTTTTATAGCAATGAAATCACGGTCACAATGTAAAACTAACAACCCTGGAATTTTGGTGTCTTAATCAGTGGCTGGCTGCTGGGTGAACATTAGATTGCATTCCTGGGAGATTATGCCTAACAGGAATGCAGTTTGGGTGATTGGTTCAAGGTGGCATCGTTTTGAAATAGTTGTAAGATCTAAGGCACTAATTTAGAAAAATGAATCTGCAGTAATTGCATAAAAACAAATAACAGCTCTTGGCTTAGCTGTATCAAATTGATCACAGGATATATTAATTTTCTACATGGATAATTCCTAGTCTTTTTTTAGCTCAGACAGCTCCCTCATAGCCTCTCTGCCCAGTCTTTCAAGTGTTTGAACATGTTATTTTTTCACTCACATTTAATTTTCTGATTAGTTTCATTTATTATGAGCTTCACTATATATAAGCATTGTTTCTGATTTTCAGCAACAATAAAAGTACATTATATTTTTAAAAAGCTAATATGCTTCCTCCTAAATATATGCATTAATAAATGAACTCATCTTTTTCAAGTGTCTGCTGTGGTTGATATAGCAGGAAAATTAGTGGGCATCAGAGCTATCAAGTCAGTATATATTTACTCTTTTAAAAATAAATTAACCACTTGGACTCTTTCTTGCTTTCTTTGAATTTGCCAATGCCTGGGTCAGGGTCCTCTGTCCTGTATCTGTGCCAGGTTCTGAAGTTTTGTCTCTCTTGAAGTTGCTTCATTTTTCCTCAGTGACTGTGTGTTCACTGAGATGAGACCTTCAGCATCCCACAGACCACCGCCCCCCTCCAGTTATTAGGCTTCCATTAGTCCCACGGCATTTGTTTATTCCATACAAATTGAACGTGATAATTCCAGAACCTTATACATACCTGGGGGCCAAGGAGGAGCATTCTTCTGCGCTAAGTTACTGAACTACACTGTGATTACGTCAGAGTGATGCCCCAGGGAGGGGGATGTGAAATCGCACCATAACTCCCTGCTTGGAGCCGCGTGACAGAGGGGTGCTTTCATCTCAATATGGAGCTGGGCCACGTTTGCATCGAGACCTGAGGGTGAGACATTCTTACAGCTGAGACACAGCATATGTTCATCAAGTGCTTGGGATCAGAGCAGGATTTAAACCTTCCTGCAAGTCAGGGCTGTCCTGAGTTTATTTTTCTCCATGGTAAATACACAGAAGAGCTGTTAAGTATGAATTCTGTTGTTCAGAAAAACTGTCCTTAATGAAGAGAACAGTCTAATATACAAAAGCCCTACAGAATCAGCTGAATATAATGGGCCTATACATTTAGATTTCAAGGCTTAAGTGAATAAGATCTTGCACTTTGATTAGTATGTAACATAACAAGTTGGCTCACTGAAGTACTGTTTGTGAGCAACTTGCTATTCAAGGTAAGAGTATCAGGACCTGCTCGGTGGAAAACTCAGCATTTCTCTACACACAGCTGTGTGTCTTTCTAGGTGGAGGCAGAAAGCGCTCACATATGTCCCTTCTTTTGCAGGTGGTGAAATCCAATCCCTCTGAAAAAAGTCCACACATAACAATGACGTTATCAAGGCACTACACGCTGGAGAAATATTTCCGTAGTCAAAGCAAGCCATCACAACTGCAGGACTATGCAGCAAATTCTCAGTCCCCGTATCATGTCCGAGGTCCAATAAATCAAGTTTATTCTGAAATCCTTCTCAGCAGGCTCTGTGCAAGTAAGAGGGAGCTTGTCAGCACATAGCCTCTCTTGGATATAGTGCCTATAGGATATAGGATATAGGACTAGAGGTGTGCCACTACCTGAGTGGCAGTTGAAGGACCATGGTGGATTTATGACGTTTCCTTGATTGGCTGCACACACACCAACAGAATTTGGGACTTGTGGCAGTTTTCCTAAAACTTTGTGAAATCAAGATATGCCCTGGCAACTCTGTGGTGTCAAAGTGGAAGATGGAAGGTTGCAAAGCAGAGAAGAGGGGAAGTTACTTGAACTGTTGCCAAAGGCTAGAACAGCTGTAGCTCAAGCAACTGTGTATTAATGATAGTAAAGAGAGATATATACACTAGAACGCTTTGGAATGGACTGTTTTAGCTCTTCAGCATTATCTAATTTTCTATTTATAGAGACACTGTAATATTTGAATGTATTTAGAAACTGGCTACATTCCATCTTAAAGAGTTTTATTTTATGTCGATGGGTTCCCCTTCAATATCAAACAAATTCTGTTTAGACACTTGGTCTGTACAATTTGAAAATGTCTATTAGCATTTTGCTGATGATGCCAAGTTTTAAACTCTAGTTTTTAGTGAAAACACACCCCTTCTTTGTATCTTAGATGAAACAGATGTCTATTCTATTTTTTGTATGTTCTAAAGCTAATGTAGAGATAGATTGCTTAGACTTGAGACTGATTATAACTGTCTTGATGTAACATGTAAATATCGTGAATGTGTTAACATAACCTTATTTATGGCCCCAGTTTAGCAGAGTGGCCATATGCAGGAAGACTGCTTAGATATGTGCTTCAGTGTCTGCCTTGGCCTGTAAGCCAAGCAAGTATTGTCCCTGCATGGAAGTGCCATTTATTTTATGATTTTTTGTAAAATATTTGCCAATGTGTGAAGCCAGTGACACAAACAAAAGAAAACCCCCTTTTGCAAGCACACATCATAACATTGGGATCTGGTTTTTAATGTCATAAGCAGTGTGTGGTGTGATGGCAGCAGAATATACTGCCTGCGTCTCATGCTTAGCAGGGACAAGACCTTCTCTGAATGCCAGTTTCATGCTGTAGCCCAGCTACATCACTGATGTTTGCAGATGTACTCCAGGTGAAACTCCAGGGAGAGGCTTTACCACCACAGCGGGGAACTGTCGCTGATCCCCGGGCACAGCTGTGACAGCACACTCATTCACAGTTGTGGTACCCTGATGGGAAACCAAGCATGGTCCAGGCTTAGCAGCTGGGTGATGGGTAAGACTGTTCTCCCTACAGATTATCTAGTTAGGAATTTTTATTAATCCAGTCACGGAGCAGGCAATCCAGGCACCACTCTCTCCCACCATGCACCAGAAAAGGGAGTCAGAACCAGGTAAGTACCAGCCTAAAGAAGGATCCCACAAGCTCTGTGGCATGCTTCCCCCTTCACAATTTTACATATAATCCTCCACCAGCTTCTACTGCCTTTGGGAAAGGAAGCCGCAGGCAATGTCTGGGAATAAACAAATTATACCACAGAACTAATCAGCATCCTATTTGCCTTAGTAGTACACAGAGTGGCTGCCCTAATAGAATTAGGGCTAGAAATTCATGACATCACTTTTAGGTTTTGCCAGAGATCCTTAACTTCAACACAATAGTCTTTATTCCTAGCTAAAGTTTTGTCAATTCTTGCTCCTTCAGATGACATATGTAGAGATATGATGGGAAATTGTCATGCAGTATGGTGTTTGGCTTCTCTAGATGACAGAAGGATCCTCAAAAAGAGGATCTAGCATATCCAGTTTAGGAGACCTTCCACTATATTGGAAAAACTCCTAATTTAGACAATGATATTACATTTAGTGAGACATTGTTATTATCTCTGTTTCTGTATAATATGCTGCTGCTGTGCTTATAGTAAATGTCCCTGAATGTCCATGTAGGGTTTTCCCTGGTGTGGAACTTTACATGAAAGATGGGTCAGGAGCTGTGCATAAATACTGAAAATGTCAGCATCTGGGTTTGAGCTATATGATTATCTAAGGAATATAATTGTATGCAAATAATATAATATATAAAATTGGGTCTGGAACTCCAGGGCTGCACAACCTTAAAGCTGAAGGATTTAATATCATGTCATTAATATTAGTAGATGCATAATGGAGCCAGATGTCTTTGGTATTAAGATGATCAATGATGGGTGTATTGCAATTCTGCTTCTGTTAAGGCATTTTTTTTTTTGTAACTCATTTAAATCCACATACTCCTACTCTTACTGTTCTGTACACAAAAGTTTCTAAGGTATGAACTGGGTTATTATGTTTGGTTGTTTTTTTTAATCAAAGCCTATTGCTGAAGCATCAGCTATCATGATGAAAAGGAAAGAGATGACTTTGTTATATTGTAGCTGATATCAATGAATGTGCAATTCATCACTTCTGATTTCACCACAAAATGGTTTACATGTGCTGTACACCCAGATGTCTTAATGTTTTCCAAATCTTAATAATTTTCAAATGTATCAAGTAGAAATTCTCCTGTGTGTTTCTTAGTTTTTACATGTCTATGTACATATATCTGTCTGTACAGTCACCGGGAGAATTTCCAAATTGATCTTTATTTAAATGAGTTCTTTGAATAAGTTTCTTCAAACACTATATATGATCCATGTAATCTTTGGAATAAACAAAGGGAATGCAGACTAAAACAGGTACCAAAGTACATTCTGCATTATTTAACTTTAAAATATACCTAGCATCTCTAGGTATGTGAAAGGAGAGAGCTGAGATTTACATGGAACCATCACTTGCTTATACACATTAAAATTTATGGATTAAGACAATAAAAGAATTACCATGATTGAATTCCAGTGAGGGCACATTTTTTGCTGTCAATGGTTTAATCTAGAATTATCACATCTGCTGTGACATTTTGCCTGAATAAGCATTAAAGTGTTTCTACTATATTAAGACTGATTCTTAACGTAAGATTCCACCACCACCACCTTAGTCCCATTACTTACCATTAAAATAGCAGAAGACCTAATTATCAGGGTGAGTTCTGCCTTCTAATACAGACACAAATGGCCCTGGAACTGGTGGTAGGATTGAAATAAGCCGGCTGGGGAATAAGTACACTGACAAGTGGTGTTTCCTGCTCAACGCTCAGTGTCTGCCCAGCAGCACATGGAGTTTAGAGTGGAACCAGGCTATATTTTAAGCCACAGGTGGAGAGACTGGAACTATGCTGAAAAAAAGGTAAATACTCTGACATACAAAGTAGAAATCTCATCAATTGTTGCATCCCTTTAAACTGTACCTGAAGCAGCAGTATGATGTACCAGTGTCCAATGAGTTATAACTCCTTGTCTCTCATACAACTCCATAAATGTCGAGCGGTGATTTGGATTTGAGCCCTGCAGGGTAGATGGCCACCATGATCAAGTCCATCTCAACAAGTATCTTTGGAGTAACTGGCTGTAATAAAAAAGATTTCCCTATTTGTAGAGAAATGCCTTGACAGGTCAGCTCTATCGTCAAGGATGCTATATTTCAATTATAGCAAGGAGCTGAAGGAATAGACTATGAATACTATTTTTTAGACTTAGCATTCATTTGAAAACATTAATCTTTAGAATAATGTCTTTCACACTGTTAAATATAAGGCCTTTATTTTTCTCTTATGTGACATATTAAAGGGACATCGAAGTAAATTTATTTGCTTAGTGGGTGGGGTAGTGGGGAATCCAATTACCTCAAGGTTGAAATAACCACTAATAGTTATGCTTCTGTTGCTATGCTGAGCCAAAGAGAATGCTTTGAAGATGCAGATATGTGTGATATTGACTGCAGTCCAGGGATCTTTCAGAGTACTTTTTTAGAGTCAAGCAATTTTTTTAGAGGTGCAGTGAGCTATTTGGCGCAGAGTCAAACTGCTAAACAAGCCTCTGTAGGCTCACATGAAAAATACAGTCTTACCTTTTTGTTTGTCTGCTAGCCTTGCATCTGGCTTGTTTTACCTCACCGTTATGTTATGACTATTGGTATCTGCTCTACTCCACACCAGCCTTTCTTTCAGATGAGCTGAGAAGTTTCTGTTTCACTGTAGAAGCAACTTTTGGAAATCTGAGAGATGATTGTTGCAAATTCAGGCTGAATCTTCAAAATATCAATGTTCTTATCGTAGTGTTTTTGTCAGTTGCGACAGCAAAAGATCTACTGGGTGCAGCAGGGGTAGACCAAGCCTCTTCTCCAGGGCAGTGATTTTTCTCTGATGAATTTAAAACACCTGCGATGTGGTAAGTACTTAGGTTGCACCAGCACTTAGCTCTTCATGGAGCTTGCTTTACCAACCCAAATTCCATCTTTCAAACAGCACTGCCACCTTTATCTGTGTAAATCTTCATAGCCCCAGCATAGTCAGTGTATAATGCAGGCATACCTGTGTACTGGTGCCAATACATATCCTGCAGTATTCACTGGTACCTTCGCACTATCCATTGAATAGAAAAGCCCTGACTACACAGTAAAAAGATGCTATGCATTTTAGCCTTACTTGCCTGTGGTTTGGTGGTACTAAAAATAGTGTTATATGTGTCAGTCTAGGCCAGTGTCTTAGAAAACTATTTGTGTCATTAATGTGAATGGGCAAGCTGGGCCTGCAGGGTCACCGCACGGGTACCGCAGGACCAGTTTCTGTTGGAATGGACTTCTCCCTTTTCTGGGTTCGTTCAGCTGGCCAGCTCACTGGCAGCTGTGGGCAGCCCTTCCTGTAATCCCTCAAACACGTGCAACAGCCTCGGCAAGGTGCATCATGTGAAGTAGCCCTGAACTGAAGATAAAGTATACGTTTAAATGGAATCTGAACTGAGGTCTTTCTGAAACACAGCCCCTACTCCGTATCTCCTTGATTTTCTCTACAGCTGAACTGCTCTAATGAGGAGCAGAATTCAGTACCTTTCAGCTGAATCTCCAATAACGGGGTCTTTTCTCAACTTTTGAACAAACTTTTTTCCAGCTGCTTGCTTGCATGAAATAAAGAGGGACCTTCTCTGCATGCTCCCGCATAACAGGGTGAGGTAAGCTGCCTTCACACAGTCACTGTGGTAAGCATTTCCTTCATATACCTCATTTTGGGGACAAAATTCCTGTGGCAGATGGTGTTTTCAGTGTTGTGATTTTTTACCTGACTTGAGCTGTGACAGGCAATGTGGTTAAAGCAGGCGGTGCCTGGATCAGTCTGCCAGCACTGCCTGCCCTGCTGCTGCTCTCAGGATGCTGGATGGATTCTGGGTGAAGACAAGACTGCAGAACTAAAATCCTTGAGTGAGGAACTGAAATGCCTCAGACAACTTTTGGCAAAGTCAGGGCAGTTACAAAGACCTCACCACAGGTCAAGCGGGTGAAATTAAAGTTGTCAGGAGCCCTCTGAAGTCAGTAAATTCTGCAGGATACTGCCAGGGTTTGAAGAGCAGATCTGTATTTGGCAGAGTTTCTCACTTGACATGTTCTGAAAACATCATTTACCTTTTCTTTTGTACTTGTCATTATCAACGTCCATATTTCCATTATGATTCTGTGGGATTAAGGAGCTTAAAGTAATATTTCTGCTCAGTCTGATAATGACTGTGCAACCTCCCCAGATGGTGGTCAAATTGCCCTATAGATCAGAGAAGTTTGATTATTTCTGCAGGGTTTTTCTCTTTTACTTCTACATGCCAGCTCCAAAGATTCTGTATATGTACAGTTAATCACCAATAGCTCTAGTTATAATAGCTTTAATGCCTCCAACATATTTGAAGAGATCTGCTGATCCCTGTTTATCCTAATAGGATGGAAAACACTTTAAACCTTGAAAACCTGACCTGCCAAGTCATTAGACAATACAGCATGGTCTAGCCCACAAATGGCTTCCTTTAAAAAAGAATCACAGGCACATCATATATAATAATGTAGTGTTGTCTCCTACTAAAGTTTTTACTGGAGCAATTAAAATTTGAACATAATTTGTGTGAACTGATAGGTGGGTTTGGTTTTCTTCATCTCAGGGCCTTTGTTGAGTTCTGACAGCAAATGCTATCTATTAGCTACTGTGTAATCTTGTTTCAACGTCCTTTGTGCACCATGTCCTGCCCAGTTACTATAAAATACGTACATACAAAGGGATTTACTGCTGATAGGAAAAGGTTAAATCATAACAGGTCTTACTGCTCTACCCATTACTGGTCCCTAAATTTCACATTTCATCATTTCTGTGCAGGAACAAGGAGTCAGGGCCCGGTAACTCTGTGACAGTGGCTGTCTGCATGGCTCCTCAGTGTCTAGAACAGCTCAGTGCTGAAGCCCTGATAGTACACCTTCAGCTATGAAATGCATACAACAGAGCCCTCAGACATACTCAAAACACGTCTGTTGGGTCAAGTTCAGCCTGGAAGTCAAGGTTGACAGCTTCTGGAGACTATTTTCAGGCACCAGAACCTGGATTCCTCCTTAACCTTTGGTATTTAACCGAGACATTTTACTTATGACTGTGGTCACACAAAGCTTCTTTGTACTCATCACAGAAAGACCAAGATCTGAATTATTGTCTAGAGGTGACTTATTACTTCTGCAGTATCGCTTGCTGTGCAGGGAACCTAAAGTAACTCTCAAGTTGTTAGGTCTGGGTTAATAGGTTTAATAGGTACCTAAAGTTGTGAGACGTGAATGCCAGCTCAGCAGAGGAGTATCTGTGGGATTCATTGTGCAGGTAGAAGATGTTTCTACAGCCACACTCGGCTTGTTCAGATCAGGAACTTGACCACAAGCCCACCACCACCAGAACACGCTCCCCAGCATGGCCTGGCATGGCCTGGGGGTGGTACATTCCCAACATCTGCTCCTGGAGCTGCTTGACTGTTTAACAGTGTGCTGGATCAGAGAAAAGCCAGCCCTGCAGGTAACCTGGTGAGCAGAACATTTGATGGTGGTATGGGATATGCAAGCTCAAGACCCTTCATCTGGAACAATGAAGAACAAATCTCCATGTACTGCCTTACAAGGGGGCTAGGTGAATGTCAGAAAAAACAAGCTGACAGGCACTTAAATCCAGAAAACAATAGAGATTTTTTTTTTTTTTCAAGTTTAGAAGCCAGGTCAGAGACAGGCACCTGGTTGCTATCTGAGAGCTACAGCTTCTAATACCTGTGCCTATACTAGAGGTGCACGGCGAGCCAAAGTAATTCGGGGGCTGATGACTTTACTATGCAGTAAAAGCATCTAACAGGTGTTTAACAACTGAGCCAAACACCTTGGTCACATACCCCATTTTGGCTCTGTGAAGAATTTACTGCTCTGAGCATCTCTTCATGCCTCACGCACACAAAAACATCCCTGACATTACTGTCCTGTTACTTCATCGTTAATAGCTGTTCATGTAATTACTTTTAAACTCACTTCATTCAAAACAATACAGGCTAGAAGACACCTCTGTGAATGGAAGTGTATAAACTAACCTGGGTGATTTCAGATGACTTGGGCTGGGCAGTTGCTAGATGGCAGCTGTGCCAGCAGGTGGATGGCAGCACCCCGAAGACACAGAGGGGAAAGGCAAGTGGTGAGTGGGGGGCAGGGTGAGGTTAATCTCTCCACAATCTCTGCACAAGTTAGCTGCAGACAGAAACAGCATCTTTCCCTGCTGAAGTCCTGTTGATGGACTTGTCCTGTAGCTCCTGGGGTCTGAATGCCTGGCTTCAAAGCAATAACCTTAAATTAATGTGAATAAACACCTGCGACGAATGCAAGTGTGTAAATGAGACAAAAAGGGTAAAAATCAGGAATTTCTAAATGTTCGGTAACTATACCTAACTGTGCCTAGGGAGTCCTGAGGGACTATAATGGATCTATAAAACAAGTTAACACCTGCTCCTCACACTTTTGTTAATTAAAATTCAGGAGAGATGCAAGTCATTTTAATGAGTGATCTGTTGCTCCGCAGGAACCAGGCCGGAGTGGAGGCTGTCTCGCCAGCACTGCAATTCCCACAGTTTTATCCAGCATACCGTCTTCAGTGCTGCTCCAGCCCAGGCACTTGGGTTTTTTCCGAGGGTCTGAGGGACAGAATCATTATTTGTCCCTCAGGTTCACAGCTGGTTCTTGTTCGGATAACAAGATAACCTCCAGAAAATTTGTTTTGACTGTGGGAAGGTCAATTCAGGTGCCCTGACCTGCCTGTAAGGTATCAACACCCAGATAACAGCATCCCCATCACAGCACTGTGGAGTATGGTCCTGCAGCTGCTGGGAGAGTGCTGGTGCGGTAGCGCATCCCAGTCTTTCACAAGCAAAGGTGACTGAGGACTGTGTGCCAGCCAAGGGCAGCACTTGCACATCCAGGAACACTTTTCTCATCTGAAGAGGTGCTCCCTGATGTGGTCTTGCTTCAGTTTCTTTCATTTGGGAACATAAGAGCTAGCCTTGCTTGCTCTCTCCACCATAACCAGGGCTCTGCCTCCTTCTGGGGCTGGGGGAAGTTGGGATGATCCTGCCTCTTTCCATTTTCCTGGCTGCACATTTTCTGGGATGTTTGTAAGTGAAGACACCACACTGACTGTTGCCTGGTTCAAGGTTGTCACCGCCTCTGCTGGGCAAAGGCTCTTTATGCAGAGTGTAGAAGATCTGGTTAAGGAAAACTGATGGGGAGAAAAGACCTTTGGCACATTAAAGTTTTGACAGTAATTCAGCCACAGACAAGTTGCTGAAGTGAAAACTATGGCTAGTGTCCAAGTGGCAGCACACTTCAATATAAAATGAAAAAAATAATCAAGGCTTGTTTTGCAAGGGCTCCGGTAGAAATGCTATGGCACAATACTGGTGGTTTTTTCCTTATTTGTGTCTTAAAATCTTTTACCAAGTAATATTGAGGGACCTAGCCTTATTTTTTTTTTTTTAGTTTCAGATGGAATATCTGCAGGCTTTTTTTTTGCGCCACACAACAATATCGATGGCAGTGCAAGGTATGCTCAATAGACGGAAATCTAACATCCAATCCTGGCTTGCGTGATATCTTATTACTTTTGAAGGAAAAGAAGACACCCAGCAGAAGTGCTCATTATTGTTCCAGGTTTCCGTTGATAGATTTAGATACAACTGCTATGAAAACATCTAAGTAAATGCCCTGTCACAGCCACATATTCAGCTGCTATTAACAGACCGGCTTCCTGCATCCATGAATATTTCACGGCCATCTAGTCAAGAATGCAGATAATGTTGCTTGGTATTAATGTATTTCAGAGAGTTCCAACATGTGGACCAGCTACCTGGATCCTCTTCCTCACGTGTAGACTCCTTCCTCCAACTGTTCACATTTTTATTTGAAAAGATCCCCAAAATGGGCTTCCAGGTGGCCAGAAAATGACAGATCTTTGAAGCCCAAAGTTCTTGAGATTTGCTTATGCTTTACTTGGATGCACACACGGCTCTGTATGAACATGGCTGCATGAAAGCAATTTGTCGGTTCTCCTGGCTCACCTTGATGAGTCCTGCAAAAAAACAATTTCCCATTCCATTGCAAAAAGCATTCCCAGCTCCTTTCCTGCCTTTGATTGAATACTCCTTTGTAAAGGCTTTCAGCCTTCCTTTTCCACCTCCATCATTCTGCTTCGCTTCTCGTGAGGTTCCACGCATTCCGTCTCCCCTCCTCCTGTCAGTGAACAGTTGATCGAGCTCATTCTTCCCATCTCTGTGCTCCACCTTAGCCTGCTGACTAGTGTTCTGTTCTCAGCTGGTGAAGCTGTGGTCTCCATCAGCCTTGATTTTTGGTGACAAGCGGTGAAGGCTTGTGAGCCAGCTGGTGTGCTACGTGCTGCAGCCACTTTCATTCACAAGGATTATAGACTATCTTGCCAGCAAAGAGAAGGGACAAGCTGCACAGTTTTTTTCCTCAGAAGGGCAGCTTGAGCTGTACAGTGGACTTACAATGACCTCCACATCTCAGAAGCTTCTGGACTCAGCATGCCTCTCCTGAGCTATGAAAATTAAAGTAAGGTGGGAATGTATTTCAGCTCTCCATTCAGCTCAGTTCCCTTACAAGGCCAGTGTCTTCCTTCGTCTCCCTTGTTTTGTTCACCAGCAAAGGGATTTCACCAGGTCTCTATTTTCATAGAATTGTGTCCTACCTGCCGTTTTATGTTCCACGCCCCGTTGCCTGTACAGGTGAGTTACATGGTCTATTTACACAGCCATGTCCTTTTCAGTTGGTCCTAATGTAGTGGCAGTGTACTAAAGGAAGGAAAGTTTTGTGTTATTGAGGTGATTGTGAGAGCCCCGATTAGATAAGCGGAGCTGTATTGCTGTAACATAGCAGACTGGGATTTTGGTGACCGAATGCACCAACCTTTCACACTCACACGTGCATAAGTGGTCTCAGGAGTCTTACTGTAAAGCAGCCTACCTTGCAACACATCACCTCAGCACACAGCTTGAGTGTCCTTAAAGCTTACTTCTATAAAAAAGTTGTTTCCATAGCTCCTGACCACTTTCTGAAACTCACAGATTCTGCAGCTAGGGAGCAGTTTTACATCTGATTATTTTTTTTTAAAAACCAGTTTGCTTATTTTTGTAAGGCAGGTAATTTAAAGTTAATATACAGTCCCTCTATAGCCACAAATAATACAATGAAACTTGGTCCTCCAATATTGCTGCAGGATCTGATCCAGTAGAAACTTACTGTTAAGTTTATATGATGTAATATAGTCTGATATAGTTTGATTCAGCAGACATTTATTTTTCTGCTTTATTTATACTGTACAGATAGTGCCATTTATTCCTTGAAAGTAGTCACAGATATAAATAGACATCATATGGAGTATGTGCAAGCTCTGGGTTTTTTTATAACCAGATCTGAGAACATGTTCCTCTCAGTTTTCAATACATATGATTCACTTTACATGCTGTATTAGGCTTCCCTTCTAACTATGTTGTGTTAGTTTTTGCCATCGACAGTTCATATAATAGTCGAGTCATATTTATTGGTAAAGATAAGTGAAAATTATTTACTCTCTGTCATTCAAATCAGTTTATATTTTTGTTTTTGTTTTGTCAGTATATTTTTTACCTCTCAATTTCTACATTTATCAGGAGAACATTAATGGAGACATTCTTGTTGGCATTGCTCATGCTAGCATTTTCAATCATGAATGTAAAATTAAAATAATACATCAAAGCTTTCATACCATGATAATATACCAATTGTGACATATATTGTACAATTTGTTACCAATAAACAATATATATTAAAAAAAAAATATTGAGCTCTCTTCATATATTTTTGCACCTGAATCACACAACTCAAGCTTCCTCTACAATCTGGAAGCTGTTATCACCTGTCCATTAAGTTGTACTTCAAAACATAAGCCAAGTATCGCCAAGTCAGCCTGCAATTTTTTTCCTGTTGAATCACTTATATTATTGGCCAGCGTTCTATGATATCCTGGATAGCTGGGGGTTAGATAGACAAGAAGTGCACAGAGATACTGGATTTTCATGCTAACCAAGTCAGCTTTCTGATAGAGATAGAAATAGAAAGCCCTTATCACTTTCCACCCCTTTGCTCCAACAGATATTGAAGTGTAACAAGCCTTGGAAAATGCAAGATGAAGTGAAGATAGCAATAGTCATTTCCAGAAAACAGGCTTACTTTCCCTTCTTTTTTTGGTCTTGGGCAAGGCCTGTTGTATCTCATTGTGTTGTTTGTCCATGAATGAACAGACTCTCTTGGGACCCTTGCTGATAACACCTCCCAGGGTGCGGCTGAAGTGGGTGTATCTTCCACTAAAACACAGATAATGGGATGTCTGAGACTGGAAAGCTATTCTGAGTAATCATACATAGCTTACCCTCAAATTTCATTAGCCAGACATATTTCCTAATCACTTCTGTAGAAATAGCCATAGATAAATAAAAAAAAAAATCAGCAACAGTAAGGAAGCACCTGTTAGGCTTTCACACACGAAAGTACCAAGCACAGCTGGGGGGCAGAGTGATAAGGCGGAGTAATTCTACCACCACTGCTCAGGATACCTAGGATATAAAATAGATTAGTATTTCTCATTGTGCAATGAGAAATTAAAAGGACTTGATGGGCCTTCCTGTTGTCCTTCACTACCTAGAGGGCAGGAAAAAATTCTGATCACAGATAACTGAATTTTCTACGCAATAACAAGAGTTGAAAGCATTTGCCATAAGCATATTGAAAGTATATCAATATGCCTAATTTTCTAGACAGAAGTCATTAACTTGGTGTTGAGGCTATAAATAAATTGTTCATTCAAGTGGGAAACCTAATACGTGTGTGCTATTAAAAACAGATATTTATGGCACTGCAGCACTTAATTTTACAAGCTGTGTTTGTGAGCTCCTTTACGCTTCATCTGGGGAATCTTTTGCATACCACAGGAATTGCAACCAGCAAGAGATCGCAGCCCTCGGGGCAGCAGCCCTCTCTCCTGCAGGATGGGCAAGGAAAGGCAGAGGGAGGGACAAATGGCCCAACTCCATGGTGGTGTCAGGGTTAGCCACTGCTCCTGAAGGGGCTGAGACCCTTCCTTCATTGGCTGCTGGTGGTTTATGGAGTCCTGGCATCACCTGGACCCTCCAGGGCGACATCGGACCACAACCTCCCTCTTGCCTCTCCTTGCCCTGCTCTCTGGGTGAATCCCAAGGAGGTTTACTACTGCCCATGCCAAGCTAAGAGATACTCCCCTCTGCTCACATGAGTAGAGGAAATGTAGGTGCTCGAGCTCCACACTGACCCCATTTTCACTGGTAGTCACTGGAGACTTTTGCAGCTTGTTGAACTGCTCAAACTTCCCTGAAGACACGAGTCGAAGTGAGTTTTCAATAATAATTATTAGCACTATGAGAACACTACCTGCAGGAAGGGTATAAACCACAAAAAAACATCCCCGAACAACCTAAGCTATTCCCTTTTATCCCCCGCAGCCTTAACTGTTGCATGATTTAGGTCTATGCTATTACAAGGTTGCTGAGATGTCAAATCCCAGCTACTTTGATAACTCGCCAGTTTAGCAGAGGGTTCAATTAGTCTGGGACAGCCTAAACCCTGTAGACTTTGGCACCTTGCCTGCGGCTACACACACTGTTAAACCACAACCACCCTGCCTGGTGCAATGGTGGATAAATATCACAGCTGCATGGATATAACAAGTGTAAGATTTCCAAACCTGAAAGACTCTCTGTGACAACAGTGCTAAAGGTTTAAGTGGGTTCAAATACTCCAGCGCAAGGCCCAGCCCAAAAAAAAAAAAAAAAAAAAAAGTTGTTAGAAAAAGAGGAGGGGATCGCAAAGGAAAGGAAATCAGAAGGTGAATCAGGAAACAGGTAACACGTAACACTGATTTAGCGAGATTCAGAAAGATTCAGGGAAGGATTGATGTCTATCAGCTAACCCAATTCAAACTTTGGGAAGTGATATAAAATGTGCTAGTTCAAGGCAGCCTGTAACCATCTCACATTAACATGAACCTTTATGAAGGGACAGGTTACCTCTTACTAGGGAGTTTTCTTGCACCTTGATTTTTAAGTTCTGATGTGCCCATTATCAGTAAAGAGATATAATTGTACACGGGGTCTTGGATTTCCCAAAACGTGATGGGTTTTTTATTTTTATTTTATTTTTATTGATCAAAACAGTGCTAAGTGGGAATGGGGCAATACATGAAGCGAGTATTACTGGGGGTCTAAAGGAAAAATCTGAAGCAGAAAAGATTAAATTAGTACACTGAAATGGGTAGATCATGAAACTGAGGGAAAAGTATGTGTAATGAATGGTTTGAATCCCACGCTTGGGATTTCTTAGATGTTGTCCTGTAACTTGAAAGGCCATTAACTTAAAAAATTAGGCCATGCATTTTTTTCCCATCACCACCACATTGCAGGTAGCAGTGACTACAAGCATCCTGTGGTTGTCATCACAATGCCATCCCCTTCCATTTCTTCCTAAGCTTTTGAAACGGACCTTGTAGGTAAGTTCACGTGTATGATGCAAGTAGCCAAATGACTGGACCAAATGCTTTATGGATTAGGCATACACTCATGCTTCAGTGAATGAGAATGTAATAAACTGAGTGTTGGCTTTGTGTTACGACAGTTACAGAGCGGTTTCTACTGTTTCTATCATTATCCTCACTCAAAAGATAAGTAACTATCTCATTAGAAATTGAATTAGCAATGAAAAACTAAGTTCTTAGTCATGGCTTTGATGATGGTGTGCCGTCTGACACCAACAAATTAAATATCTGAATCTCAGCTTTCTCATCACAGGATGGCAATAGTTCTGCACATGCGAATCATGTCGCTGTTATGAGATATAAGAAAATTATTGCTATAAAAGAGTTGCGAGGGAAGGCATTAACGCAAATTAGCAGCTGGGGCAGGAATATGAACTGAGCTGTAGCAGTGCTGCTCCTAGGGGAGCAGCTCCTCTTCTTTCCTCTACCTGTTGCATACCTAAAATGCAGCGGGCTCCTTGTGAGCCTGCCACTTCTGCGCACACAAGAAGTGTGTACACCCACACACGCACACGTGTGCACACAACCAGAGTATCTTATCCTGCCTATTGCGGGAACTTCTGTATAAAGCTTCCACACACGGCAATGAAGCAGTTGTGTTACAACTTGGGGAGTGTGATTTAAAAAACTATATAGTACTTCCAGACATCTCCTCCCCACTAAAGTCACTTGGGCTCTTCCATAGACTTCAGCTCCTGTTTTCATCAGACTCCATAATTACCTCCTAGAAGTTCTGCAACACCAGCCAGCAGCACCAACCCTCCTCTGATCTCATACACTTTATGTACAAAATTTTTTAAAAAAAAAGTTTAAATAATGCTGCTCTAAGTATGAGAAAAATAGTAATCAAATTTTTATGTCAGTGAACGATTTTCATTTTCTAATATCACGTCTCCTAAAGCATTTCCCATCTTCCTCAAACAACCAGGGAAATTATTCATGGCATAAAGACGCAGTGTTATCAAATACGATTTCACTACTAATTTTAATTTTTAGTTGTAGTAGGTGTGGGTGAAACAGAATTCAAAAGTGGTGGTTTTTTCCCACATCTTTCACACCCCTCTTAGTGATGCTTTGAAGGTTTATCAGCATTCCCTTGACACATTTTACTTAATATTGGTATGCCAGGCGTTTCTGGAGTAACCTAGAAAACACTTACAGTTAGACTGTCCATGTCAAGAACAGAACTTGCCCAGCAGCACTTCAGAAGAAGCCCGTATCTTCTTCCAGAATCCCCCAAAATATGAGCAGATCTCAAGCGCTCATGTAAACATGGTAAGTCCAGGACACTGTCTTCAGATTTGCGACCACAGGCAGCAGCAGACCGCAAGGTCAGACTGAGTCGCCTCTTCCTAAGCCTGGCTTTCCAGCAGCACATCACCAATTTATGCAGAATGCCAGGAGGTCTGCTCAGCAATTGCTTCAGAACTATCCGGAGTTACGGGCTCCAGAAAACTTACTTGGAGGCTACACTAGCTTCCTTATGGATTTTTTGGTAAGGACTGAAGGGATTGTGAGAAGCCTGCTCTTTCCTTGCCTTCCTACTTCTCCATTATTCCCAAGCATATAGAAAATGAGGTTTTGTATAGTGTGTTGTGCAGCTGTTATAAAGATGATATTGAAGGGTAGCTTTGGAATCATTACACATTTGTGAGCTCTCCATCTGCCACCGTGTCATTACTGGAGGCACTGTAACTGCTGTTCCAGTCATTTGTGAACCCAGCGTGCCAGGTGTAAATTAGCAAGAGATCTGTGTGCTTTCAAGCTACACATTCTAAATGGAAATAACACTGATAACAGCAATGATGTTTAAACCTCTGGACAAAGGCAGAGGGAGGTCCAGGAACTATGCATTGGAGAAGGGGCAATCTCTGTTTCCTCTCTAACTTCCTTTCCACTACTTGCCTGACCTTACCAAGGTCCTGGAGACTTGTCTGCTGAGACATCGTCTCATGAAGTCTAGGATCTCACTGCACATCTCTCCTCACGACCTTTCTCGCTGAGGGTATGTTAGTCTCTCAGCCCCCACAGTGCAACAGCTCTGCGGGGGTACCACTATGTTGCTGACACGGTTCCAGTTTCTTCAATGCAAAGACTCAACACACCCGCAGTTCACAGGGCTGATGGGCACCATCATGCAGCCAGGCGCTGAGCTGGATCGGAAAACAAGTTTGTTACATTAGAAGTAGAGAATTTGTGCTTGGTCACCAAACATGATAAATTTCACATCTGAAGTGATAACCTGATTTAGAGTATACAGGAGATGTTTCTGTTTGGATGGCTGCTTGGTTTTTAAGATAAGAGGATAATGCCCTCACTGGTCATTAGGGCCCATAGGTATAGGTGGGATAATGCAGTTTTCTGTGTTATATTCATGTCTTTGCTGGGCATCAGAAGTTCCAGAAGAAGGAAAATAGTTGGAATGAAGCTTTCAAAAGTGATGACTTGTTTAGGAGAAGTAAACGTTGTATAGACTTGCATCTAGTAAATAAGGTGTCAGACCTCAATTGTAGTGAGAGCACTAGCCACTGACTTTTTGAAGAGATAATTTGTCTACCCCTGAAGCATATGATCTGTCAAGTGATCTACTATTCATGCAGATTCTACACAACAGACTATTTTTCCCTTATCTAACACTGAATGGAAAATACGTGTATCTGTAATTGACTCCGTCAAAATCACATCAGTAATCATTAAACAGTAAATTCCTAAATGTCCAGTTAGGAAATACCACTCAGCTTAGACACATTTCCTTCTTTTTTTCCTTTTAACAACAGTTTATGGTCTTCTTTTTAAATAGAAAATGTGGGCGTTTTAGTATGAATAGCCACAGATATCCCCACCTTGGCCAAAGAAAGTAAGATAAGCAGTAGTCCAATTTATTTTCCTTGATTCATTGCAAATTTTGATCACTGAGGCTTGGCACTTGACCTGGCTTGGATTCTGGCTCATTGTGTCTGCATCACACTCACGTTGCTGTCTGTCATGGAGTGAATGGCCTTCCAGCCATTCACAGAGGGCTCTGAAGCAACAGTGAATTAGAATGACAGGCTTCAGAAACATTTGGTAAATTTCAATAATTTTTAGTAGATCAGCAAGGTATTTCCAAATTGTGTCCCTTTGCATGTTTGCAAAGCACATCATTTGCAAAGCAATTTGTTTGCCCTTCCCTTCCCAGTAGCCAACCGGCCTATGTACAGACACATATCTCTGTAGTAGAATACTCCTCTGTGTGCTGCTTGTGACCAGAGAGGAGAGTATTGCTGGAGGGGAATTAAAAAGAGAGGTGGTGTAAGTGGCAGGCAGGAGGCTGAGAGGGAGGAGAAGGGCAAAGGCTGGGGGATCTGGTGGGGAACCAGGCTGCGACAGCCAGAGAGGAGGTGCAGGGGCTGTGGGCAACTGGCAAGTGGTTGTAAGGCAAACAGATGGGAAGAGAGGCAGACGGGGGTTAGGACACAAATACATATTAATCCAAACTTCTTTAAATCAGATGGTCGCGGGAAAATGTGGTTTGCTTCCAGTCACTGCTAGAGATTGAACCAGATGATCTCAAGAACTGCCTTACAATTTATATTATTATTTTTTAAGCATCAGCCCTCCAAATTGCAACCATTTCACTTCACACAAGTGTGTAAGATCAAAGGGTTTTCCATACTACTTAATAGCTATTGTAGACAAAATCAGACCCCAGCATATAAGAACCCAACAGAGAGGTAATTTATTTATGGTATCATATATAAAATATGCTACAAGTAGGACTGGCATTTTTGAAATGGGTATTTTTTTTCATTTAAATCTGACATTGTTAGTAGCACATAAGATTCTTCAGCTTCTAGGGAAAAATCCACATATAAGAAATCCAGATGAAAAGCCCTATAATAATTAAAAACAAAAACAAAAACAAGACAACACAAAAAAGACCCAAACACCCAAAAAACCCACAGAGAAGAACCCTGTTAAAAGAACTGCCAGGAAAAAAATTGTTTCAGAGTGGATGATAAATGCAGATAGCAGATCAAGAAGCACAAACAAGCACTCGTCTGCTAGACCAGGGCTTTGAATTAACTTTAGTAGGCGGAGCCAGGAAGCAGCAATGAGGATAAAACAAACCATGTGTCCTGGAATAATTAGATAATTCTCTGACACAGCCCACACAGTTTTGGCTGGTTCAGGCCTGTTTCATGGCCAGTTCCCTGTGGTCCGATGTCGTCCTCCATCCATTTCCCTCACTCTGGACGAAGTTCCACTGCAACCACAAGCAGATGTTCTCCAGACTAAAATTCAGAACAGAGAAAACAAGCCATATCAGAAGGTTTAAATAGCTCGTGGGGTCCAACGGCATCTGCCCAAAACTGGCGATGCTTTGGAGAGCGTTTAAGAGCACACAAATGAGCACAAAGTAGGAAGGAGACATAATTTTATAGATTTAAATGTACCACAGCCTGTGCTCTTAAAATATCTCAGCACATCCATGGGGAAAAATACAGGGGGAACACCACATTTATGTGATTGCTTCTCAACATGTTGTACTCTTAAAAATGTACATCTGTCATTCGAGACGATTTATTGTGCTCTTTACTTGAAGCTGTTGTCAGTCCACAAGAATCGTTTCACTAATTTACAGCTGTGTCAAATCAAAGCCTTTACAGAGCTGCCATTTTATCCGGATTATTTTTAGCTCAGGTGTTTCACTGACACGGACGCAGCAATACGTTGTGATCAAGGAGGACCTGAGCAGCCAGACTGCCAAGAGCAGCTATTCATCAGGTGCCGGCTGACTCCTTGGCTTTTAATGCGTAAAATGAGTAACTAAAAATTACTGAGGTAGCCGCTGATAAGGCCGCCTCACCGCAGTTAACAGGAGCGGGCAAACGCTGTCCTGATGAATACTGATGCTGCCTTCTGGAGCCAGTTAGTGAATACCGCCAAATTATTAGGAAAAATTGAGTATAAAGTGTAGGGAGCGTCACGATTGCTTAACACCAGTATTTTGTGCCTCCTCTTCCCCCTGCGGATGAAATCACTGCGGACCCACAGGTTCCCTGCCTGCAGCCCGCGCTGCCGCGCCCGGACCCCGCCAGCAGCCCCCGCAGCCGCACGCAGCGCCGGGGCAGGGGCAGCGCGGCAGGGGGTGGGCGCGCAGCCGCTCCGCTCCCGGCCGGGACATGGCGGTGCTGCGCGGAGCGGTGCGGTGCGGAGCGGGGCAGTGCAGTGCGGTACGATGTGGTTCGGTGCGGTGCGGAGCGGAGCGGTGCGCAGCCCCCGCGCCCGGCCCGCCCGGCCCGCCCCGGCCCCCGGGCGGCCAATGCGCGGGCGGGGCGGGCAGAGCCGGGGCGAACGTCGAACGCAACTTTCTCACCTTGAAGGGGCCAAGCGCTGCCTGTGCTTCCCCGCCCGCCTCCCCGGGAGGGCCCTCCGACGGCCCGGGCTTCCCCCGCCAGCTGCCCTCCGCCCCCGAGGAGGACAGAGCCGAGGCGGGGGGCGCCGCTGGCGATCATCCCCCTCGGTCCCCGCCGGCCGGGGCGCCGGGCGGCGGGCAGCGGCGGCGCGGCGGGGCTCGATGCGGCGGCCATGGGGCGCGGGCCCCCCCTCGGACCGTGCCTGCTGCGGGCGGCGCTGCTGCTCGCCCTCTGCCCCGCCGCCGCCGGCGGCACCTGGATGTGAGTAGCCGGGCGCGGGAGGGAGGGCTGCGCGGCGCCCGTCCCCTCGCGTCCGCCGGGCCCGGCGCTGACGGGGGGGCTGCTTCTGCAGGTGGCTGGGCATCGCCGCCGCCGGCGGGCCGGAGAAGCCGGGCTGCGCCAGCCCGCCGCTGAGCCGCCGGCAGCAGGACCTGTGCAGGCAGAAGCCGGAGCTGGTGCCCGCCATCCGGGAGGGAGCGCGCCTGGGCCTCCGGGAGTGCCGCAGCCAGTTCCGACACGAGCGCTGGGACTGCCGCTCGCCGCCCGCCGCCCGCCGCGGACCCGCCGCCGCCGCCTTCGGGCACCAGCTCAGCAGCGGTGAGTGCCCGCCCCGGCGGGGCCGCCGGAGCGCAGGTGCCTCCGCCGCCGGCCCCGCCGGGGCAGGGAGGGCGGGGGCTCGGCCGGCTGCCCCCGGCGGGGCTCGGGGTGCCGCGGGGCGGGCGTCGGGAGCGGCCGCAGAGCCGGCCGGGGGAGCGCCGTCGCGGCGGGCGGGCCCCGCACCGCCCCGGGAGGCTCCCGCGGGTACCCGAAGCGCGCCGAGCAGACAGAGCCTGCCGTTGGCTTTCCAGCAGTCTTGCCGCTGCTGCTTGCGATACTTGCTTGAGACGTCCGCGGGTGACGGTGCCCTTAACTACATCCACTTAACTGTGTTGAAATGCTGTTATTCTTAGGCTGACGTCGAGTTCATCCCCTTATGTCATAATTACTAAATGAGTGGGGTAATGACACACAGGATTTCAAAAAGGGCATTTGACTGCAGGTAAAAAGTCTGCGTGCAGCACCACAGGTGACGTGAATTGCTTCAAAAATGTATCACGTGTGCTCAGTTAGGCAGTATTGCTCGGCACAGCAAGACCAAAGCTGCTTTCATTGCGTGAACTAAAATGGGAATTACTGAAATTTACACTGAAAGAGGGACATTTTGTTTGTATGAAATGGCAGTATCAAAGGTCTTGATCCTGCAAGTGGTGTTTGAGTGCTGTGCTCCATGATTTCAGCATAGCCATTGATGTGAACTGATGTATTGCAGTACTTCATTTTGTGTTTGTGCAATCTTCGCTTCATACTACAACAGTGAAAAAGTGCCAAACTAACCATGAAAATGTAAAATGCGCAATAAAAAGTCAGGCACCTTCCTAAAAGGAAAAGAAAAACAAACAAACAAACAAACAAAACAACCAGGGAGCAGTTTACTGTGTGTAGCCATATGTAGTGTGTGTTAGTCCTCCTGTAAATGGGAAGGACTGTTCCTGTAGACCCTTGTGTCTACAGTGTCACCGCTATCCCATAAAGCCTCACTAGCATGCCCTGTGGAAGCATTTTATGGTGGTACCAGCACCACAGACTAATGCAAACGGGAGAAGCAAAAGAAACTTCCCTGCCTGTGAGCAGAAACTTGGGGGACTGGAAATAACAAATTGTTTTTACAACACTGAAAATCAGCACAGTGAAGCTTTAGCTACAGCTAACGGCCAGTCATTGATTTTCAGTTTGCTGCACACGGTTTAAAGATCTGTGTTTCGTTATACCAGAAGTCTCAGAGAACGGGGCTGGCTTAGGAGGCCCAGGCAGGTCCCTCCAGGATTCATCTGCCGTATAGTGTAACAGTTCAAGGCTTTCTATACTGCTGACTTTCCCATGGCCAGCTTGTTCTAGGAAAAGCACGTAGCCTAAATACCCTCGTGCCATCCTGATTTCTGCCTGGTTTAAGATTCTTGGGACTGTTTGCAGCCTTTGTGAATTAGAACAATCTCTATGTCTGCTAAATTTAGCATGAGGTAAGTTCTGGCCCTGCACCAAAGGAACCTGGGTTCCTGACAGCTTCAGGTTCCTCCTCCGAGATCTGAACTAACCTTTTCTTCCTTCTTCAAATCAATAGAAATAGTGAAAAGCAGAGTGGGGAGTAAGGGATTGGGGGCGTGGTTTGTTTGGGGGTTGGGTTTTTTTATTATTATTAAAGCTAAATGGCTTGAAAGTTTATGTGGCAAATAAAGTTCCCAACCAGATTTAGAAAGGAGTTACCAAAAATCGCATGGTACAAGCAGCCAGAAACAGCACTGTTAATCGCATGGTCATATGGAGAGGCCCCAAAGTCTTTCTTGGAAGTGAATATCTGCTCCTTTAAACAAGTTAACTCCACAGACCAAGCTGGGATGGCTTTAAACTTGTGACTGTTCCCTTTTAATAATAGTCTGGCTTGTAAAATCGCTTTCTATGGCTCCGCCAGGAAGGTAGTGAGAGGGAGTTATGAAGTAATATATTCGTGCCTTGCTTTGTAGGCACGAAGGAGACCGCGTTCATATACGCAGTGACGTCAGCGGGCCTCGTGCACGCGGTGACACGATCGTGCAGCGCAGGGAACATGACCGAGTGCTCCTGCGACACAAACCTGCGGCACGGCGGCTCAGCCAGCGAGGGCTGGCACTGGGGCGGCTGCTCTGATGATATCCACTACGGAATGTCGTTCAGCAGAAAGTTCCTGGATGTGCCCATGAAGAACGTAACAGGCAAGAGCGGGAGCGGACTGGCAGCGATGAACCTGCACAACAACGAGGCTGGCAGGCAGGTAGGTGTCACCGTTCAGAAGTGACAGCGGTTGCATGTTCGCCTGCGTTGACAAAGTGGCATCAACCGAACGAGGCCAGTCCTTGACTCCAGGTACAGATGGTGGCAATGGCAAGAGCAGCACTGACATCGCCACAGCAAACGCATACAAACTGGGAATCAGAGCTAGTTTTAGCTAAGTAAACTCCACAGGTTATAATAAAATCCACAAAATAAGAATTAGACCTGACATGCTAATCCAAGTTATTTTAATCAGGTATTTGATAATCTGTAACAAACTTGAAATAGTCTTGTAACCAGCATAATAATACATTAGGATTTTCTTCACTGTTTATTCTGTTTTTATCATGACCTGCATTTTTAATTCTCTCTAATCCTGAATGAGCAGGCAGACTGGATAGGAGGCATTGTTAGCCACCCACGGTCCGGAGTCCCCAGCTGAGAGCAGAAGTCTAAAGTTGTTCAGAGAGGAAATCCAGAGTTAACCTTTTCTTTTAAAAGGCAGGATGGAAATGACACCTGTACTTTAAAGTAGCTCACTGGTTAGGGAAGTCATCAGAGAAGTGAGAGGAGACTGGTTTTGGATAACTCTTCTTCAGCCAAAAGGGCTTCAAACCCACGGTTGCAGAGGAAAAGTGTGAGTGGGTGGGTGACATCGGGTCCTCCTGTCCTGTTCTGCAGAGGATGCAAAACAGCCCGTACAGGGAAATGTGAGTCCGTAATTTAGTGCTTGGGGCTTACATCCAGAACGGCAGAGACTTGGATTCTGGTTCTTGCTTGAAAATTACTTTCTCTGCTTTACCTTGGAGTTTTTAACTTCATAAGGGTTTAATGGTTCTTTCTGGCCCCATAACACTTTAAATCTGTTCTGCTCGGTGACACAGCTGTAACTAAAGAAAAGAAATGGAGACCCTCTGGTTTTGACTACCCATATTGATGGACTCCATTGTAACTCAGTAATTTCCTATAGCCAGAATCAGAATCAGTGGGTTTTACTGAAAACAACTTTCCTATCCAGCATAGACAGGGAATAGTCATAGTAAGCATAAGAGCCATGGTAGTATCATTGCAAAGTATTTTAATTTAAACTAACTTTTGCAGTTTACAAGGTAACACATGCTATTTAATTTCATTGAGTTATATAGTTGGAAAGCCGGAAGATCTTTCAGGGACATAGGCCCTTTTCAGGGCTGAAGTAGAAGAAGCAAACGTTAAACGTGATTAGATGCTGAGAACAGTTACTATGAGTTTAATTAGATGCAGTCAGCTAAATCATCTCCAAGGAAGGGTGGTTGGTATTGTGTAGTAGGGGATGTTAATAAGAACAGAAGATTAAATGATTACTTCCTTAGAGAAAGAGCAAAGGGTCATCTATCACATTTGTAGAGAGAGGTAGTTAAGGGAGGATATAATAATTGCCGTAAACTTCTCTCTCTTTTTTAATGATTTTTAGTAGACAGTACAGATAGGAATTTTTGTTTTAATACTCATGTTTGTCATTAGACAGTGCCATTTACTCGGATTAGGGTGACAGTGGAAGTGTAGGGAAGAAGACTGCAAGGCTCCAGAGGCGCTTCAAAGAGAAAGATGTTTTTTCTGTGCTCTGGTGACAGCGACACAGGTCTTTTCTGTGATACCCTGTTGTCTTGTCTGCCTTTAGCTTGATGTTAGCAGCAGCAGTAGTTTGCTGTCCTTCTGTCTTCGGTGACAGTGTTTTGTGCTCTTCTCGTACCGTTCCTTGTGCCCGTCACTCATTGCTGCAGGTGTGCCAGCACAACCGGCTGGAGCCTTCGGCTTTAACCACCTCCGCTCCTTGCCCCCCTTCCCCCTGCCCCCCACCCCCCAGAATACCTAGGAGAGAGACTTTTGGTGTTGCTTTCTTTAAAGTTGTATCTGTCCCCTGATCTCATCTGTAGCGGTCACACAGACAGCTGAGCCGCCCACGTCACAGGGGAAGGACGGACTGGCAAAGGGGAATTGTGCATTCAGCTCAAGAGAACATATTTTCTAACAGTGAGCTAAAGCTACAGGGGATTGGAAGATGTGGTTAAGTGAGTCTTCATTTGCCATGAATGGTATTTTTGAACAGGATCTGAGTTATCTTAGGTGTCAGCTGTACGCATGAAGATATAATAAATTCTGAGTCCACGTCTTTAATGTCGGGCAGCTATAGTATCTTCTACTACTATTTGTGTTGAGTGGTACTTCTTACCATATGGGACATCATGATGTCAGTGTTTTAGACTAGGCTGTCAGTCTCTGGCAATGTGGTAGAATCTGGCCCAACAGAATCTATTAGGTCCTGAGGACCTTTTGGGGTTTCAGGCTTTTCATGATCCTGAGCTCTCTAGCAAGCTGTCACAGGCTTATTTGGTGTGCATGATACATACGCTCATTCCCTTTCTGAGACACTGTGTGTTTTTTAAAAAAAACATCCACTACAAGCCTGAAAGACCAGAAGACCCTTATTTCACTGATTTTGTATCAATGGTATGTTTGTTGTTCATTATCTTGGAAGAAAACACACAGAGTAGTCAGCTTCCATACACAAATGTTTTGTAACTTAATGGCAAACTGTATGGTAAAGCAAAAATTTTTACCACTGTCCAGAGTGAAAGAGAATGTTTATTGTTGGTTCTTGGGATTTCTAGCAGCAATATTAGCTGAAGTAAAGTTCAGCAGATCTCTTCATTTTTGTAGTTTCAAAATCCTCAACTAGATTTTGGAAAATGTTGACCTTTGTGTTTTGGTGCTTACAAGAAGGATTTTTTGCAATATATTTTGGTACCTTACGACCTTTTGTAGCAAATACTATCATGTTCCTTGTTCTGTGTCTTGCAAGAGCCGTCTTTCAGGGACAATACTTCTGTATTTGTTTGGACTTACTAATGGAACTGGTATGTGTAGAATTCTCTTGTTCCTTCCTTTCCCACTTCCATACAAAGTGCGATTTTACATTTCTACATCTCATAGTTAAATCCAACATATATCAATTTTAAAATAGTAAGGATCCTTCGACTGAGTTGACCACTGTTTAGGATACTAACCTGAACCTCAGAAGATCCAGATTTCACTCCTTATTCTGCCACAAGATAAATGTTCGTAATCTTTTAGCACTGTAAGTTCAGTGTACTTAGATGTGCATCCGTGACTTGGGCACCTCTGCTCCTTATATAAAAGGATGAGAGGAGTCGGGCACTATGGGTTGACTGTTATTGTATTGGTATTTTTTTACTGATGGAATAATTCTGCTCAGTTTTCCACTTGTGGAAATATATTTGATCTATAGGACTTGTGTTCTGACACTGCAATATCTTGTCTCATCAGAGAGTTTTATTTTTACTGATACTTGTGGGTTAGTAACAGACCCATCAGCAGTCTGCAAGTGTTCTTAAAAGTGCTGTACCTCCGGTAGGATATGTGCTTGTCTTCATCAGTAGTCCTATTAGTTCTACCGGGGGCTTAAACTGGGATTTTGATCTCAGACATCAGTTTCCATTGCAAAACAAGTACTGGCAGCCCCTGTCTCACTGCTGAGAAAGTGCCTGCAAACAGAGAGCTTAGCTTGGAGCTACTAAGTGTTAATTGGCATTGAGGGGTACACAAACTGTGATCCACTGACACTCTCCTTCGCTGCAGACCAGTCTCTGCTTTCTGCCCATCCGCCTGCTCAAACTACACCTTCCCACCCCACACTGCTCCCTCTGTTAATTGCATTGGAGCAGTGAAAGGAAGTCAGTTTAAAGAAGTTTCTACAGGGTATTTTTTAACACAGACCAGTATTCAGCACTGTATTCATCACTTAACCCTGCACTCTTGTTGCACTAGAACCACCAGGGCTGAGGGCAACGAGCGGCAACAGGGGCAAGAGGAGCTGCTCAGGTGGGTTTGTAGCTGGATGCAACGCGCGTGGATCCAGCTCAGTTCAACACAAATCATCTCCCACAAGCACTCAGTCACTTCCATGACCTGCCTAAAGAAACCTGAAAACCTGCCCCAGCTCGCACAGGACACTTCTATCCACTGTGTTTCTGTGAGTAACATTGCTCCTCTGAAGTTGTCCGTGAAATTTTGTTCCTTAGGGAGAGTTCTTTCACAGTTTCATGAATAACTGAAAAAAAAAATCACTCTGTGAATCTAAAGGTGTGGAACTGAGCACTGGTGGTGGAGTCAGTCTGGAAGTCACGCTCACAGTAACTCTGCATCCCAGTAACTCCGAGGGCTGCTGAGACACAGGCGTGCACTGCAGCTGCATCCCACCACAAGGCTGCGTTGGCTCTATAGGCACCATCTTTGCAAGAAAACAGCAAGAGAAGATACCAGCTCCTAAATTTTGCCAGATGTTCAACTATGGGAGTTTGTTCATTAAAGTTCACGTGACAGCCTGAGATACAGCGGCGTGTGTTGTGATCAGCCAAAGCAGTATGTCAGTTCCCTGTGCTGGCAGTAGATGCAACCCAAGATACGCTTGAGTTCAACCAGAAAACTTGCCCATCCTCACAGCTAGGAAGCAATAGCCTGGGGTCATGTGCAACTGTGATGACGCCATAAATCATTCTAAAACAGAGTGCATCAAAGCTCCATGTGAGAATCCTGAGCAGCACAGAATAAAAACGCAAATGTATGTAACTTCTGTGGATGTTCTCAGTCCTTCCACACTCACATTTGTAGTTCTTGCATTCATCTGATTGGCCATACACTGATAATATATGCTGCATTTTTTGTAATTTGATAACAGCCCAAGACTCCAGCATCAGTTACTGCTCCTGTTTGGAAAGTCTGTCTCACTTTATTTTCATTAATTCATCCTTAGAGAAAGACTCTTGAGTGTCATCTGCTGGGCTGCTTGCCCACCTGGAAGTAACTTACCCTTAGCACCTAGCAGGTATGTCCAGTGCTTCTTCTGACAATTTCTGGATCCTTCTGCTTCATCCAGATTTTATTATGCCTGATTCCAGCAGGTTTGGAAGTGCACTTCTTTATCCAAGCGAAATGTTATATTTTTCTCCTGTTGTTTCTTCCCTAGTTGTTACCCTGTCATACTGCAGTGAAAGCAAGGATTACACCTGTAACCTTATAAATCTTATAGCACAAAGTGATTTCAAAGTATCTTGAGATTTTAGTTATTTGCCTTGACACAAATAATTAATCATTAGAAACTGGAAAATATTATTAAATCCCTTTTGTTCATAAATTGTGTGTAAAATTTACCTTCTGATACTGTATTTCTTTTTTTCCTTGACATTTTATTCTAAGACTTTCTGTCCTTGGATCTCAAATTCTCATCTGCCTTAATCACTGTTACATCCTAACGATGCATATTCTGACTACCCAGTGATTTCCTTATTGATAGATTCTTGAAATACAAGCTCAAGGTCAAGTCTGTTCTATTAAACAGAAACTAACCTGTGAAGGAGAGAAGATAACGACCCACCAGAATTACTGCCGGTTGATTTGCCATTGAAAGAGTCTACATGTGCTCTGGGGTGAGGGTCTGCTTGTTGCAATGTTCTTATTTCTTCCAGGATAGGGAAAATTCTCCAATCCCAAAAGCAATCCGCAGCATCTGGAAATACCTCCTGTACCGGTGCATCGCTTCACCAGGTGTAGCTTGCAAAGGCAAATGGCTGTACTAGGTCAGGCCATCCACCTACTCTTTAATGCTAATTCTTTGAATGCCTTGCTTGTTTGGCTTCCGTAGTAACCTCTGCCAACAAATAGGTCTTGTTCATTCACCAAAGATGTGACTGCAAGCAAACACTTTGGTCATGTGTATTTTTAATAATGTTTGTAGAGTTATATGTAAATACCAACTCAGGCTTGCGTCAATAACTTTGTGGCAGAATGTGCCAGGAGGCCTCAGCTCCAAACGAAATCAATGGATTTAACCCCATTGCATCCCTCCTAAACTTCGGTGACTGCATTCACCATGAGGAAAAGTCCCAGTTTAACACACAGGGTAGAAACAGCCCATTTTATCTGCTCCGTGCCTTGACTAGCTCTGAAAATTTGAGGATGGCATTTGTGCTGCCTGAGTGGCAAACAGGCAGCCTGGGACTTGGGTTTATTTCTGGTCCTGCACGGGGTCAGTAGAGCTCGGTAGGATTTCAGGGCTCTGATATCACCAGAGAAATGAGGCTTAGGAACAGGCACAAATGAAACTTCTTTCTCAGGCAAAACCAGAGGAGGGAGTTGGATAGATTTGGCTTCTATTTTTTTCTTCCCTAAGGCAGTTTGAGAAAGATGTAGATTGACGGCAGTTAGTATTTGTGGGGGCTGTGGGGTAAAGGAAGGTTTAGGGTGAAATGTAATAAACATCATGAAGTTGGGGGTGGGATGGTGAGGGTGGGGGTGTTTTCTTCCCCATTTTGTGGGAAATAGTGGTTTCTGCACAGAGGAATAATTTGAAACTGTATTGGCCTTGCTGCATGAGAAATTTCAAGGGAAATTTACTTTGAGTTAATTTAAATGTCACACTTTCTGTTACATTTCCCAATTGCCTTGATTGTGGAAATTAAATATGGGGGGGAAGGTAAGTAAAACAGAAGACGGTAACATGGGCTTTCCACACCATTAACCAGCAGCCCGTAGAGTCCACATGATGGCTTCAGAAAGTATATTGATGGAAAGGTAAAGCAAAACAAAACCAAAATTACAATACCTTGTCCTTTTGCTGTATCTGTGCATGCGATGATTTCTTCTCTGCAGTTTTCCAAACTCTAATGTGAGATGTGTCACAATTGTATAATTTTATACTATGACTATTGGATATTCCAGAAGGAAGTATTGTATTGATTGTCTGCTGACTATTTGAGTTGTAGTCCCATGTAAAGAAAATTACTACTTGTTTACAGATTCCAGTTCTTTGAGGCTTGGTCTCCTGTAAACTGAGTCAAAATTCTTGTGTGTTGCAAAAGCTTAACGCAGTGCTGCAGACTGCTGTTGTTGGTCAGACAGTTACTGCTGAGCCCAGTGCTTGCTTCTGTAGGGGCGTGGAAAAGTCGCCCATCTAAGGGCATTTTAATGTTGGTAATAACTGTGGAAATTTTGTGAAAATGTTGAAAGTTATAAAAGTAATATGAATGCAGCTATCAAATTGTGTTAAATAGAGCCATTGCAACTGAAACACTAGAAATGTGTGATAGTACTAGTATGCCTGAATTACAAGAACAGGGCTTGATCCTGTAAGTGAGAAGCACCTGAGATCTATTCCAGAATACCTGAGCTGAAGACACCTCTGCTGAGCTATAGTGGCTCCTTTGATTGACAGACTTTCTGCGGAGCTCAGAGATGTGAGCATCCTCCTGCTTTTCCAGCACAGGTCTGCCCCGAGGTGCCTCCAGGCTGGACGTTGCGCTGCTGCAGGTGCTGAGCCGTGCTGGTCACACAGACTCTGTTGTGCGACCTCAAGCCGTTCCTGTGGCCTGAGTTACAGACTGTCGTGAGTGTTTAGCGACCTTGATGGTAGCTGCAAGGCACCCTTAAAAGGTGGCATAGACCTGCCCAGTAAATGTTTCCGATGTGGGAACAGTGCCGTTACCTGCTCTGTCCGTGCTTCCCCTCCTGCTATTCCCCATGACAACTGTTTACATTCCAGCGGTGGGAGGAGTGACACAGGACATGTCCTTTCAGGTATTCAGGATTTTCCAGAATGAAAAGCCAGCCAGAAATACAAGTTTTCGTTATTGTGATTCAGTATGGCTACGTTACTGCCATTGCAAAGTGCAAATGCAGAGCACTTCGGAAGATCTGGCTTCTCATAGTGGGGGTCCGGAGTTGGAAACCTGATTTCTAACACGTATCCTCCTGTGTTCTGGCTTGCCATTCTCTGAAATGGCAAAGGTAGCTGTAATATCAAATACTTTGGGACCTCTGTGTTACTGATGTCAGGCAGTATTCCTAATGAATGGAAGACCACCTCCAAATGTCGTTCTTCCTTTGCTTTCAGGCTGTAGCGAAGCTGATGTCAGTGGATTGCCGTTGTCACGGTGTTTCTGGGTCCTGCGCGGTGAAAACTTGTTGGAAAACAATGTCTTCCTTTGAAAAGATCGGCCGGTTTTTAAAGGATAAGTATGAAAACAGCATACAAATATCAGACAGACTGAAAAAAAAAGCTACGCAGGAAAGAGAAAAGCCAACGGAAAATACCAATTGGGAAAGAAGACCTGCTGTATGTGAACAAATCGCCCAATTACTGTGTCGAAGACCAAAACCTGGGGATTCCTGGGACTCAGGGAAGGGAATGTAACCGCACCTCGGAGGGACCCGACGGCTGCAACCTCCTCTGCTGTGGGCGTGGGTACAATACCCACGTGGTCAGGCACGTGGAAAGGTGTGAATGCAAGTTTGTCTGGTGCTGCTACGTGCGCTGCCGGAGGTGCGAGACCATGACTGATGTACACACCTGCAAATAAGAGGAATTACAGAAAACACGGCTAAACCCTCCTGCACTGTTTGGTACACACAATGCCGCACAGGCAGCAATTACTCTTACCATGTGGGATCGCAGGGGGGATCAGCCTCGTGGGGAACAGCATTGCCAAGCAGTGGGTAGCCCAAGCATCTGGCATATGAAAGAGCAACCGAGTGAACAGCAGCCTGCATGCAGGGACAGCTAAAACAACAGAAAGGGGCGCCTGATGACACATATGACCATGTAAATCCATGAGCAGGGACAGACCCTAAACTTTCCAAGTCTTTAGTAGCCGTAACGTCCTGAAGATCGATGTGGTCAGTAGGCGTAGTGGAGAAAACTCAAGATCTCGTTAGCCAGAGGCTGAAGAGTTAAAAGGGCATGTAAGTATAATCCTTATGTCTGTATTTTTAAAACTGCAACTAGATGGATCCACTAGATGGTTCATTTCTGCAGGCCTAAAAAAAAAGCAAAAGGTAGGGGAAGTGTTCTGCTGTTGACCATGAAGCATTTGCTTTGCAACCCTTCGGGAAGCTATCTTCTGCATAATATGCAGAAAGCATCTGGTACGGGGAAGCACGTATGACTGCAGAGAGCCAGGCACTGCCTGAGTGGACGAGGAGGGTCCGTCAGTGTGGAACAAGCTGTGTCCAGAGCAGAGCAGCTGGAGCACAGCTTGATGAATGTGAACGGCGTACCAAATAGCAACCTCGGGATTTTTTATAGGTTGTCTTTCAAATGCAGAAAGGACAGGTCTGAGGAGGGACAGAAATACAGTTCGATATTTGAAGGAAATAAAATTCTTTTGCAGGCATTTCCTCAGTATCTGCACACACAATCAGCTGATCATCACCCCACTGTTGGACTGCATGCAATCACCTGCTACGTTCAACCATCTCACTGGTGGTTCACCATCATTTTCACAATTATCCATATGAGATTTAGCCCAAAGAAATCTGCCATAAAGTAAAAGGTTTTTTAAAACATTGCTTTCTCTTACAGAAGCAGCAGCTAGAACTTTTCATTAGGTTGCACCCTCATACACAGTGTAATTTCTGGATTGGCTCACACCACTAAAATATTTAAACTGTTATTGATAACATTTTCTCCCCCTCCATATGTTGGCTCAGTTTTCTTTTACATCTGTGAAAGGTTGTTTATTTTTATGCAGTGATTTAATGCCTGGCTTAAAAAGCAACATGTGAAAGGATTTCTGTTGTTTAAATGTGCAAAGACCTATTTTTGATAAGACAAGAAAGTTTATATTTTGTAAATATTTAAATTATGCAAGTTATGTAAAAGGTTTCCAGAACAAATGTGATAAGAATACAGCCTTTGACATTTGTTTGTTAGATATTCATTACTATTGTAGTAGCCTTTAACTGATCTTTATGTGCATGTGCAGGGGGAAATTAGTTAGAGAATTACATGTGTTCTTTTTTTACCATCAGGGTGCTTATAATTATTTCAATTAATACACACTTACTATGATTTTCTAAATGATCAGCTAATTATTATTCTGTGTACTTTTTTTATTCTTTTAAATTATTTTACAACCTCAACTCCAGCGGTAAATACAGAACTCCCACTGACATCAAGGGGACTTGCAAGGGTTTGCAATCCCTTGACTGATTCCACACAAACAGTCAGTTTTTAGAAGGAAATCATATTAGACAGTTTGGTTGAGGCTTTCCAAGTTATTTTGAGGAATTAATTTCCTCATTGACATTTATTTTCCCATGAAATATGGTGACCAGATTCCCTGTCACTCTTTATTGGACATGTAGCTCAGGAAGAAGCAAACAAAACCTGTGTTGTGGTACATCATTGCCTTATGTGGACTGTTTTAGGAACATCAGTTCAGCAACCAAGAAGTCCTTTATCTGATGGTTCTTTTTGGACCTTCCCTCCACATCTGGCCAGTCTGTCTCCATTGACCTAGCCAAATAATTATGCTGAGGCCACAAAATCTGCTATCTGTGGGAAGGATTTTCAGCATAGCAGTTTCTGTCACCAAAGGATTCAATACCCTCCCTGTGAAAACTTGGATGGGGAGGACACATCCTGGTGGAAGACCCTGAAGAGAAAGTTGTGAAGCCCCAGGTGTTCCCATCTTCCAGCAAGGAAAGTAAACCCACAGGCTCCACAGGCTGTGCCACAGCACCTATCAGCCACACGGATGGGACATGCTGCTGTTCACTATTGGTATGAAGGTGGTGTAGAGACCACCTCTCTCTCTTTCTGCATCTGTCCTACACCAAGCTACTGGCAGAGGTAAGTGCCTTGGTTGCCCTACGTGAGACTGCTCCTCGCCGTACCTACCGCTGCTGAGTTCCGTGCTGAGATCACCACCGTTTTGTTGCATGGGGCTCCAGCAGGGAGATGGAGATCTCCTGAAGAAGCCCCAGTCTGTGTCTCAAAACTACCTTAGCTTTTCCCGCACCTAAAGGTTCTAACACACCTGATCTGTAAAGGAAAATCACCAATGTACTTCTTGTATGCCTTAACTCCTGGCAGGGGAGAAAATGGGGAGAAAATGGTCCTGGACTCCTGGATTTAAGATCAGCCTCAGGGATTTCACCAGGAGAAAATCTCAGTGAGCTGTTTCTGTGGATTTGAAGGGGAAGGGCACTCACAGCATTGCAAGGAGACGTGGGGCACTCATGATGCAGCCAGAGCAGTCAGGGTGTCTCTTGCCTGCTTGGCTAGCCAGTATTTAACACTGCATTATTTTTGAGAGGTCATCTAGTTAAAAAAAAAAAAAAATATATCTTTTTGTTCTTAAATGTTGTTAATAAAAGATTTTTTCTGGTTTTGGGGGGGGGGGGGGGAAGTTTATTTTTTCAAAGAATTACAAAAGACAACAAAGGTGAGTGGTAACACACTTGGTTTATGAAACCTACAATGGCTGAGCAAGCAAGGTAATGGGTTTGAAGCTTCGCTGGCAGCCGAAGGTCCCATCTTGCCTCTGAGGAGCTGAAGAGAGCTGTTTCATGGGAGGTGGCATTGCCCTTTCTGTAGTGAAGGCAGAGCACCGGTGAGAGCAAGCACATGCGGTCTGGGGGGGCTGCTGCTCGCTCTCCTGCTGCACTAACGTCGGGGCTGGGGGGGCGAAGCACAAGCGAAGCTGAGTGTGTTGGGGAGACTGGAGCATGACCCCCCCCTCTTTACCTACCACAGCTGAAACTGCAGTTTAAGTTTAGCGCCATGCAGCTCTGGATGGGCAGTATCTGTAAAAGCAATTCTGAACAGGATCAGGGTCCGTAGTGGCATCGGGAATTAGCTGACATCTATTGCAGCATTTATTCCATAAAACTGCCTTTATTCCTTCCACACTCTGGAAAAGCTTTCCTTGGGTGAGAGCGAGAGGGAAAACCATCTGCAAGACAGCGTGCCCTCACCTTCAAAGAGGAGCCTATGTACAAGATACGTGGTTCAGCTACTTTTGTGGGCATATGGCACTGGGATGAATTTCATTTACTCAGTTTAATAGGAGGGGTTTTTTCCCAGTGCTGGACAGAAGGGTCAAGGTTGTTGACTTGAAACATAGATTTATAATACCCTTGTATAGCTTGCAATAATACATCCTTTCTGTTTGAGAGGAGTCACGTGTGTGCTTATCTGAACAAGCAAGATTAGGAAAAAAATTGGAAAGACATTCACAGTTTGAGTGGGGGAAAGGTCTTATCTCTGTCCTGTTCTCTCACACCACCCTTTTATGCATGGAACAGCAGTTTGTGAAAAGTAGCAAACCTATGAAAAATGCCACAAGTTTACTTTTTGAAGAAAGGATAATAGTAACCTGAAAGTGAAAATGACATATGCTGTTTTGAAAACAGAAATGCACGTGCACTGGCTGCATATTTTAAGAGAAAAGTTGTGCTGTTGACTGAAGTGCTGACATACTCTGAGGAGTTACTGCAGGAACGCAGCTGGTCCGTCTGCCCACGTGCCAGCCTGTGCATGCACTGGCAACTGAAGAACACCATCGTGTCCTTGCCTGTTGGAGATCCCTTGTCAAAGGATGTTTAGTAAACAGAGATTGTCTCCATTGCTATCAAAATGCCTCTTTTCAGTGAATGACAAGTATGTGAAACATATGTGTAAAGTAAACAGTAACAATTAGCACTGGTCATGCAAGGAAATGATGCTAAAGGACATCTGCTTTGGCTGAGGTTTCTGACAGAGTTGAGATGCTTGATTTCATTGAAGGATGAGGTTTCACGAGACAGCAAACTTGACTTTAGGGCAGTTCCTCATAGACCAAAACCATCATGGCTAGGTCACGTAAAGTGCTGAACCTATACCAGCTCACTCTGCTGGCTAGAATTTATTAAAAACATACAGAAGGATCATCCCACTGTGGCAGACTTCATGACAAATTAGGCAATCTTTGTCTGAGCCCTCTAACTTATGGCAGATATAACACAAGGTGGAATAGCAGGAAGTATCAGAGTGGAATAAATTGTTATTATTGGTTCTACATAAACTGCCAAAAAATGATAACTCTGAATCCTCTCCTGACTGTGCCTCGTCTGTCCTGCCAGGTGATCTGGAGTGCCCAGATCCCAGTAGCAGTAGTACAGTGAATGCAGTATCATGACTTTATTTTTCATTTCATGCAAGGATTGCAATAGCAATTTTTAGGATTTTACCACCTTCTACAATTTTTACTGTAGTCAGTCAGCACAGGCAGACAAGAGCTAAGAACACCCAGCTGAGAAACAAAAGGTTCACACCTATACATCTAATGAGCGTCACTAAGGAGGGCAGTAGTAGTAGCAGTGGTGTCTGACTATAAATGGGAAACGGGAGAAATTACTTGCTCAAAATCACTTGCAAAAGCAGTGGCAGACCTAGGTTGTTTTGGTTTTTTTTTTTTTAAAAAAAAAAAGAATAGGCAGGTCTCCTGATCATCAACATAATGCTTTGGCTACCTGGTCACTGCATTTGTTTCTCAGCCCATGTACTTTGAAAGCTGTGGTTTGCCAGTTGGGACTGTACGGTAACCATCTTGAGTCGTGACTACTGGGCAAGTCCTGCTGCAGACCCCAGTGCAATTTTTTCAAGGACAAGCAAAGACTAAAATACTCAGTTGGCTAAAATTGCACTTCCTAAACATGGCCTCCTGCGGTTCATATTTCTGGAAGTCAAATAAGCTGTTTTCTCACACACAAATGACAAATTCAGCCTGTGAACTCTACATTAATGCTGCAGATAATTAGTGCTAAAATACCTATGCCTCTCCCAGAGTCTGCTGTTACACTGGACAGACAACTGTGTGATTCCACGGATAGTTCTGTTAAATAAATAACGATTTACTCAGTGGAGAATGAAACGGGAATTAAACCTCTCTGGCCACCATGTCAACTCTGCAAGGCTGGGAGCAGGGCGGCAGGTAGGAACATGAGACTGCAGTTGATGTCACGGCTAGCAGGGAACACTGCCTGGTGAGCCCTCCGGCCGAGGCTGGAATCTGGATGCCAGGGCTGACTGCAAATGGGTGGCCATCTGCGGAGGGGAGCTATCACTTTGCACAGCACAGAGGGGTAACAAATGAAGTGCCTGGGAGTGTGAAGGCAGACACACAAGGGGAGCTCAGATGCACTAACCGAACTGGAGAAAGACGGGTCCCTTACAGGGCAGTGCCACATACCTTGTGAAACCTGCTGCTGAACCTCAGCCTGCAAGCACAGAACGGCTTGTCAAGAACAGCTTGTCACAGGCTAAAAGTTCGGAGCCTGTCTCAGGGTTTGGCCATCTCATCTTCCTCTCAGCCTTGCTATGCTCATGTAATGTTAAATGAACTGCACTCTCCCTTGTTAATACTTCAGGAATCATCAGCTTTTTTTTTTTTTTTGGTAATATCAAGCTATGTGCATATCCGGATGCCTTAACTAAAATGCTGAAACTTGTGATTGGGTAAGATTTTTACAGTCATTTTCCCCAAAGTCCTGAAAATTTCTATTTGTGGAGCAGAGCACAAACACATTTCATGAGCATTTCTATTTTCTAGAGAAAATGCTTGACACTATACTAGGGTTTAAAACCAGATTGCGTTATTATCTACATGGATGATGATTTCCCCTCTGTGGCAAAAGGTACATTGTACCTCATGCCAGCAGCACAAAACAGCTGACAACTGACACAATGTCCCATCCTTTTGCGTGGCCCAATCTGCCCCATAATCTAAGAAATTAATTTGACACTCTGTTCTGTCTCAGCATGTGCTAAACAATATTTTGATGTTAAACATACTGAGTTTTTAGTATATTACGAAGAGAATCAACGTGCAGAGGAACACAACATCAAGATACTACTCAATTCCATTTTAAGATGTGTTACTTGACTTTTTAAAAAATGATGCTGGCTAGTCATTGGTGCTTATGCCAATGGGAGCAAACCCAGAAGTTACCTGGAACTTGGAGAACTAAGTCTTACTCGTGCTGATTTTGAAGTTTTAGCCTGTAGTTCCGTGGCAGGCTGGGTTTGCCTGCCAGGTTGGCCAAGTGTGTGCCCAGGCTCCCTACCCCCTCCCCTGACACCAGCCCCTCCATCGGTTTAACGACATGGGTCACAGAAACCCTCCGCAAACGAGAGAAACAAGAGACTTGGCTCAGTTTGGAGCAGCAAACTGCAGCAGGGACGTGGCAGTAAGAATTCAGGGAGATGAACAGGGGTTGTACATCCTTGAGCTGACTGTGCTGCCAATGTCAGAATATTGTCCAAATGGGGTTTCACACTTCACGTACATTGAAAACTCCAGGCTTTTAACATAAAAGAAATCAATGAAACCAAGACCCACACAGCACAAATGGAGAGTATTTGACAGAAGTTCTACAAACAAAGCAGCTAGTGAAATAAACCCACTTCAGTGATTTCTGTTCAAGAGATTTAGGTAGAACCAAAGTTCTGGGATTATCCAATGCTACAGCCACCTCCTGTAGAAGTTTTACGATCCTTCGCAATGTGCTATAATACAGGAACCCTCTCAGGAGAACAAGCAAGCCATCTACAGTACGAAGGGTTGATGGTTCAGGGCAGACACATTTTCCATTGATCAATGATTTTATAAGTAACCCCTTGGAAAAGCCCTCCTTGTTTTTGGTCACTCAGGACTAAACAGCACTAAGGCACGACAGAACAGTACTGTACTCTCTGCTGAGACCGTATTTGGGATAATACAATTTTGACCACTTAACATAATCTTGAAATATTAGTTGGGCTCTGTGGTTTTTTTTCCATTTGCTGATTGCCCCATAATTGCAATGCTAAGAAACCACTCCAAACTTCCTGCATTGTAGTGCAAAATCAACAAGAGGAACAGAATTAACCAGCTGCTTTGGGCTGCCTCCAGGGATCAGAAATTTTCCATAGAGAATGGAGCGATTTCTGTGCATTTTATATAGTAGACAATGTAGCTGGACTATTACAGTGCTCTATACTGATCCCCACCTCTCTTCATATAGTCTAAAGCCCTGAAAGAAAGTTTTCATTTCCACGTACTTCGAAGGATAATAAACAGATGATGTTGATTTATTAATACACTACAAAGCTTAATACAAGGTGTAGTTACCCACATTGTGTGGTAGAAGCTTTTAAGGCACCTATGAGGGCTAAGCTGTAAAAGCCAAGTTTTCCAGTGGAAAGGATGATTCAGCTGCCAAGATCTGGGAACATGAGGGTGTACTGATAAAGACAATGCTGAAATATTCAAGGCCAAGGAAGATAATTAGTCAGAAAGGATTGCTGCAGCATTTGGTAAGAAAAAAACATTTGCAGGCTACGTTCCACAGAAGACAGCACTCCCTCCCACTGCCATCCACCAAGCTGAAAGAGGAGACGTGATTTCTCCTCAGCTGGGAGGGCTTTTTTTCATGTCAGCGAGGTTGTAGCTATATCCTGCTATGGACAACACCCTAAAAAGGAACAGACCTTTCTGAGGGAATGGGTAATTAAAGATTTACAGATTATTGCAACCTTGAAAGGATAACACAAGATTAAGGAACTGTGTTGCATGCTTTAGAAAGGAAAAGATAGGGCCAGGAAGAATGTAAAAGAAATCCAAGAGGAGAGTCATCAATTTTTAACTTGCAAAGAAGTAATCAATTTTCAGCAAAGAAGATTTTGATAGTACATGAGACAACCTATCTGGATGGATAGTTAAGCACAGAAAGAGGCATCTGAAGAACCTGTTTTAACCTGAGTTGGTGAAGGATGCATTAGATCTTGTTTGCAAGGCTGAGAGGGCTGACTATAGGAGCAGCAAGGAGGGACTAAAAGTGGGATTAAGCGAATATTAAAATAATGAAACATCTCAAGTAGAGCACATTCTTTCTTGCCATTCTTCTTTTTTTTTTTCCTCCAGGGAGGCAGCAGCAGGATGTGGTCACTGAGCCCAGGTCTTTGTGCCCTTCTGGCATGTTGCTCAGCAGGCGAGAAGCAAGGTCTCGCATATCCCTAGTACAGCATCAGGAGCCACCGACACCTCATGGCATCACTGAACAGGCTGAGAGCTGTTCTTGCACCTTCCTGCTTCCCATCCAGCCTTCCAGGTGTCTTTTTTAATTTTCTTAGCAGTCCCCTTGTACTAAGGCTAGGCTATGGCCTTACAGACATAAAACTGAACAGGATTTCATCAATAAAAAGTCCCTTGCTTGGTATGCACCTTAGTCATGACCCAAGTCAGTTTAGGGAGCAACTACAGCCCTTCCCACCCTTACACAGGCAAGTCACTCAGCACTTGGGTGGCAGTATTACCACTTATTTCCCCTCCTGAAGTTGTCCACCTGGCTTCTATTTTATTAATAAACTCATTCTTGAAAAGCACTTAAGACTGCAGAAAATCCAAACAGTTCAGGAGACATTACATACACACCAAGCATTTAGTAGTCACGTCACTGTTTGAGGGAACCAAGTCCCACAGTAAGACATCTGGAAAGCCAAACATGCTTAGCAAAAGGAAGCTTTTTCCAAACTAGCACTTGGGAAACTAAAGCTGTAAAAGGCTCTGCTGTTTACAGAGAAGGGTGGGATGGGGTGGGGGTGTGTGCGGGGGAAAAAAAAAAAAAGTTTGATCATGAAAGACATTAGGAAAGATGCAGAGGGCATGTGAAGGCAGAAACCCCTGTCAGCTTCTTTCTTAAGACTCCTGTTATCCATGTAAAGCAATTAAGAGCTGTGCTTTACAATGAAGTTGCCTTCAGGTAGCCTGAATCCCAGCTCCTTAGTGAAAATGAAGTTACAACCTTCTTGTGTCCGTCCGTCCCCCCCCCCCCCCCCCCCCGCCAGCCCCGTCTCACAGCTGCACTCCAAGGCAGACATCCCCCATGATGTTTCTCTCCTTCCCTCACCGCTCCGTTCTCAACAAGTCTGCAAGATGCTGCAAATGTTCCCATCACCCTGTGCAGGAAAATACGCATCCTGGAGCTCTGTCACACACACGTACTTTCACACGAAGTTACCGGTACCAAATGCCTTCATCTTTGCAACTGAATACTTCCTACCGCCAGCTGTGGGAGACACCAGGGAGGCCAAAAAAGTAATCTTTGTGCCTGGCAACTCAAATGAAATTTAGATAGATTATCAGAAGGTCTGACTTCTTAAGAGTAAGCATCAGAAAGTTTACCTCAACAGGGGGACACTGTAACTAGCTCACTTAAGGCAGAGGAGATGGTATGACTAGATCTTGTAGCAAGTCAACAGACCACGATGATGGACAAGAGCAAGGAGACCCCGTTTGCATGGCCACTCCAGTACGAGTTCAGTATACTTGAAGAGAGTCTTACTAAATGTGATACGCTAAAGCTGTCAGGACATGGGTTACAGAATAAGAGGAAGATTTCCACCAAAAGCACAAGAATCAAGTTATTTAAGAGGTTACAAAACCAATATTTTATTGCTTTAAAATCCATTGTGTAAAGGTTTTGTGGCAGGTGCAACTTTAAGGGGTTAAAAGAGTCATAATATATTTACTTAATTTAGATCGCTAAAAAAAAAAAGGCAAAAATTTAAAAGTTACAAGGACTAAAAGAGGTCTGCCTTTAGTCTTATTTTCCCTCCATTTAATTCTGTAGAGGAAATTTTAATTTGATCAAAGATGAAATATTCAATGGCATTCAAAACCAAAAGAATAAAGACAAGATTAGTCCAGGGAAACTATTAATGCAGGCAAATGTTTTTTTCCTCTTCAAACCCCTGCCAAGTAACTTCAAAATTGTTTTGATATTATTCTGGATAGCAGCATAACCAATACTGGCATATGCACCAACAAAACTGTATTTCTGTGAAAATTCCAGGAATTACAGAATTAGTTCTCCACAACAGCCTGTTATGAAACAGAAATTATTTTCCAACTGATAAAAACAGGGGGGGGGGGTACTTTGGAAAAAATATACATGATTTTGACATGACCACCTACACAAGAAAATCTGAAACATTTAACAAAAGCTGTTTCACTGTATAAGGTGCATTTATTGCTGTTCTATATTAAACATGAGGAAAAATCACATTATTTAACAAGCTAGTTAAACATAGAGAACAACTCAGAGTTCAGTCTTCCTCTGGTATCACAGCCTATTTATTTGACTTACAAGGTAATTCTCAATATTGCTTGAAATTTTTAGTGCACAGAATTAATTTTGTCTCAGAAGGAATCAACAATAATAGTATTTTGAGTGCCACCGTGTTCAACTTGCACTGTGGGTTCCTGAAAAACCCTTTGTGACTTATGTGCCATGGTACTAGCTAGAATTTTTTGGAGATTATACAAGAACTCATGACATAAAGCTCCAAGAGATTACACCCAATTCTGCGTCAGCCCCTATTTTGTGAATACCAACACTGTCAGTAATACCATACCAACTTAGTTTTAGGAAAAGTTCAAGCTGGCCCTACTTAAAAGAAACAAAAGTTTCCAAAGAAAGCTATGTTTTCTCACAGCTCTGATGCAAGCTAAAGAACAGGCCACTTCAACTTGGTCCATTTATTTTCCATAAAAAAAAAAAAAAAAAAAAAAGATGAAGGAAACATTGTCAGTTAAGTGTCACACATTGAATAACCCAAGACACAGTGAGATGTTCCGAGAAAGCATTGCAAGAACAAGTTGCCTCAGCTCACAGTAGATGTAACGCAGGTGGTAAAGGAGCACAACTGTGCACGCTAAAACAGCTCTCACTAGAAGGCTGACTACTTTCTAACAGGCTCTTTGCGATGGGAAATTTATTCCTGATGTTACAACTAGAAGAGGAAGCTATTCCGTTATGCACATTTACTATGTGATTAGCTACTACAGCTGAACCACGATAGGTGGAATCAATGGTTAGGCATCAGTACGAAAATTGCAATCAAAACTGAACAAGTTAGCAGCAGTACTGCTCCTTTACGTGCCAAGTCTCTTCCACAAAGTAAACATTATTTTCAAATACAAATCCTTCCAAGCTGCTTTTAAATATCCCACACACTGTTTATGTATTTACTTTTGTTCTTTCCTCAATAAAAATAATTTGTTGTGCTTCTCATGGCATAACCGTGTTACACTACCATGTACTCTTCCGTTGCCTACTCAGTTTTGATGGGGGAACTACATAAAATAAATTTCTGGAGCACTTATTATTAGAATAACCAAATAGCTTTAATAAAAAGTGTTGCTGCCATTAAAAAGGCAGAGGATAAAAAAAAAAAATTAAAGTTCTTTATTAACTTATCACTAAAATCTACAATATTCCACAAAGCTTACATAAGTCACAGCAACATTACGCTGTTAAGAGGACAGTACAACATTTGTCAGGATCTGTTTATTATCTGCATATGCAATTTATTAGCCAGTTGATCTACAAGATATTATTTACCACAGGCAAACTAGATACTGTGCTTTTAGGAAACCTGCATAGAAATGTTTTGATGTTTCTTTTATTTTGGATGTATTTACAAAAAGGATTTCTATGTGTGTTAGCAATAAATAATCCCAATATTCAAAATGTCAGTGCTCATGCACACACCGACAAGATGGTCGCATGCTTTAAAAATATTATTTACAGTACAGTCTCCTTCATAGCCCTCTCCCTAATAATAGCAGAAAGTGCATTTTCTTCTATAGTCTTTCTCCTTTCCTTTTGTTTTCATTTAGTCTTGCTTCTGAGGGATACAGCCTTCCATCTCAACAACTTCTGGCCAGCCTTCATACTTGTTTGTGTCCTTGTTGTTCTTTATATGCTATAAATAAAAAATATCAATCTATTGTTAACATAAAGTCATTAATCCTTTTGCTTTAACTCACAACTTTAAAAGACATTTTATTTGCTTATTTTCAGGCCACGGACAAAGAGAAGACATCACTATCAGCCTCTTGTGCTTTGTATTAAGTACAACAATCTCTCAGTATTCAACACAACGTAACTTGTTTAGACAAGTGTATGCTAAAAACAGTTAAGCCATACCAGGAAAACATTTTAAAAATTTGTTTTAGATGTTTATTTAGGAAGACAGACAAGCAAGGGAAAGACCAACTGCATTACAACATGAACCACTAGGAAAATATATATGAGGATACTAAATTTACAAGGCACTGAGAGGGAACAGTTGGATTTTTAAAGAACATTATTTAATGTTGAATGTTCGCCTTTTTTACAAATTAGAAGTTTATGTTTCTACCCAGCAGCCATCTGCAGTCAGGCAAGACGTGGCTGCCTCCAAGAGTTTGTCACTGCTCCTGCACTAGTTCCCACTCCCTTGCAAAGCTGGTAGAAAAGAATGTGCCTTCCATATTGTCCTAGTACAAAGCTACCTTTACCGGTAATTAAAGGCAACAATGACATACAGAATTGTAACAGCTGAAGTACGGGAACATACTCAATTTCATGAATTTTGCTATGGCAGCAATAATTTTTGACAGAATAGCAAAGTGAACATTGGGGAACGCCAACACCTTAACTACCACTTACCTTTGGGAGGTCTACCATTGTTGCTAGTACATCTAAAATACAAGCATTAGGCACTAAGTTTTGAATTCTTCAGTTCAACTGGATTTATTAAGAAGATAAATTACCCAGTTATTGGGTTAATAAGATCTAGCCCATATAAGATTTTTTTTTCTTATTTCTGAATCACCAAAGAATCTTTTTGTACATTTAAAAGGAGGCGGCTAGTCAAGGAATAAATTTGAAAATAACAGTGTGTCACTACTGCAATAGACACCCATCTTGAACAAATGCATGGTATTTATAAAACATGCTATGCCTTCATTAATGTAAGCTGTTAAATTCCAGTAGAGCTATAGAATCACAGACCTGTTCAAATGGACTTTTGGTCTTAATTCCTTTTCCACCGCAGAAGACCCAGTTGTCTCTAAAGCCAAGGTTAGTAATAGATGTGCTTCCTAATTCAGCGATCAGTTTCCGTGCTTCCTCATTAAGCCTTGAGCAAAACAGAGTTCAGTATGTGAATAAAATACATGCCCTTACGGCTTTCATTGTTCAATGGACCATTCCCGCTTTAATCTGATTAAATATAGTTTAAGTCAGTCAGTATTGGACAAGATCTTTCAAAATCAGATAAAGCTAGTTCTAAAATCACCTGATCTAATGAGCACTGCTCTTTAATATTATAATCTCAATGAACCAGCATACAAACCTATCAGTACATCAACAAAAGCCAAGAACCTTCTCCTGTGAAAATACAGACATACATCTCAAGTCATGTTAGCAATTCTCCTAGAAACTACAAGAGTCAGCTTTTAAAGTAAATGTTGTTTGCAGGCTCAAGCTGAAGTCTAGATAAAGCAAAAGCTATTTTAGATTAAAAGAATGAACTAAATATATGAAAGGAAGTCTTGTCTGCTTGGGTCAGTTAAAAATTTAGAATGCTGCCCCACAGCATCGTCCAAGTATGAGATTTTAGTACAGAAGGGAAAACAATTCTGTAGGGTAAGTTATCATTCCAAAACCTCCAAATAACAGCTCTTTCTTTCTTTCTTTCAGTTACTGCATTTGCTCGATCACTAAAAAGATACACAACTTCTGATTATTACTACTTACTGAGATATAATTGTATGACTGACTTAAGCTAAAATTATGAAAATTACTAAAGTACTTTGGAGGTTTTTCGCATAACGCACACTCCCAAGTTTCTAAAACATTAGGGCAGCTTATATTTAATTAAAAAAATAATTACCTTTTAAACATATTGGTTCTTCATAATTTTAATGGTTTTCAAGAACTGACATTTATGATTGCCATCAACCCTCAGTGGTAAGGTTTTGGCTAATTATGTCATATCACTAAGAAGCAGTAGTTCCTGGCTGTCAGCTTGAATGGGCCAAATTCACCTTCTTGGTTAGCTGATATTTTATCTACATACAAGCTTTCAAAAACATCAGCTGTGACAAGATTATTGAAACAAACTAACTACTTATTATCTAAAACATCAAAGAAGAAAGGAAAATGAGCAAAAAGAAAAGTTACAGAACAAGTGAACAGAGCAAACAGAAGATCCAGCCTTGGCATAAAGAAGCGTTAAATTGCTTCCTTCTCCTAAAAGCAGTGAACATACAGACACTTAACTATTTGCTGCAAATATTGCACACTGCAAAGTCAGGACTTTGTCATAGGAAAGCTGCTCCTGTATCAAAAATACAAACAAGCTATGGATAACAAATTGTATGAGAAAAGAAAATAACGTACAAAACACATCAGTAAAAAATTAAATATTATTAGAATATTGTAAGAAAAGGAAACAAAAAACCCCTCTATCAGCCAAAAAAAATTAAAAAGTGGGTACAAATGCTAGGAGAGCACGTAGAAACCTACAGGGTCTTCAGGAACCATATAGCAATTGCTAATTAGTCAACTATTAGTCTCTAGCCTTTTCAGATTTTCAAACACTTGTGATATTTCTGCTAAAGGGTTCTCATGGTTTAACAGGACAGGGTCTAATTTATTGTTTCTCTATTGCTGGGATCACAAAAGCAACACCTAACAGTCCTCTATGTAAATACATACATAACCCATTACACCAGGTTAGTTTTAACTCCATCTTTGTTGTCCCCAAATCATATCAGCATTATAAAACTAATAAACTGAAAGCATAGCTTCAAATCCATCATCTTGGAAGAACAAAACTTTATGAAAAGTCATTTTGTGATAAAGAATGCTTTTTTTTCCCCCCCCTCAGTATAAAACAGCATTTAAAAGCTTAAGCAATATTTGCTGTATAAATAAATTACATACTTGGTTGCACCATCATCATATGTTCCCATTAACACTATTGTTCCATCTTGGATGGACTTCAGAAATTCAATAAATGGTGCCACATCTGAAAAGAGAGAGAACACAAACCTGTTTAATAACATCCCATATTTAAACACCTGCAATGCCTTCCTGTGAAAACACTCCTTTTAAGAATATTGGTAAGTGTACTTATAAATTTACACAAAGATGCTAAGCGGAAGAAAGGTGAAACGCATCAGAGAACTTTTACATTTTATAGAAAGGGTTTCATCCATATTGTGTAAAGACATAACCACAAGTGGGAACTACTCGGGAGAACAAGTGCATTTGTTTAACCAAACCATTCCCTCCCACCTCAACTATTTGTGTTTCTTTAAAGTTGCACTTTCATCACAATTACAAAGGTAGAGGTGAAGCACACCCTTAACTATCACCTTAAACCACCACACGAAATGGAGATGGAACCTGGGGTAGGGAGGTGCGGAAGGGAAAAATAAAAGTTAAAAAAAAAAAAAAAAAAAAAAAAAAAAAGGCATTTATTTCTCTCTAACCAGCTAAGGTAACTGTACCTACCTCCTCCCCACATGTCAAAGAATTTAGTGTCTAATGGTTCTCCTGTTTTGCCTGGAGAAAAAGAAATATTTGGTGTCATCAAATAGAGCCAAAATTATTTTAGAGACAACGTGCCCAACTCTTCTTAATGACTCTTTCAGATGAAGTGCTGCAGAAGACACCATATAAATCAATTACTATGGTAACTCTTATCTTTTATTAAGATTGCTCCTTAAACAGCATAGTAGTTTGTGAAAAGGTGTAGGAAAAGGTAAGGGGGGGGGAGTGGGGAAGAGAAGCAGCAAACTTGTATTTTATATTCCACTTGAAGCAAAATCGAACAAAAAGCCCACAGCCTCTGAAACCAATAAAGTGAATTCACTTCATATATTTGCTTTTTTAAAAAAGTTGTTTTTGCAAAAATAAGATAGTACAGCTATAGGTTGCCTTTAGTGACATGTGAAAAGTAAGAAAGATTAGAAATTACACTGCGTGTTTTGCTACAGACTGGAAATTCTTGGTCAATTTAAACATCCAGAACAAATAGAAGAAAGTGAATGAAATAGTAGTTTCATTAGCTGCTTGCTTTTTTTTGTTGTTGTTTTTACTATGCTGTTGACAAACACTGAAGTAAGGTAGACCGGGGTTTTTTAATGCATACTTTCATTTAAATTTTGAAAGACAGGGAGAAAGACTGGCAGCTATATAATACAGAGGCAAGTATTTTGGTTTTGAACAGATTGAGACAATTTAGGAGGACAAAATAGGATTAAGGCAAGTATTGTTCAAGTCATGCTTTAGATGACATAAACCTGAGTACAGTCCAAAAGCAACATGAATTTATATTGCAGTGAAATGACAAAGTGCTATCTCAGTGCTACAAGGAATTGCTTCCTACACATTAAAGACAAATCCGCCAGTATTGACATTCAGTTCAGCTTTCGAGGTGGCACACAGGTCAGTTTGTTTGGTTTTGATGGAAGAATCCTGAACACAATTAAATAACATGACATATTTAGGCAGAAGATCTATAGATATGGATTAATCAAATATACTGATTTCAAGCTAGAAAATAATGAGCTGGTCTTTCCATGTAGTAACAGAACTGTCAAGCAAGTTTCACTGAAAAGAGAGCAAGAGAAGAATTTCGTTTACACAGCTTTATTAGTAATGGCAATGCACAAAGTGCATTAGGAATTTATCTCATATATCACCGAGACTGTCACCACACAGCACTCCACTATTGTTATTATATGTTTTTAGAAACAAAAATGTAGGTTTTCTGCTAACAAAAAGGTTTAAGTGCCAAGATCTGAAACGATCTCAGTATAAATATGACTAATATTTCCTTTTCTTCTCCTGCTTGCCTTTCACCATCTCAGTATTTCACCTTAAATTTCAGAAAAAAATTGAAAATTAAGACAGTCTGCTCACTCAAAATGTCACTTACCGTTGACCAAGGCCACATTTATTCCTCTGCCAACATTATTTTTAACTCCACTCATTAAACTGAAACAAAATAAACAATTTTATTTTTAATAGGACAACTTACTGATGTGAAATATTTCTGGGTTTTAGATAGGATCTATCAAATTGTGAAAGATACAGTTGAAAGACCATTCATGAGTTACTTAAATAAAGCAAAATCTCCTTGAACTAACCTGTGTGCTCTTATGGCACCACTGAATTGAGAACAATAGAGTAAATATTCCCAGCTGTATTCATTTCATTTGATCGCTTAATCATCTTTGTTTCAGAGTACGTGTGTGTATATTAAAAGTGTCATAAAAAAAAATAAAAGTGCTGTTAATGTAGTTAAGAAAATTCCCTGCAGTTAAAAAGCCTGAAACAATAATTTTAGGAGCTTAGCACAGTCACATAACCAACATTTTAAGCTTTTTTGTAAGCGCATGATGAACAAAAATGTGTCAATGAGTTTAAAAGCTAACTGAACAGAGGCATTTTAAATCAATATTGCAGCATCACATATGAAAGTCAAAGCAGCTATCTACTTGTACCTATACCAGGACACCTAAATCCAAGAAAAAGAGTAAATACACTGATGTGATTTTAAACAAAAGTTGAATATAATCTTGAAGTACAGCTACACATTCCAACAAAACTGTCACAATCTATTGACACCAATTACTTGGCAAAACTCAAAGTAGCAAAGGAGCTGGAGAGAAGAGATGCACTGTGAAATGGAAGCCTTCCAGAGCTGTAAAGAATGTGAATTCTTCACGGGAATGTGAAGACCTGGCTAGGATGCTGTGCTGCCATGGGCTGTGGTGGGTGTACCACTCCAGTGAGAGGAAGCTTCCAGACTTCCTCATCCTTTTTCACTGGTACTGTGTAAAGAGATCTGTTCTGCCTCAGGCCCCAAATATCCCAGCATTAACATTTTGAAGCTAGGAGTAAAAGAGTTAACATACACAAGGTGAAAGAGGACTAAGGGTTGAAAAAATTACATAAATTAAGATGATGAAGTCTTCAGCTGAGATTCATGAAAGCACCACTGCGTAAGCATATAGGTGCACATATCTCATTAATTACAAACACATTCTAACAGATGCTTTAATCCCATTCTGATCAAGATTTCTTTAACCTCTGTAGCTTGCTCTAGGAAGGGGCTGCAGATGTGCACAATCCTGTTATGTTCAAAACTTTTTTCACATTTCTTCTGCAATCATATGGTTGTCAGGTCACGTCTGAACATCTATTCTAAGCAAAGTTTCAGAAGGACCACATCCTTACATACACAACTGCAACATCAGTTTTGTCATGGTAACTTAATAGTGACAGGCTAGAAACAAGAAACGGTCTATCACAGAAGTATGACAAAAATTGTCCTCTCTGATGCTATCTTTTGCATCCAGGATGAAGACAGAAGCCAAAATTTAAAGGAATGTTGAATTTAATAGACAGCTATCAGGAACAGACTCAGTATTAACTAGTTCAGAGATGCCATGAAAGATTACAGGTTAATGACAACTCTTGGCAGAGTGACTTAGGTTGTAAAGAATTTGTAATCAGAGATGAAAGAGTCCATATTCTTCTGTCAGTCCTCTAAGTCATACCATCTGCCAAAAAAATCTGATTAAAACTCTTAATTCAATAACTTCCAGAACAGAAGACTTGAAATTTTCTAGTTAGTAGGGAACTCCAGAAGTATTTCAGCCACTGGAGGATCATTCCTGCTCTGATCACATGACTTTCATGTCACATTTAAGCATCCGTTATACAATATATATATATTGTATATATACATGTATATATACAATAAAAACAGATGGCAAATAAAGACTGAAAACATAAATGAAAAAAGGCAATGAAGTTCTGAACACATTCCTTTGCTCATATAAACTTTACTGGACATTTCATTTACCAAAAAGAGTAAGAACTTCCCTTTATTTTAACTACAAAATTCTCTGTAAATAAATGCCAATCAAAAAATACCCTATACTGGGGTGACTAGACACTGAAAATCCACAGGTACATAACAAAAGTTATAACAGATTTCAGACAACAAAAAAAAATCCTGCAAATATGAACACAAGAATTATTAAAGGAATGTAGCGCAACATTCCGCTACAAGGCTACTGCAGCAGTCTTGGAACTGGCTTCTTAATAGAAGTAAAACTGCATGGAGAAGTTGCTAGTAAAGTATAGTGATATCACTCCTTCTCCTAAAAAGCCCATGAAGTAGCAGCTACAGTATCTAATATTTTGATGATGACTACAGTATGGTTTTTTCTAATTTGAATTACGTCCTTCCAATATAGAACAAGGCTATAACTGAATTCCTATACAGCAGAATTCCTATTCCACTCCAAAATACCTATATAATTAAAAATTGAGAAATTAAATGGATTTTGAATTATATTAGCACCTTTAGTGCTCTCATAAACCAAGTGACATCTTTATGTTTAATACACAGCAAAAACCCTACACTGTAAATATCATTGACGAATGGTAAAAATTTGTCCCTGCTTCCTTGTCTTGGGGGTATACAGAAGAATACAAAGCAATCAGAAGAAAGCATTTTGCAGGAGTATGTTCACAAAATATCGCTAAAAAAAAAAGAAAAAAAGACCTACTGAAGAGGACATCTGTTACTTTAGAGCTCTGAGATGCTACACTTTACACACTCGAGACAGCTCATGCGCTGTCACAAACACAGCAGGCTGTAATGTGACGGTTTTCTCACAGGAGGGCAACCGTTCATCAGTTTCAGAATTCTTCCAACAATCTATAATCAACAAGTTATGGGAGCTTTTGAAAGAGAAATGAAACATCTTGCAACCAAAGCAGGAGATAATAGAAGATTAATAACATTTTCGGGTGTACATTTAAATAGACATGACAAGTCCTGTTCAAAGGAATTCAGAAAGATTTTTCCCAAGGGAAACTGGACTTCAGACTCCAATAGCTGTGTACTAAAGTGCACACTAGTATTAAAAGAATAAAGGATTTCCTGCCAGCAACTACTTTCTTTTCGTCAGTTTCTTCAGTGAAATATCCAGTAAAGGATTATTATTATTTATTTTTTGGACAGAAACAACAATCTCCTCAGCTAATCAGTAAGTGACACCTTAAAAGAAAAAAAAAAAAAAAACAAACCAAAACCCACAAACAAACAAAACCCAAACCCTACAATCCTGAAGTTAAAATATTACTTGCACTCCCACAACTTTTAGTCAGTGAATCACCCTAAGTCTTCACAGATATTAAGCTTCCTAGCAAGCAGAATAAGAAGGTAGCAAGTTTTGTTACACCAACAAAAACACCATGTAGAGAGATTAGATGAGACCGTCCAAGGTCACGGAGCAAATCCGTAAGAACGGAAAGCAGAACCTCGCAGCTTTTAGTTAGTATGTGTCATCCCTGAGCTCGTGCTCACTTTGCATGTGCTCCCCAAGTACACGCTCATGCTCCACTACACACATACTCCTACACAAGAGAGCAAGCTTGAGCTAAGTCAACTGCACATAAAAACACCTTGAAATCTGAATGGTGCTCGTGTTTCTGCTAATAATGCAAAGTGAAGAAGCTGTACATGTTTAGTTGTCAGCGAAAAATCCCGTTTCAACTTCACTACATCTTAATTGCTAGTTAGTGCTAAAAATACCGTCTTCTAAGATCATTTAAGACTAATCTTACAGAGTTACTTTACCGAGTAAAGTGATGGAAAATGTAAACCAATCCTTTTTATTGTCTTGTAGATTAGTTATCCTGTTTACTATATTACATAGGATTATGTTGTTCACAGTGAAGTTGCCATTTGCTCCAGAATTCATTAGCACTAACTGCTGTACACGCCACCTGAACCACTGTTACTAACACAGCGTGGGATGAACAGCTAAACCGGAGTAGTTTAAATGCAAATGAAAGCAAAGGCTTGTAAGGGTGACTGATATGAAAAAAAAAAAATCTCCTTTCAGTAATGCTAACATCATGTCTTTTCTGACATATGACATGTAAAATTGAGTGGATAGATGATGCTATACAAAGCTGCACACTCTGGGTGACAGTAAGCAGGAACAACCTAAGAGCAAAGAAACAGGCTAAAAAAAACTATTAATATTGCTATTATGGGGAAACCCGAAAGGTATTCAATATTCTAGACACAGTATTACTGATAATACTGTGTTAAAAATATGGTTATAAACAGGACAAACTCAAAACCAAACTGTGTTTCAAGAGTTCCTTTCCTCATTTTACAATTATTTTAAGTTTATTGAAGTTTATTAAAACTTTAATTAGCATCAGCACAATAATGACTGATCATTAATATACTATTTTTCCCTTTTATTTTTTCTTTTTAAGTTATCCTTTAAAGAAAAGTGGAAAATATGTCCTGACATTGGTACTATGGAAATAGACAGTTTATAAGATGACTTGAAAAAGACAATTCCACAGCACGGTTTTAGCTGATGACCTTCAGTTAGAGGTAGCAACAGTGATTACTTAAAAATACAATTCTTCGCAGAATTACTATTACAGCCACAAGAACATGTTGCTTGCAGGCAAGTTTGCATCTGGCCTGACAAAGTCAAACTAATACTTAATTCTGTAAACTGGAAGGTGTCAGCTATCTTGCATGTATTAAAATACCATACATTTCTGCATTTACTGCCAAGTATTAAGTATGCTTCATCAGAGATTAAGTTATAATGCAATATAATTTTTTCATGTGGTCAAACCGTTGGCAAAACAAAACCTACGAAGCATCATTTAAACGACTGATTTTGTCTGCAAAGGGATCCAAGGCAGCATCTGAAAAAGATACTTGGAGACAACAGGTAAAAATACTTACACATTATCTTCTACACAAATTTTAGGTCCAACTACATTCGCTGCTCCACTTGCCATTTTGAATGCAAAATGCTTTTCAGGACAAGCTTTAGAGATCCCACATTTGTATCTTGGAGGTTTTGTAGCTTTCAAAGGGAAATAAAACAGGATTTTAGCCACAGGTAAGCTCACAAAGAAATACTAGTTTTCTGTACTAATTCAAGGAAAAGAGCAAAGACAAACATTATCTCATCTTCAGTTTCATAGCAGCTTAAAATAATCTAGGTTTCTGCGGTACCTCATTATTCTGCTTTTTATTCTCACCCTGCTGCTTGCTCTGGCACTGTCATCAAAAGCCACAAAATAAAACTACAAGTGAAACGCTAGCAAAAAAGACTTTACCAGAAATTTAGGAAAGTCAGGAAAAGATGAAAATTAGTTTCTGATTGCATTTAAAGTATTTAAAGTGTAATTAAGACTTTAACTATGAAAATTCAACAGTCTTTCCATTATTAGTGAAAGCAAGTCACAGCAGTAACACATGCATATGAACACTCACAGCGTGCAGCTGCATCCAGTGCTGATCTGGCTAAAATGCAGAAAGAAAATTTTTACAAGATGTTACTATTAAAGTGTCATCTGCTATAAAATATCCTATTAATTTAAAACCTTTCTGTACTCCTATAATAACAGGCCGGTTGAAATGAAGTATCAAATAAATCTGAACATTATGTTCCCGATATAAAACATTACACAACAGAAGAATGGAAGTGATCGGGAACCACATTTAGAAGCACTGCCTTAATTTATGACACTCCGATTAACACATGGAGGTATAAGACCACCAGGGATTTGTGGAGGTGTGGGCGGTGAAGCTAAATTAGTACTCTTCTTACAGCTTTACCAGGACAGGGGTTTCTTCCACCTAACACTGGCAGCCCGCAACTCAAGTGCATTTGAACACAACCACGGATGAGTCCCTTTCCTGTGATAGCAAGAGACACCAGTGACCTCATCATGCACATATCTATAATATATCTGTCAATATTTAATGACACCTGTGTCTCTTCAATGATTATTTAAAGATGCCTCTGGTGACAGGTTCAGATGTCAACTTACACTGTAGCAGCCTGGAGTTAAACAGCATGAACCCTACCCATGTACCTAAAATTGTTTTTTTGTAATGAAAAATCCCTTTAAAGATAAAGTTGGTTCAAAACATAGACTCTGAATTTTGAGTCACCTCAGCTGCTAATCATTTTCTGTGTAGAACCTGGACACATCTGAAATGTTTTTATTAGTGTACCTGTGCAAGCAAAAACCCCCACCGAAAATGTAAATTTTGAATTGCTTAAGAAACAGAAAGGCAGAGAGCAGATTCCCAGAACCATCGTTCAAGTCACCTAGTCTACAATTCCAGACTAAGACTGTAAGTACCAGTAAACAGAAAAAAACAGGTAAAACTATGCATACTTGGCAGTCAAAAGAATCAAACTGATTAAGAGAGTAGGTTAAATATTTAATACAGAAAATAATACAAATATATATGTATAAGATATATATATAACAAGGACACACATTAAAAAGAAACATGGAATTCTTAAGTGTAAGAGTCTAAAATCAAGCTTAAAGCAAAATGAATATGATATTCTTGATTAAGGCTCAAGTATGTATTAATAGATGTTCAGAGAAAACAAAGTCATCACTTACCAAATATGTGTCCTAAGTTTGCATCCATTTTTATTTCAAACACTTGAGATATGACATAAAATGTCAATAAAAATATTGCTATGACTACTACCAACTTTGCAGCACCTATTCAGAAACAAAGAAAAGTTTCAAAAAAATTACCTGCAAACAGTAACATTAAGTTTACCGAAATTAACTACATGACACATGTATCAGATTACATTAATGGGAACTCAGAAATAGGATGGTCATTCGTGGACTCCCTAAACGGAAGTAATCTGCAAGAAATGGACAGCATAATGTGCCATAATAAAGCCCATCGGGTTACCATACCAAATACATGCCCCGCTCCCAGCTTTCTCCAGCTTCGCGTTTGTCTGACACCAGAGTCCACCAATTCAGCTCAGCAGCTAGGAGAAACCAGGGACTCTTCCATGGAAATCCAGCTTAACAAAATTAACTAAGCTGATCTAACTTGCAAAAAGGAAATTACAAAGGGGAAATTCCTACCTCCCCCCATTCCACTTCCCTGTTCTTAACCATGTGTACCTTTTTCCTCACTGTTCACAAATATTCTCCCCACCCGAACTGAGTTACCTCCACTTCAATGCATGGTCAAGACTGAGCGATTAGGGATCCGTTCATATACCATAGGCCGGCTGCTCTGGCCAGTCAGGTCTGAGCATTACTTTAAAAAAATCCCAAAACCCAACCACACAACAAAAATAAAACCTGCCTCATCTCCTTTTCAACAAATTTAAATTACCAACCTTCAAAAAAGTGAATTTGAAGACGCAGAAGAGCTAATTTTAAAAGTAATAAAAAGCAGTACCTCTGCCTCCCCCCACCACACACACCCCCTTTTAATATGTTGAAGCCTCAGGCAAGCTTGAAGTTTTCCAAGCCTAAGTTCCTCCAGTTCTGAGCAGTCAAACTATCGCCTGGGAGAAGGGCTGGAAGCACACAACCACGGCATTTTACATCTGAATGGAAAAACTAGGTGTATGTGGTACTGCCATGAACCCCACCACTTTTTAGCATTATTTTCAATAGATTTTTACAGAATACTCCACTCTCAGCTTATTGTAAAATACTAACTGACTGAGAGTAGAAACTAGGTGAGGAGGTCCCAGATCAACATCCAACATGTTGCTTTCCTGTCTCACTGTGGTATGTCAAACTATTTGGAAGAAGCAACCTTAGAGCATACTTCCATTTCTTACATTGCTAGCCAAATAAACCCTTCAGAAAAAAACCAAATATAGGTACTCCTGTAAGATCTCAGGCTGCTGCTGTGATGGGCTGTTCAGAAAGTCTTAAAATAGACAGACTGCTCAGCCTTCAAAAGGATGAGAGATGTTAATCAATCCTTCCATATAGCTAAAATAAAAAAAAAAAAAGGGGTGGTGGTGGTGTATAGAAAAAGAAAAGAAAGATGAAGTAAAAAAACCAAAGTTTTTTTTTTTTTTTTGCTTGTAGTTCAGTTGTCTTCAACCACTCTCCCTTTTCATATGTGTGAAAATACAACCACAACGCAGATGCAAACTTAATTGTAAAATATTATGCTGGAACTCCAAAAAGTATTGAACTTGAAGGGAAATGAACCACGTGTAAGCACTAAAGAAAACAGATTATCTGAGCATACATTAAGAAGTGGAGAAAAGGTTTTCACAACACTGCTTGCAAAGACATCATGCTACCAGAGTTTGGAATGTGTCATCTAGCAAGTGGCACTTGGAGAGCACGTTCTTTCAGCAGATTGTAGGAGAGATGAACAAGAACTCAGTCTGAGTACCAACCATCCCCTCCACTCTACATCTTGAGCCTTTCATCTGAACTGTGAGCACTCCCTCTAAGGGAGAAGTAAGAAATCTCCCAGAAAATTCTTCTAGCACTTGAACCAAAACTAGCCTGTTTCTTGCTGGTTAAACATTCTACAGGAACTGCCATATCTTCTTTGTCTGTGGGTTTTGGCAACAAAAGTAGCTAGATGGAAGAAAAAAAAAAAAAAACAAACAAAAAGAAGAGGTTTGGAAAAGTAATTTTCTAGATGATTTAGCCATCTTCTAAAAATTGCAGCATTTGCCAGTTCTTTATCAGATTTACTTTAGCAGGTTGCTCCCAGTTATACATTTTGAGGTTAATAAAACAACTTTAGAAACAGTGACAAAAATCAGGACTAATTTAATGTATTAAGAAGGTTAACATGCAACTCTTGGAAAAGAGGGTGTCATTCTCCCCTAGGAGAGCCAACTAGTTGCTCCTTCTGCAAGGTAACACTACAACTATCGATAAAAGCGCGATGCATCAGAAACTCAAAACCATTCAATTGCCACACAGGCTATTCTACTGCAAGGAAACGTCAAAAATAATATTTTATTGCCGTGTTATATTGGCAAAGGTCTTTTCACAGCCACTATACCTTCTGTCAAGTAGACTCACTTTCTCAAACCCTTACGACAGTAACTTACCTCCATGAAAAGGCTTTTATAGCTTTCAACCTCCCAGTAACCATTCAGGAAGTTTCACACACTCTTATAACAGTCCATAGCACTTTTGATCGAGGTGTGAGGCATGGAAAAAAGTTGCTTAAGACATCAACTGGCTATTTCCTTATTCCTTCATCATCTTGCTGAATTAGCAGTCAAAGTATGTCAAGTCATGGCACCTTAATCAGTCACTGCAGATCAGCTGAAGCGTTTTAACCAGCTGCTTGCTCTTGGACTGTCCCAAATTCCAAAATGAGTTTCATTAAAGATCAACTAAAATGCAACAGCAGTGCCTGTTATGCCAGTTAAGGTTATTTTAAAACCATATGGTCACAAGTTGTTAATGCTGTTTATAGCACTTGTTTCACAAGCGGCAAAAGTCTGATTTTACTGAGCATACTTACCCGCTATTCTCATGTTTAGTCTTCAGCCAACACTAATGACACTACTGCATTAAAATAGCCACCTAGGGAAAAAAAAAGGCACATAATTGTAATTACAGCCAAATAAGCAAAAACCAACACAGATTTTTCTAGCCAGTAACATTAATTACTATCACCCTGAATATCTAATTCTTAACACTCACAGTAAAGGGATGAGACTTAAGATGGATTTCTGATGTATTGCTTTGTTACTCCACAAAACAACTGTTTTGAAAAAACATTAAATTAATTTCATCAAATCCGCTACAAATTCCATTATACTTTCAACTCTTCAATCTGCAACGTAAGTATTTAATAGTGCTATGTACGAGCAGTCTTTGATTTCCTAAACTATGCGATAAACATCAACAACTCCATCTGCATTGCTTCAAAATCCTAGCAACTTTCAGATGCAAGTTATTTGGTAATATAACCTAGCAAACTATGCATTACAGGGAGAAAGATTAAAGTATTTTGGCCTTTAGGATACTGCATCAACTGCACTCAATGAAACTAGAAGGAGGTTATCCTAATACTTTAATCTGCACATTACAGAATTGTAATACATTTGCCACTCATGGCAGCATTCAGAAGATTCACGTGATTGTCAACGCTGACAGAAGCACCAGCCTAGAACTATTTCAGAATGAACTGAAAATCATCACCTACGAGCAAACAACACATAAGCACACGAAAAACTTTCTTCCTGAGAAGAGCTTGCCACCACAAAGTCAGGACAGGCCACAAGCTACACAGACTGCTCAAAGGCTACTGCATTCTCAAGCAACCCCTTGTCCCTGGACTGTAGCAGATCTCTTGCCCTCTGCCTGCAGAGCCACAGCTGCTGCTGGCTCTGCACCACGGTTATGTTCTGCCCACACTGCACGGAGCCTGAACATCATCGTTCTCAAGTTTCCCCCCGCTCCCAACTCAAGAAGCACAGAGCAAAGACTGTGCTGCATAGACACCTGCAGCCACTTGGCACCCTCAGCACTGACACGGTGTCTATGCAAATCAGGTGTGTCAAACATTGTAATCTTTACTAATGAAATACAACATATCTATTAGAAACACAGTAATTTGTTTTAGAACATTTAAGCAGACTAAGCATGTAAAAATTTCTTTTAAATTAACTAAAACTAGAATTTGCTCAAAAACATTATGCTACCTGAACTGTTCATCTCATTGCTTCTATTCTTATCATCATAAGAAAAAGCTCTCAGTTACTTTCAAAAATACAAGGCATTCAGACAAATCACAGTCTGTAATCAGTATTTCCCTTCTGTATTAAACCCCCCTATTTCTAAGTTTGTATTTTGCTGCATAAATACATTTAATATGGAAGAAAAACCCCAACTACTGGCATTCAGGGATCTTGCTGGATCATCTACATTAAGGCCAAATTTGAAATCACATAATGAACTACCATTCTAATCCAAGTAGCTGTTCCTACGCCCCCATCACAAAAGCTACAGCATCCTTAACACTGCAGTCCTATGATGATTTCAAAAATCATCAAAAACCATTATCTTTAGAAATTATTTGAAAAATTACTGTTATTAAAAGTCAGGAAATGCAAATAATAATTTGGAGATCAAAAAAGTGGATCTCATGGTCTACACTAGGGAGGAGAAACTGACATTAAGCAAACAACCTGTTGCCTTCACTTAACTCATTATTTGTAAGTTCCATGAATTGTGTCCAGATCATCTTTGCCACAGACACTGTCATTGTGCTCTGTTGCTTAGAGTTTCCAAGAAAACACCCAGCAGAGAAATAAACCGGAAAAAAACAAATACAAGTATAGAAATACTTCTACTCCATAAGAATCTGAAAACAATCAATGAAGTTTGAAAAGCAGACAAATGTTCTTGAATGCTAAGGTTGTACTACACAGGAAATCACATAGCATATTACAGACATAGTATGTCCATAATATTTATAACCACATATATCATATCCATATATAATACCTTCTTTCAGTGAAAGTCTAGTAGTTATCTGTCTTGTAAGAAGGCAAAAAGAATCTTCCAGGGCAGATAAACTCATTTTATATAACTGTGAACAGAATTATTCTAAGCAACTTCCTCTCCCCTCCCTGCCCCAAGAAATATATCAACATTAAAATAAACACTGTCTGTAGTTTGAACAACCACAAGCTTGTTTTAAGCCAGTGCTGGAAAAAAGTTACTTCTTTTACACTATAAACAAAAACATATAATGAGTTCAAGACATGAAAGCAGGAATATGAACAAAATCAACAGAAACTACAGTGAAACGATCACAATCCAATGTTGACTGCAGAATGCCTTTATCCCAGCACACCCACCCGCCTGTGTCTGATTATTATTTGTTGCCATCAGCCAACACATAACAGGTAAGATGCATTTTTAAGTGTGAAATGGTTTTGATTTAGAAGAAGTAAAAATGAGTATGTTACGCCTCAACTTGAAAGGAATTTTAAAAGTGATTTTGATTCTTCGCCTAAATTACAGCATATCAAAAAAATGTGGGGTTGATCTACAGAATAAATACAGGAATTCTACAGTACAGATAAAACATTGCACAGCATTTTCCAGCTGCAAAGGAATAATTTATGAATGCCAAGTCCTCTTCCTATACAGTACTGTCTTAAAGGGTCTTTTTTAATTCAAGACAGAACAGGAATAAAATAGGACAGCCCACGAGCCCCTATGAATACTTATAGGCCATTATCCCCCATTAGAACTCATAATGGGAATTACAGAAGTGATATAAACATGGATTTGGAGTTTCTAAGTGAGTGTTTTAGGATCATTTAAAAACAAAGAACACAGGACCACAACCAAGGTTGCTCAGACTCAGATGCACAAACACTTTTTTTTTCCCTCTTTGACTGCTTTAGGAATGGGCTAAAAAAACCCAAACACTATTTTTCTCCTCTGATATAAGATTCCATCAAGCGGGACAGAATAATTGCAACTTCAGAATCTTCTTGACTTATGAAAGCCCAGTAATATAAATAATCACTTTATTACTACATTAGCATAATTTATCTTTGTCAGGCAGTACAAGAAGCCTCACACCCATCACTTGTCAGAGACTGAGGTAGCAGTGCAGTCTCTAGCAGGGTCTACAGACAGCAATCAGATGAGTACAGCAGAACTCTACACAGATGAAAAGGCCAAGGAGAGCACCACAAAACAGGCAATAGAGGTGACCAATATCTAGAAGTCAAAGTAAAATGGAAAGTTCTGGGAAGCGTTATACAGTCTGTCTGTGAAACATGGATTTTCTTTTCCTGCAGATTGTTTTCTTAGTGCAGAACTTCAGAGGTTTATCAGTCAAGGTCTAAAACTTAGGCAGCAGAAATGAAAAAATCCCACGCATGCAGCACCAAGAGCCTTGAAACAAGAAATGATGTGCAGAAGAACCTAAAGCTGGTGCCTTCAGATGCTGGTTTTCCTTTACACCAAGAGAAAGGAAGTTGTTCTTTCCCAGGGTGGCCTACTGGAAGGAGAGATGTGGCAAACTGCAAGTCTGTATCTATCACAGACAGCAGTAAAGGTGTTTTAAGTCAGAACAAACTGTAGTTACAGTAAGCACAGTCAAATACCTGCACAGGGCACACACATTCATTCACAGGATGAGTATCACTGTGAATTTCAGCTATCCTGTTAAACCTCCAATATTCCTATTTGTCAAAGAAATCTTGTGCAACTCTTCATGAGGCTGGAGGAGTGTGCTCTCCTTTTCCTACGACCTCACTCAACGCTAAAGGTGTGGACATGTCCTTTCTCACCAACCACATCTGCTGAAGAGCTTTCTGAGCCTCGCTGCCTGTCATCATTAATTCACAGGAGCCAAATCAGTGGCAAGACGTTCAGACCAGTGACCTCTCTCAACTACATAAGCAATGTCCACACAAAACTACAAAGACATCGTGGTCTACAGGCTAGCAGGGTCAGGTGTCTTGTCAGTAGCTGGCAGATATTTTTCTTACAAGGCTTCAGCAGTGCTCACCTTCAGCCAAGCTCAGCTAGCGAGCCATGCTGTTCCAGCGAGATGGTAACATTCCAGTGTGTAAAGCTGTGAAATGGTAGTAAAAAACAAAGATGAAGGGAATGCTTTGTTAAACTGACATAGAAAGTTCTCTCTGAACCAACAGAACATGACTGACTCTACAATAGGAATAAGAGAAAAATTAGCAGACAGGCAGGAAGCTGGTGCTGTCATATTAGTAAGCTGAGAAACTGTTCTTTCGGCAAAGCCCAGCACATGCATTGCTCAATCCCTCAAGGATAGGAAGGAAAAGGTAGCCATCGCACTGAACCAGAGAAGACAAAAAGTTACAAGTTTATAAATTGGTTTTGAACGCTGCATATCATTGTCCAGCTCCCTACATGGAGTTGCACATCTGTCTGTGCAGAAAGAGTTATTTATTCTGGATGAAAACTACTAGGGAGTGGATATGCGAAAAGATGGATGGGAGCTGAGGTTACTGGTTGCTTTTTTTTTACTCCACCCACCCTTGTGCATTGTATTTTGTCCCAAGGCAGGGGCAGTTTCCAGATGTTGCAATTTCCAGTGCCAAAGCCATTCCAAGTATCCCTCACGACAGCCAAAATACTATACACAGGGCAACAGAAGTATAAGAAAAAGAGAAAACAGCAGCTTACATTAAAAAAGGGAAGAGTGAAAAGGGCTTTCCCCCACTCTGCTCTGTGTGAGGATGACAGACAACACAAATCTGACAAACTTAGTATGTAGGAACCACATAGCAGCTACAGATGTTTTGATACATACTAAAACTAGCTTCAATCAGCGGAACAGCAGACACTTGCTTTTGGAAGTGACCTGTGTCTCTCAAGGGGACCCTGCCAGATACTTCACACAGGGAGCTTGTATTATAACTTCATTTAGGAAAACTACGAGTAAATAATCCTGCCAAGCAAATCATCATGTTTTATTAAATAATACAAAGGTTCTAACATGCCAAGAGTGAGTTCTTTCAATGTTCATGTATCAGATATGATGGTCATCAAACCAATTTTCTTCCCAGAATCAAGGTGCAAGAGGAAGTTGTATTAAAGTCTGTAAAGTAATTGATAAAATACACACAAATAGTTCTTATTAATATGCCACACTGACACAATACTGAATGAAGTCCAGATTTCAGTCATGAGCTAAATGTAATTCAGTTTGGCCAATTCTTTATCAGCCTTGCTCAACAATCTTGCCCAGCAATGGTGCCATGGCATACATGACACTGTGCCCAAGTGACATGTGCCCTACCGTTGTGGTTTAACCCCGGCTGGTAATTAAGTACCACACAGCTGGTCACTCCCTCCCCCCTCACCCAGAGGGATGGGGAGGAGAGTTGGAAAGGAATGTAAAACTCAAAGGTTGAGATAAGAACAATTTAGTAATTGAAACAGAATAAAAATGAAAGAGCAATAATGACGGTAACAGTTATAATGGAAGGGGTGAGGGAAAGAAGAAGATCCAGAGGAAGAAAGGAACACGAGGTGCACAACACAACGGACCGATGCCCAGCCAGTCCCCAAGCAACAACCCCCCTGCCCCAGCCAACCCCAGGTATATATATACCAAGCACGACGTCCCATGGTATGGAATACCTCTTTGGCTGGTTCAGGTCAGCAGACCTGGCTGTGTCCCCTCCCAACCCCTCGTGCCCCTCCAGCCTTTTTGCTAAGAAGGCCTGAGGGACTGAAAAGTCTCACATCAAAGCCAAAACACAGCACTGTGCTAGCTCCTAAGCTAATTAACGCCATCCCAGCTGAAACCAGGACACCAACCTCTGCCCTACTTACTGTGCACAAAAACTTTGGCGACTTAGAACCACAGAATCATTTAGGTTGGAAAACACCTTTGAGATCGAGTCCAGCTGCTAATCCAGGACTGCCAAGCCCATCACTGGGCCTGGAATGTACTTCTGTACTACAGTCATATTTGAAAACTTCTTACGGAAAATAACAAAACATGCAGATTAGTCTGCTTCATTCTCAGGGTAACAGTATTTCCATTAGCAATTTGATAGCATGCATAGATTATACTTATGAAACAGGCATGCAAAAACAAGCAAAGATGGGAGGCAAGAATTTAGAAGGTCAAGATAATTTTGAATTCTGACCTCAGCTTATTAGAAAAAGGTCCCAAAATCAACAATGATATTGAGCAAACCAGAAAGTAATACACTTCAAAACAGACATGAAGTGCAGCCAAACAGGCAGCAGTAATGAAAAAAAAAATTTTGAGAGATTATAGTAGCTCTCTAATATTGGAGTCAACAATGTAGTACTGCTGCAGAAGCATAACTCCTCATTGTGAGCTGTACCAACAGGATTGCTGTGTGTGAGACAAAAAGTAATTATTCTGCTCTGCCTAAAGAAACAAAAAATACGCTGCTCTATGCGCTACCTAGACTTTTAACTGAGACCCCTATGTAGTTTTTTTAGTCTATCTTAAAGCATAATCCCCAAGTAGAAGAATCTAGATAACAATTACATGACCTAAATAAAACAACTAAGGGCTAAAAGAATCAGGTTTGCTTTGCAAGGAACTGTGAAAACAAAGAGAGAAAAGTAAGGAATGGACGCCTCCTTCTCTTGTCTCCAAGGTGCAATTTAAAAATTCTTTTAAAAGATGCTGAGATGGACTATCTCAATATCTACTGGTTGCTGCTTAAATATATGTAGCCATAGTGCTGAAGAAAAACAACTTTCCAGCTACAAGGATAAACAAGAAATTAAAAAAAAAAAAAAAAAAGGCTTTAAATCATCATAAAAGTCTGGAAAAGTACAAGAGAGGGGTTTTCTTAACCCAGGTAGCCTACAAGGTGCAAGTTAGTATCTTCTACAAAATTAATCCCCTATTTCTACACCATTATATGGAAATCTGTACCCATATATATAATACTAAATCTGCATCAGCCTGATATGCTTTTAATTATATTTAGAGGGAACCCCCCTAACAGGATTTAAAGGTTTGTATACTTTCAAAAATGATCAAATAATGTTATAGCTGGTTTTATCTGTATTTACTATCTGTTAATATGAATAGCATACCAAGTACACTGTACCAGAATTAGATAGGCATTCAAAATTACTTAGTACCAAAGGTACAAAGGGGAGAGAGAAAAAAAAAAAAAAGGCTTGAGCATTTATTTTTATTTCTGAGTCATGAGCAGATTAGGACAGTGTTTATTTTTTGCAGCACAAACCGCCTTCCTCAATGATTAGCAGATACATTTTGCTTCCTGTCAGAGAACAACTGAAAAAAAAAAACCCAAAACATTGTACCTTTTCCTATCTCATAAAATGCAATCAGTGAAACATTTTGTTTAATTCTGCCTCTGGTAATAGCTATTTCAGTCTGTAATTTTCAAGCAGTTCAGAGTGGTGGTGGTGTTCTACACAAAATTACACAGTGGATTAGGTATTTCAGGGACAGCATTAGCTATTCTTATGTGAGCTCTGGTTTTAAACCAGTGGTTGTGCCAACCTGAATTACATGCCATGGACTGAACAGCTGAGACAGTCAAAATCACTCCAAGTCTAAATTTGACTAGGAATCCAGGCTTCTAACATAATCATTTTATTCAAATACAAGATGCATTTCCTTACCCAGATGAATGCCTTCTGCTAGACTATGCATAGTTTCTCCACCACCTTTACAAAATTAATTTAATTTGAAACTGGTGAAGAGCACACATAGAAAAGAATTGAATTCTTAGAGTAGTAATACTGTAGTTCGATTTTATTGCATAATCATGCACCATTTGTATGTTCTGATGACACAGGCTGTGACACAAGTAGTTCTTCCCTACAGGCACTCCTACACCTATATGAATTCCTTGTGGTTATGGCAGAACTCCACACAGGCAAAAGGTTTGCCCACACAGAACAATTTACAGACTCCCCAGTATGGATTTTTTTTCTCTCCTTTGAGACAAATACTACCATGAAGTATAATAATTAACTCTTACAAAAATGATACCACCTGAATTGTACTCTTTAACATAGGTGTAAGATTCAGCTTGGTATTCTGACTACACTGAATTAGATCCGAAGTGTTTGCTCATTAAAACCAGATTTTATTTCTATCAACTGCAAATGAAAACCCTGTAAATCTAGCAAATGAAACCCATACTTAAAAATAGGTAATTCAGCTAATATTGCATGACCTATGTCACAAATATGACTATGTGGTTTCACTTGTAAGAAGGGAAACATACATGAGAAGAAGCATTATGCCAGAATGTTTTGATACCTGATGTGCAAAACAAATATTTTCCAAATGACCACTGAAATCACTGACCATGCAAGCTTATGCTAGTGCCACCAATCCAATACTTTCACCTTCGGCAACACACAAACTGGTCAGTTTCAGACACAGAAAAATCCTCCTGAAGCCTGGGAAGCCCAAGGTAAAAGTACTAAGGCATCCATCCCACTGAGAATGAAACTCAATCGGCATTCTTTTTGCAATTAAAAAACCAACAACAACAAAAGAACCCCAAACACCCACCCACCCCAAACAAAACAAAACAAAACTACCAAAGCTCCAAACCTCATAAGCACCCAATACACACTTCGTATACTCTTCCCAAATACTACACAAAATTTACTGGGCCATATATTTAAAAATGGGTTTTAATTTACTGTCCCTAAAATCCATACTATATGTGATAAAGTGAACTGTACCATTGCTGCTAATGTACCTAATAAAGAGAAACTCAACCCTGTATTTCCCAGGCTGGAAAAAGTCACATAGAGAAATTCAGATAGATAAAATCCTCAAGGACAATTTGCTGAAACACATTCACCCACTTGCTTTCTAACTTCATCACAAAGTACATAGACCTTACAACAGAGATTTAAGACAATAAAGTTTAACTTTAATCTGCCAAATGATGAACGAAATATTTCATAACTGAAGCACTGCTGAGTTGCCACCTGTTCAAATGTTCAAAACCACTGATTTGTCTTCTGTTTTTTTTTAAGAAATAAACTACCACCTCGATCTCATAATACAGCAAAGTCTGTTCAATCCCTTCACAACAGGAAGGAGTAAGTAAAGCTTTGCAATGCATTTATCTGCAACATCATCACACCTCACTTGAAATGAGTTGTTGCCAGAATCCAGTAGACATTTCAAGTGTACGACAGCTGCTATTGCATATTTGTAACAATAAAAATACCACCAAACCAGTTACCAGAATAATGCACCACTACCATGCATCCTGTCCCATACAGCAATTCTCAATAGAAGCACAATACAAAAAGGTTACAGCCTGAAGAAGAATTAACATACGTGTAATTACTATGATTTAGTATAATCACACACGACCACCGAGATATTTCAGGCTATGGTTACAATGCATCATTTCATGCTGGGGCCCATTTTAAATAAAGTTATCAAGCAAGCAAGCAAGCAGAAACAGGAAAGGAGCTTTACAAATAATTCCTTTATAGGTCCAAGGTTGCTGATGACACCAAGCTGTGGGGTGCAGTGACACACTGAAGGGAAGGGAGACCACCCAGAGGGACCCTGACAGGCTCAAGAGGTGGGCCCATGTGGACCTCATGAAGTTCAACAAGGCCAAGTGCAAGGTCCTGCCTGTGGGTTGGGGCAGTCCAAGCACAAACCCAGGCTGGGCGGAGGACGGACTGAGAGCAGCCCTGAGGAGAAAGACTTCGGGGTCCTGGATGACAAGCAGCTCAACACGGCCCAACAATTGCACAGGCAGACCAGAAAGCCAACCGTATCCTGGGCTGCATCAAAAGAAGCTTGGCCAGCAGGTCAAGGAAGGTGATTGTCCCCCTCTATTCCACTCATGAGATCCCACCTCAGTACTGCATTCAGCGCTGGAGCCCCCAGCAGAAGGACAGGGACCTCTCAGAATGAGGCCACAGCAGGGCCACAAAGATGACCAGAGGGCTGGAGCACCTCTCCTGTGAAGACAGGATGAGAGAGTCGGGGTTGCTCAGCCCGGAGAAGAGAAGGCTTCCAGGAGACCTTACAGCAGCCTTCCAGTACCTAACGGGGGCCTATGAGAATGCTGCAGAGAGACTTTTGATATGGGCATGTAGTGACAGGACAAGGTATAATGGCTTGAAACTCAAAGAGGGTAGATTTAGATTAGATAGTAGGAAGAAATTCTTCACTACGTGGGTGATGAGGCAGTAGAACAGGTTGCCCGGAAAAGCTGTGGCTGCCCCATCCCTGGAAATGTTCAAGGCCAGGTTGGATGGGGCTTTGAGCAACTTGGCCTAGTAGAAGGCATTCCTGCCCACGGCATGGAGATCAGAACTAGATGGTCTTTAAGGTCCCTTCCAACCCAAACTTTTCTATGATTTTGTAAGCTTACTGCAGGAAGACCAGCCCTGCTCCTCCGTACTATTCTTCTCCTCAGGCACAACCAGCCTCTAGATAGTGGCTTTAAAATGTCAGAATGAGACCATCATCTTATGAGTGAGATTTACTGCACAGACCACTACACCAGCCTCATCACAGAGCTGCACAGTGAGACCACATAGTGATGCATGAGCTCCTACATACTTTGCAAGTCAGTGAGGATAAAGGGTACTGATAGTAGCAAAGGACATCACCACACACTGCTGACAAAGAAAAGGACTTATGATACTACCCAGCATTTAATGTTCTTTAAGAAAAGCTCAGCACGATCTGAGGCCTCACAGTGAAGAAGGATGTTAACCTTTGCTAAGCAGCCACGTGCCTCTGAGGAAGGTATTCCCTGATGACAGTCACCTCTCAGAGCACTGTTAGCATCCCCCCCTCCTATTGCTCCAAGAGATACAAAACCCTGTGCTCCACCAAAGGGCCACGTCTCATCCGCACGTCTCCCATGTGAGGCAGCACTTTGGCAGGCCTTTGGGCCTTGGCAGGATAAAGCACATGCCACTGGCTGAGTGGAGCACCCAGCAGAGAAAGCATCCTCTGCGTCAGCTCTGGGGAGGAGGGGTAGCCACAGCACAGCAGGCCCAACACGCAGAGGGGCCAAGGGGGACCATATTGCAGGTAAGAGACTGCTGTTGGTGACTAATACTGAGGGAGCTGGTGGATGAGCTCGCCAAGCTGCTCTCCATCATTTATCAACAGTCCTGATGAACTGGAGAGGTCCCAGAAGACTGGAAGTTAGCCAAGGTGACACCCATCTATAAGAAGGGCAGGTACAAGGACTCAGGAAACTACAGGGCTGTCAGACCTCAGTGCCAGGGAAGGTTATGGAGCAGGTCAATCCCGAGTGCCACACAGCACGTGCAGGACAACCAGGGGATCAGGCCCAGCCAGCATGGGGTTATGAAAGGCAGGTCCTGCTTGACGAACCTGATCTCCTATGACAAGATGATCCACCTAGTGGATGAGGGAAAGGCTGTGGATGCTGCCTACCTAGACCTTAGTAAAGCCTTTGACAGCATCTCCAACAGCGCTCTCCTGGAGAAACTAGCTGCTCAGGGCTTGGACAGCTATACTCTTTGTGGGATAAAAGCTGGCTGGATGGCCAAGGCCAAAGAGTGGTGGTGAATGGAGTCACCTCCAGTTGGTGGCCGGTCACAAGTGGTGTTCTCCAGGGCCCGTCCTGTTTAACACCTTTATCAACACTGTGGACAAAGGGATCGAGTGCACCCTCAGTAAGTTTGCAGGCAACACCAAGTTGGGGGGGAGTGTTGATCTGTTTGAGGGTAGGAAGGTTCTACAGAAGGATCTGGACAGGCTGAGGCCAGTTCTACGAGATTCAACAAGAAGAAGTGCCGGGTCCTGCACTCGGGTCACACCAACCCCACACAGCGCTACAGGCTTGGGGCAGAGTGGCTGCAAAGCTGCCTGGAGGAAAAGGACCTGGGGGTGCTGGTTGACAGCCGGCTGAACATGAGCCAGCAGGGTGTCCAGGTGGCCCAGAAGGCCAAGAGCATCTGGGCTTGTGTCAGAGATAGTGTGGCCAGCAGGACCAGGGCAGTGATCGCCCCCCTGTACTGGGCACTGGTGATGCCGCACCTCAAACCCTGTGTTCAGCTCTGGGCCCCTCACTGCAAGAGGGACACAGAGGGGCTGCAGCGTGTCCAGAGACGGGCAATGCGGCTGGTGAGGGATCTGGAGCACAAGTCTTGTGAGGAGCAGCTGAGGGAACTGGGGGTGTTTAGCCTGGAGAGGAGGAGACTCAGGGGGGACCTTATCACTCCCTACAGCTGCCTGACAGGAGGCTGCAGGCAGGTGGGGGTTGGTCTCTTCTCCCAAGTAACAAGCAACAGAACAAGAAGAAATGGCCTCAAGTTCTGCCAGGGCAGGTTTAGATTGAATATTGGGAAATACTTCTTCACCGAAAGGGTGCTGAAGCACTGGAACAGGCTGCCCAGGGAGGTGGTGGAATCGCCACCCCTGGAGGCGTTTAAAAAACGCATAGACATTGTGCTTAGGGACATGGTTAGTAATAGACTTGGCAGTCCTGCGTTAACGGCTGGACTTTATGATCTCAAAGGTCTTTTCCAACCTAAATGATTCCATGACAATAACCTCCATGCTGCATAAGGCACTCAGAATCCCAGTGCTCCTGTGGTACAGGCAAGTCATTGCTACTCACCTGTGTCAGCACTAGACAAGCCATCATTTGTGAGTGATGAGGTGGAAGATGCTCAGAAATAGAGAGGAAGTTGGTCAGTCACATGATACTTAACAGCTCTAGAGTGACTCACTCCTTCCTACTGAAGACACAAACAGCAACAAAAATTTCAGTCTCCAGACTAGTTTCTGAGCATGAAGGGATTAGAACAAAGATCCATAACATACCTCCTGGCTAGGTGCAATCTTTCAGCGACCAGTACCAAACACATAAACCATATCCAAGAAGAATTAACTTCACAGCAAAAAAAAAAAAATCTAGGGGAAATGTATTCTTTTTATATTTTTATTTATATATATATATATACTTTGTATACTTCAATATTTAGTTAACCATTGGTACACACCCCACCAACCAAAATCCAACATAGCTGTCTTCTATCCTTTGATATTTTAAAAGCTAAGAATCATCATAGGTGGGACAAATTAAAGTTACATGGGATAGGAAATTACTGCATGTCATCACCTATGGAAAAATTTGCCACATTAAGTATACATGAACTAATTTAAGGAACAGCATCCCTCAGTGACAGAAGGCTGCTTACCACAGTGAGCATACCACTGAGACTCTATACATAGCTGACAAAGTCACAGATACGCAATCAGTGTATACTGTAACAGCTCCTGATGCCATGCCTCTCTGGATCATGCTGTTAAAAGAAATTCACTAATTATTACAGGAATTCCTGTAATAAACTTCTGCCTGAATCAACTTGAATACAGTTCCAAACCATTCAGGTGTCACTGATGTTCAGCTGACAAGCAAAAACCAGCCCATGGTAGTTCCATCAAGCAGCTCTTGCAAGTACCAGGTGAGGTATCTGCGCTGACCCAAAAGCAGAAAAAAGCATCTGGGGGCATGACAGCAGCTCTCTAGCAGCAGTAGTACCAGCTTAAATGTTTGTGAAATGATGACTGAACTAACTAGCGATACCAAAACAGATCAAGAAAAAAAAAGTCATTGCTACTAGGAGATGGCTACTTTCTTCTCAGATTAAAAAAAAACAAAACAAAACAACAAAAAAACCCAACAAACGGGAGGGAGAAGGAAAGGCAGTCAGCCAGTCACAAAAAAGCAAGTCTTATGAACAGATGGGAGTCTGTAAGTGTCACCTATTTTGATGTTAACATTTTAACCGGACACCCATGAAAACTACTGTGCTTTTGTACATATAAACACATTGTGCAACTTTCTGCCATTAAAACTGACTCAACAGCAGCGCACATTAAATCCAGGGCAGAGTTTACTCCAGCAGCTCTCTCTGCCCTGACAGTTTTCCAAAGTTTCTCTGCTCTCCCACAAAGTCTCTTCCATACCCTCTTCGCCCTGAGCTCCAACAAAGAGCTGGAAAAAATTTCAGCTCTGTCTGCAAATGAAGACACAAACTATTTTTATATCACAAAAATATGGTACTGTATATAAGGAACATATAACATAGTTGAACAATTCCAAAACAGTAACTATTGATAACTAACTCCTTGTGTAAACTTAAGCATGACTGGATTTCAGGAAGCCTTGGTAAAATATTTAATATTATCATCGATTACTTTGATTAGTGAATTGGGGTAAGCTTTTAAAATTTGTGAATAACGTCAAGATGCAGGCAGATGCAAACAAATTACAGCACAGAATTAGAACTACAAATTATCCAGAAAAAAAATATTTATTTAAGAAAAAAAATCCTGAAGTCCTCTTGGGATGCACATACCATTAAGAAAAGCATGAGGAGGCTATGCTTGGATTTACAGTTAGCCACAGCACTTTAGACAATGAAATAGAAAGCCAGGAGCACCTAGTTAACAGGTTACAGATGTTTTAGCATATATTCAAATTGAGAATTCTGGTGCCAAGAAATGAGGTTTCAAGCAGCAACAGCAGTTTAAAGTTATCTCCTTATCACCACTCTTTCGTGTTCTCCTGTTGTTGAACCTCATGCCTGGAGAGTACTAGGAAGCATGAAAATTTATGAGCAAAGTGAGCTTACCTGCCAGGTCACTCCAGCCCACTCACCATTTCTCCACATGATTTTGATCACTAAGGAAAGCTACCCCAGTAAAAGAGAATATATTTTCTGCCAGATTAGCAGACAATTTTTAGGAGTGTCAGGAGGAAAAGCACAGCAGCATCAGGCTGTCAGATTTGCTCAGCCATCTCATGAAGTGTCATTTTAAGACACCAAGATTTCATACCCTGTTAAATATTCTATTTTTGCTGAGGTAATCCTGAGATTTATGGACAATTTCAGATCAGTATGAGCCTTCCCAGAGGGATCATTCTAAACTGTGAAATAATTACACCAATTGCAGTGCTTTTGACAGCAAAATAATTGTCACAGGGTTGTGCAGCTGGCCACTGGCAGAGAAAACATGCAGGTTTACAGTCATTATGTCTTAAATCCTACTTTTTTCTAGCAGATTTTAGTGAAAAAAATTAAACCTGAACATATGTATCATTTATATTAGGGCTCATGAAGGCACTCATTTCCTATATAAGTGGCAAGACTTGCAGCCCTTACAGTCACATGTCAACCCTCTGACATCACTGGGACTGCAGGTTTAGAAACTAGACCCTAAGTTCTATGTGAGTAAAAACTTCTCTTTGAACAATTTAAATCTTAAGAAACAAGTCTCTGTGTCTGCTACTGATTTATCTTTTGGACTACAAAATAATCTGTAAGCAAACCAGTATTTTTTCAGCTTACATGTTACCAACCCCTCTTAAAGGCCTTACAGGGAAAAAAAAAAAATCCCTTTCTCATACAGTATGCCAATATTCCAAACAAAACTGGAAACTAAACATTCAGGAGTTCACTTTTTAAATACTAGCTTGCCAAAGTTCCACTCAATTATCAAATTCCATCTATATTATCACTCTTTTCTTAAAGTACTGAGAATTCTTATTAAATGTGGATGGTTGCACTCAAAGAGTTGCAGTTAAAGGCTCAATGTCCATGTGGAGACCAGTGACAAGTGATGTTGATACTGGGACCAGCGCTGTTCAACATTTTTGTTGGCAACTTGGGCACTGTGATTAAGTGCCCCCTCAGCAAGTTTGCAGATGACACCAAGCTGTGGGGTGCAGTGAAATGCTGGATGGAAGGGAGCCCATCCAGACGGAACTTGACAGGCATGAGAGGTGGGCCTGTGTGAACCTCATCAACAAGGCCAAGTGCAAGGTCCTGCCTGTGGGTTGGGGCAGTCCCAAGCACAAACCCAGGCTGGGCGGAGGACGGACTGAGAGCAGCCCTGAGGAGAAAGACTTCGGGGTCCTGGATGACAAGCAGCTCAACACGGCCCAACAATTGCACAGGCAGACCAGAAAGCCAACCGTATCCTGGGCTGCATCAAAAGAAGCTTGGCCAGCAGGTCAAGGAAGGTGATTGTCCCCCTCTATTCCACTCTCACGAGACCCCACCTGCAGTACTGCATTCAGCGCTGGAGCCCCCAACAGAAGGACAGGGACCTCTCAGAATGAGGCCACAGCAGGGCCACAAAGATGACCAGAGGGCTGGAGCACCTCTCCTGTGAAGACAGGATGAGAGAGTCGGGGTTGCTCAGCCCGGAGAAGAGAAGGCTTCCAGGAGACCTTACAGCAGCCTTCCAGTACCTAACGGGGGCCTATGAGAATGCTGCAGAGAGACTTTTGATATGGGCATGTAGTGACAGGACAAGGTATAATGGCTTGAAACTCAAAGAGGGTAGATTTAGATTAGATAGTAGGAAGAAATTCTTCACTACGTGGGTGATGAGGCAGTAGAACAGGTTGCCCAGAAAAGTTGTGGCTGCCCCATCCCTGGAAACGTTCAAGGCCAGGTTGGATGGGGCTTGGAGCAACTTGGCCTAGTAGAAGGCATTCCTGCCCACGGCATGGGGGTCAGAACTAGATGGTCTTTAAGGTCCCTTCCAACCCAAACTTTTCTATGATTCTGTGTAGAGCACGTATGCACTGAAGCACTTAGGCTGTACCTAGAGAGGCTAGGCAGTAACTTCTGGATACCATGAAGCAACTTTTCTAAGTATTGACTCTGCACTCTTACTGGGTGACATGGTCCAGACAGCTGGAAAGAGATGGAAACTATGGCCTGCAAAAAACCAAGTGCATCCTCCAACCGGAGATGATTAGATGTTATTACACAAACCACCAGGCTATTAGCTTCTGATGGGCCTATCTGCAAGTTTAAAGTAAGTTACAAAACTTGTTTTGCCACATAGACAGCTATGCAAACTAATGGATGGAAAAGATTTCTTCATACTTAAACAAATCCCTGGGGGCTGGGAATATGTGCTAATGAAGACATTCATACCTTGATTAGTGTCACAGGCTTAAAAAAAACCAAAAAAACCTACTGTTGTATACAGTCATCAACCAGCCATTAGCCATTTCTATTAAGTTTTTTTTCCTTAATAGTTCTATTAGTATTAACAATAAAATAAATACTTTGTTAGAAGAAGAGGGCTAGTCAGTTAGGTTCACCAGCAAAGCAGTATGGGGGACACAGAATATTACAAAGAATACCCGGTATATGCAGAGACCTTTACAAAAGTCTGAAGTTATTACACTGCCATTTACCTTCCTTTAAATGTCAGAAAATGGAAAGATAAAGAAATCAGTTGAGTTAGCCCGTCAGCAGCTCAAGCAAAAATGTAACTTAAGGTGTGGTAGCACTTAGCTACTAAAAAAAAAAAAAAAAAAGTATAGTATTACTGTATTTTTTCCTGCTTCAGCAACTCCGAGGCTGGAAACCAAAGGAACAGACTTTCCTTTGACAAGTATCCCTCTGCAAACCAGGATGCACACAGCACATTCTCCTTCCTTACCAGTTCACGACTGTTTTTGATAATGGTATATTTCGTGTTTTAGTTAAACAAGAGTTGAGCCTTCCACCCCACCCCCACCAGCGCCCACCATCCCGCACTCAACGGAGAAAGAGCACAAACCCACCGAAAAGCAGCACCACCGCCTCTCCACCGCGCTAAGCCTTTGTTTCAGCAGCAAGAGGCTGCCCGCACCGCAAACGCTTCACTTATTTAACAGGACCCTCGCTGAGCGCCGCCACCGCACGCAGCCCCCTCCTCCCGGCGCGCACCGAAGCGCCCAGCGCTCCCCGGCACGGGGCGGCCAGCGGCTGCCGGCACCGCACCGCCGCCGCAGCCTCCAGCGGGCCGGGAGCGCCGCGCCGCGCCGGGCCGGCGGAGAAGCGGAAGGGAAGGGGCAGCAGGGGGGAGGCGACACCCGCCCCGCTCGCCGCCCGGCTGCTCGGCTCGACGGGCCCCGGGGGTCGGGTGCGCCGACCGGCTGATGTGCGCCCGGGGCCACGGCCCGCCTCACCCCTCCCGGCGGCAGCTCCCGGGCGGGAGGGGACGGGGAAAGGGCCAGGCGGCCCGGGGAAGTTGCGCCGCCGGGGAAAGCCGGCGGGGGAGGCGAGGGCAGGCGGCCAGCGGCTGCCCCGCGCAGAGAACCGCGACGCGCGCACCCGGGCGGCGGAGCCAGCCGCGGGTCCCCGGCGGGAGGGGCAGTGGCCGCCCGCCGCCCCAGGGAGAGGAGCGCAGGCGCCTGACGCTCCCGGCCGTCGGCCCTCGCCACAGCCCCGCGGAGAACGCGAGCCCCTACCTGGGCTGCACCGCCGCGGGCACGCCGCCCCGTCCCCTCCGCGGCCCCGCCGCAGGCTGCCCCGGCCCGCCCGCCGGCCAGGAGCAGGAAGCCGAGCGGAGCCGCCGCCGCCGCAGAGGCAGAGGAAGGCCTGGAGGCGGAGCGCCCGCCCCCTACCGGAGGCGGACCGGGGCCGCGGCGGCACCGCCCCACAGCCGCGCCCCCGCCCGCCCCCCGACGCCCCGCGGCCCCCGCCTGCCTGCCGCCGCCGGGCGGGCCGTCCCGGTTAGAGGCGGGCGGGGTACGCGTAAGGCTCGGGGCGAGACCCCTTCCCGCGGCCCCCGGGGTCCGCCTGGGCCGGGCGGGCTCCTGCGCCGGCCGCAGGGGCACTGGTGGCTGCCGTCCCGGGGGCAGCGGGGCCGTGCCGCCCCGAGGGGCCTGCCTGCGGAGCCGTTCCGGCGGCACGGCACGGCGCGGGGCCTCGGGATGCAGCTGCGTGGATGGCTTCGCGACGGCTGGCGCTACGCGTGTGCGCCCGCAGCCACGCACCCACGGGCGAGGGGTGCTGCGTGTGCCCGCGAGCCAGCCCGCTGCCCCGGGCCGGGAGGGAGGCCGGCGGGTTATGCTTGTTTCCTTTTATACTTTAAAAAACTTTTTTTTTTTTCTTCCCCTAAGCACACCAGAAGTTGTCTTCCGTTACCAATAGGAATGACATTTTTTGCTTAAAAAAAAAAATTACACAAAGCCCACAACACAAAAAAAACCAAATCAACCCAAAGCCTAACCTTATTTTTTTTTTAAGAAATACTTTTCCATCAGTAGGACAGAGCCGGTCTGCGTTCCAGTGTTAGACGAGAGGGTAATCCCTTTCTCTTTACCCTTGGCTCCACTCTGCGGCTGCTGTTTCTTTTTCCTTTTTTTTTTTTTTTTTTTTTTTTTTTTTTATTCTTTGGCACCGGTATTCCTCTAACGCCACCACGAGCTGGCACGGCTCGGGGGGTGAGCTGAAGGACAGCATATTACTGTCCGGAGGAAGGTTTCTGTCGGTGGTGGGGTGGGTATATGGGAAGTGCTGGGGCAGCAGCCGGGCAGGTTCGGTCAGTGCCGCTATGGTCAAACCACAGAGGAAGCGTTTTTACAAAATCAGCGTGGCACTTCTCTCAGCAGAGAACAGAGCCACAGCTAAAATACGGGGCGTATCGCACATCGTCAGTCAGGTAGACAAAAGGAAGTTTCCTCGTCTTATTTTAACCGCATCTGGTCAACAGATCTTCCTTTCAATAGGTTTAAAAGAACATACTTTGATACCGACTGCTCCTTGGTACGGGGTGGTGAGCATCTGAACATCAGTCAAGTAATTTCTTTAGGAAATTCTCATGACACATGGAAGTTTCAGGCATACTGTAATCTCTACTTGAGCAAAGAAATACTCCATGGGAGCATTGCTCAAGAAAAGAGTCTTTATAGCTTTGAATTCTAAATGGTGATACAGACATATCTTAGTTTGACATTAGTTGCGCCGCTTAATATAGGAAATTTCACCATGTTTCCCTGATTACATATTGGGTGACGCTGTCTACTAACAGACTAACCAGGTCAGTACGCTGAAGGAGGCTGGCTCCTTTGATAAGTAAATATTTGCAATAGAAAGAAACATTTTTTAAAAGATTACATAAGTAGCAGTATCAGATTATTAAAAGAAGAAACAATATTATCTGCACAATAACCGACACCTAGAATACACATACCTGTATCAAAGTCAAATAAGTAAATAAGACTTAAGAATGGCTGTGATTAAATCCCGTTGATTATTTACCTGACTGAAAGGGCACCACAAGGCATGCAAGGAGGAGAGTCACAGTTTCCTGGAAATGTGGCACCTGGCCAGAATCCAAAGAAGACGGGGTATGCCAGCCTCCACAGCATCTCAAGAAGGTTCTGATTTCCTCTTCTCCCTCCTTTTTGTTCTAATTTGCCTTATAAAATTTGCTTTTTTCTAATTTCTTCTTTTTGTAATTTACCTTATAATGAAAGTAGTATGGCCATTAAGTAGAGGTCTTCCCTAAGAAGTACAAGTAATATCTATACCTGGGGTGGGGGTGTGGGGGGGGTGTATTTTGCTTTTTATTGTTGTCTGTGATGAACTGAACCTTTTTCCATCTGTAGATTAAGAAATTTGGTATGAAACAGAATGTGTTTCATAGTCACATACATCCAAAATGTTTCATCACAACATAATGTCTTCTAAATTTACTATTTTAAAATCCAAAATGTTTATGTTTATTTAAAACAATAAACCAACAAAATAGCTTGTTTTATCATTACATTGTTAAAACTCTAAGAAAAACATATACTGTAACTATTTATTTTGCAAAATCAGAAACCAAAGTGTCTTACATTGGTCCTGAACAAGGATGACCATGTTGGCCTTATTCACATCTTTGGCGAGTTTGTTTGCTAGTGTTTCTAGCATTTGACCTGAATTTGCTTTCTTGTCTCTCATGTAACTACTAATTTTTACTAAGTGAAATCATAACACTGCATTATGCTTTGTTTTGTTTTATTGAAAACATTTCCTTCATGTAATTACAGGAAAGCTAAACGTGATGCATGCCTTAGCATCCTAGGGCTAATGGGGATACATGAAGACAAAGTAAAATATAGAAGCAAACCCTTTCAGGTGCTTTATCTTTATGGTGTTCATTATTGCTTCTGGCAATAGATGTTCTGCTGATCAGTTATCGGCCTTGATTCTCAGTTCTGGTATCAAAGCAATTCCTGGTGGCTTTTACAAGTACTTTTTTCCTCTAAGCCTGAACTTCGTGTTTTGTATGCTATAAACTAACACTGTTGCCCTAGCAGATCTATCCATGGCATTTTGAATGAGCCAGCCTTAGACTGCTGGCACAGACCCAGCTCTCCAAAACTTGGAGTATCTGCGGCATAAAGGTTACTTTTCTCAACATAGTAGCACAATCATAGGAAACATTTTTGCATTTGGTAGGATCAGAATTGCAGTGCTGTGTTAGGTAAGATGCAAACCCTAGGCCATTTTTTAAATATTATAAGAAAGTAAAAGAGCAGAGAGGAAAGTCGCTTAGAGAATGCTGCAGGCAGTTTGTCTTGAAGCAATTGGAAAACGTGATTTTCACCAAGTTGTTATCGCCTAACTATAAATAGAAACTAAAATGTATAAACATAACATGAAGCCCACTCCTCTCTCCTCTCCTGACTCTTTCAAACACATGAGAACATGTATGAAAAAATCTTCCTTAAAATGACATTTTGTTAACGTTCTGGCTGGGGTTTCAAGTTTTATATAAACCGTATGGATGCGTGTCTGAAAGAGAATGCATTATTTAATGTTTGCCCTAAGATGTGGTAGGTATTTAAAATAACCTTCTCATGTTTATAACTTCTCCTGCTGTTGTTGTCAGAAGTCAATTTGCAAGCAGCCAAAATATCAGGTTCCTGATATGAAAAGTCTGAGTAACAATGGATAGAAAGGGTGGGTATGGAAGTAATCAAAAAATTCGAGTCCAGAGGGTGGATTAGAATACCTCCAAACCTTTCTTGTCACTGATGAACTGATCCTGACCAATACTGCCCCACTTTGTCAGGTGGATCCTGTTTCTTCCTAGCAGTTGTTGACCCTCAGATAGGGTCCTGTAATCATAAAATCCAAACCCCTAGTATTGATGCCAGCTGCATGTGCTGGCTGGTGATCTGCGATATCTGTCCACTCCTCCTCAAGCCCTTCCTTTCCTTTTTCTGGCAGAATCAAGTGGAAAACCGCCTGGGCCCCTATGTCCTTGACCTCTTACCACCAGAGCATAGAATTATGCCTAATATGTTCACGGCTTCCCCTGGAAACATCATTGCTGGCCATGTAGAAGAGCAGCAGAGGATAATAGTCTAACGCCCCGTGTCTTTCTTCAACACCCGAGATACAAGCCCCAGCGAGAAGGAAATGCCCTTTGCCAGCAGGTGAGGTCAGCCGGTGGGGACCCCCATCACCACTGCAGGCAGTCTGCCCATGCTGTCACTTGCCAATTCCCTGTGGTGTTGCGGTGGGGTCAGGTTTAGCTTGTACAACTGCTTTGCTGGACTGAGCTCCTGGCCCCTCAGCTGCTACCAGGGCTCTCAATTTCATAGGTGCAGATCTGCAGACAGGAGCAGAAGCCTTCCTCCTGTTGCTAGAAGCCGTAAGCCTGAGCCTTCATCATCATTTCTTTCCTCCCACCTGTGTGCATGAGCAATGCACTCAGATTTTCACAACACAAATAAAATGACGAGAAAGGAATTGATGGACAGTCAGTCTTTCCATGTCCGCCCACACCTTAGTGCTTAATCAAGATAACAGCTCCTCCTGTCTTACCAACATACAAACCATTGTCAGTAGTTGTCATGTCTCTGCCTTTCTAGTGGAAAGGAAAGAATCCCATGTTGTGAAGAAACTCTCAGGGTGATGGAGCAAAAAGAGGGCAGCTCAGCAAATATCTGGAGGGTAGAGCCTGTACTTGGTTGGGCCCTTAGGCGCAACTATAATAAAAAAATAAACATTAAATCCTACACACCCAGAAATAGAAAGCAGCCTGTATAAATAAGGATTCTGCCAGCTGACACAGTTGTCACCAGCATGGAATGATTGGACGCCATTCTTCTAAGCCTCAAGTGATGAGTAAGATAAAAAGTGCAGAGGCATGGTGATCACCCCATCCCTACTGTCATGCTTGGCTAGACCGCAGAAAAGAAATTGCACCCTCAGCTGCAGACTGACAGCACAGCCCTGAAGAGGGGATTCTAGGTGTAACCACAGAGTGTTACAGAACTGGTAACAGGGCATCTGACTGACTTTGAAAGTTAAAAAGAGAACTTGGACAGCAAACACACTTTGTGCGAAGCCCATTCAAATGCAGCTGGTTTTAGGCCAAAGGGTTTCATCTGTAGACCAGGCTAGGCTAGCTACATCATTGCTCAGACAGCACAAGCAGCTCAGTTCTAATGAAGGGATCCCTGGCATCTGTGGAAACTCCAGCAGCAGACACCTGGTGATGCAGCAGAGCTTGTGGCTCCCAGCCACAAGATCACACTGTAAAAATCATCTCTTCAAGCACAGGAGATACAGTACTCTAAGACTATAATACTAAAGCTGTGGCAGCTTGGACACTGATTTTAGATGGCATTACTTTGCAGTTGTGAGGAAAAGAACCAGAACTGTGAGAAATTCTGGAATGACTTGGAAGGTGTCAGCTCCTCAGTTAACCCATATGCCCACTGAGACTGTTCACTTGCTGTCTTCACACTGGTATGTCTCTGTGAATCTCCATGCTGTTGCCGGGAGCCTTAAAGTAGCACAGTAACATTCACAGTGAAATGCAAGCAGGCTGGCTTTGCCTGCAGCTAACCAACTTCTGGCTTAAAAGCTCTTCACAATCCAGCTAGGGCAGAGGTTCAGCCTTGCTGAGTGATAAAACAAATGCAGCAGGGAGTTTCTGTTCATCTGGTTGCAAGCATGGTGGTTTTCTGAGCTCAGCAGTTTAGGTGGAAAAAAATATTTCTCACTGATGACTTTCTTCTACCACAGAGCTGATACAGCCACTGAAATTCAATTGTCTTTGAAGGAGGCTTACGTCAATAGTCAAGGTAGTATATGGTATGAGAAGCAGCCAATTTTAACAACAGTCATGTTAAGCAAGATACCTTGTCAGAAGTGTTTGCAGCAGGACACTCACTCCTTATACATCAGCACTTTTAACTGTTTCCCATGCCACTGTCATGCCGCTGGGTTCAACAGTGTGCAAGCCTAATACCACACATTTTCTGACAAAAGAACAATATGGCTTTCAGTGATTTTTAAAACCATATATATTGCCATACGATAGAACTACAGATCACTAAAATTTTACTTCAAGTAATGACACTGGGAGAATGCTTGCTCTCTTTCATAGTCATGTGCTGTACTAACAGCATAGGAAAGAAAGAGCTCAGGAGGTATGGGAACATGCCACGTCAGAGTCATTTGAGGCAGGTGCCCTTTGGTGCAGGCGTGTTTCCTGCTCTGCTTTTTCTGGGTCTGTTCACACATTTTGCTAGGCTTGTGTTCAGGTCTCAAATACTAGCTCGTGGATTGTCCAGACAGCAAAATCTCCTAGATCTACCCCTCAAAAACACAGAGGGGCCCAACTTCCCAAGGCAAGAGAGCTTCTTCAAACAGGCGTGAACTTCTTCCTCCATCAGGTCTGCACAGCAGGCCATGCCGTGCCATGTCCTTCGAGCCATGTCTCTGTAGGAGATTTCAGTAATTCGAAAGGATGTGAGATTGTACATGTACCTGCCTGTGTAAGTGCACACAAAGGCTTGTACTTCTTACATAAAGTACTAACATCCCTTTCTAGCAGTAATCCCAGCACATAAGACAACAGTTTTGGGTTTTATCATTTGCATTTGCCTGAATGTGGTTTTCTTCTTTTACTTGATTTTTGATGTATTATTATTATTATTGTTGTTGTTGTTGTTGTTGTTATACTACAATATAGCTTGTCAAAAGGAAAATCTATTTAGTACTTAAAAAAAAAAATCTAGGCAAGACTGAATTCTGAACTTTCATTACTTGCAATCAGTCTTTTATCCTGCAAATGGAAACAGCATGAAAGGAAAGGAAAGGAAAATACTGGAGGAGTGAAAGTCTGTTATGCTGTTGCACAGTTAGTTTCTAGACAGGACATATTGGAAGTAATGTCATTTGATTTACACTAGACAGAAGTGTTACTGTAACAGATTTGTGTTACAAAGCATCCTTTTATGTATTTTCCTTCTTGAAGTACTGTTATTTCTGTTAAAAATTCACTGAAGGTGTTTCTGCCAGTAGGCTGGTTTAAATAATCTGTAAATCCTTTCCTTTTAGAATACGCTGAAACTATTACTGGTTGATCAGATAAAGTCACACATAGTTATAATGGATTATTAATAAGAAGCTGAAAAGGACCTTTAATGGTCACCTAATCCATCTTGCTACTTCCCATCAGAATCTTGAATCTTTCCTTACAACTGTTGCTTCATATTTGTGTTATCTTCATCTGGTGATGGAGAATCTAGTTTCTGTAAGTGATCCATACCATTACCTACCTATGCTTATGATCCTAATGTCTAACCTAAACCTTCCTTGCTGCAGCACAAGTTTATTTGTTCCTCTCCTTTACAGTGATAATAGAGAACCATGTATTCACTCTCCCTTTGCTATTAGCCTTTTATATGTTTGAAGACTATTTTTTCTGTTTTCTCTCAGCCTTCCCTAAACAAAACAGTCACACTTCCTCTAATCCTTGCCCACAGATCATGTTTTCCAGACTTTCAGGCTCCTTCTCTGGATTACAATTTCTTTGAAATATGGTGGCCAAACCTCAACACAACTCTCCTATTTAGGCATTACCAACATAAAATTATCTATGGCACACGGTACTCTTACATGATGTTTTCTTCCATTTTTGCCACAGCAATCTTGTTGACTGATGTTCAGCTGTGGCTGTGCATGACCCGTACATCCTCTTCTGTGGAACTGCTACCCCGCTGAGAGTTTCCAGTCTCGTATTTATACAGCTGCTTTCTGGAGCTCTAAATTGTAGCCTGTCTTTTTTATGCATTTCTGCTCTGTGTCAAGATCTTCTTGAAGTTAATCCTGCTCTCTAAAGCCCTCAGAGGCTTTTGCAGATTGGTTGTATCGGTTTATTCAACAATTAAGATACTCCATCATCTGGAGTGTTGATGGGAGTAGTGTTCTGTACTAGAAGCAGAACAGACCACTGAGGACAGCACAGCACAGAGGGATTTGGGTGTTGTACAGCTGAATGCAGTTTTATGCCATCAGAGTTGCACCCATGTCATAGCAGTTTTCTCAAAATCTTGTGTGCCAAGATTTCTCCTGAAAATCTCATAAAGGCAGGGTCCACAACCCCACTACCATCAAGGTATATGACATCCACTGCATTTCTCCAGTCTGCATGGCCTGTGACTTTAGCTAGGTCGCTTGCCAGAGTGGTTTTATTCTTCTTTAGCATGACAGGGCCTCTGACCTGAGGAAAGATAATTGGTTTTCATGATATCTGAAGTAACATTTCTTCTTCATTAATAGAATTTTCATTGATTTCACAGCAATTAGGCAGTATCTGCCCACCTAACCATAAAACACATTTGTAGTCACAGAAGGATTGTTATTTCCATACCACCATTTAAAGATTGAAATAATCAGAAAATCCTACAGTTTTTGAAGCTGCTTTTGGGGATTTAGATTTTATTTCTTGTAGCACTATTACAAGCTCTCTAAGTGAACAGAAACTGCTTACAGAAACATATACAAGGATTTCCACAGGAAATCTTCCCTTCCTGTATTTAAGACTAATCTGGTATTAATGTGTATCTTTAATCAGAGGCAGGCCTCTAGTTCAATTAATTGTGCAAGGGCTGTTCTGAACTTAAAAGCCCTTACAGGCATATAAAAAATGAAGCAGTAAAGGGCAATTGATTATCCTTTGGTAGCAGCATGCTTCACTTGATACAATTTCTCTAACTGAGGCCAGAATGATGGAGCTGATTAGCCAGAGGGAAGGGTTCCTGAAGTAAAACCTCAGAACCAAATGCCACTGAATGTTCAGAGTGCTTTGGTCATTGATCTGATCCTACCAAACCACGTGGGAGTGGGGGAAAAAAATATCCATAGAATAGCTTTGTCTACTTCCAACGGAGAACAATCTGGCTAGAAAATTTCTGATGAAACATTTTCTCATCAGGATATGCCATTCATTGAAATCAAAATGTTCCACAAGAGAATTTCCATTTTTGACCGATTTCCAGTGGAATCCAGGCAGGTTTCCAAGACAACTGAGCCTGCCAGTTTGCCTGTCTGTCTTCTCAACAGCCCTTCTGGCTGGTTCTGGGAGATCTTGAGCTTACAGACTCCTTCACTTTGGGGCTGACAGAGCGCTGAGAGATGGGAAGGAAGGACCCTCCAGTTTGTGGCTTCTTGGCAATCCCAGTTCCCCAGACATACAGGAGGCAAGGCTCACAGGCTGTTCCAGAGCGGAGGAATGATGCTGTGGAAAGACACAGCACACCTTGGTTTCCTTCCAAATTTTGAAATATTAAAAATTTCTACTGGAAAAAATATATCTGTATCTCTTCATGCTGCTCTAATGAGTCTGTATTCCTGATCAGAGCCTAATACTGCAAGAGAGTGTGTATCTATTTTTACAAGCTGTTGTATAAAATTACACAGATATTGATGGGGCTGTGGCAGGTTGAACTACATATAGGCATATGAATGATAAAGGTCACACCTGAACATATGACAAGGCTGTAGTGCCCACGATAATGTGGCTACATGCCACTGCTATTACTAACGCTTTTCTTCACAGTACTTTAAGCTGATTAGTTCTTCCAATATATCCTTGAACAACTAATAAGTAATGTTCCATTTTAGAGGAAAAAAAACCTGACATGGAAATGTTCTTTGCTCAGAACCACAAAACATCATTATCATCATGTTTACTATTGCACAGTCCAGCACTGTTAAGACTTTTAGTTAACAAAAAATATCTTCTTCTGTGCCCTAGCTGATCATCCATTTCTGTCTTCTGCCCCTGAAAACACCACCTTCCCTGCCTGTTCTTACAACTTTTCACTTTTTGAATGCTACTCTTACAATCAAGGTACTTGCAGCCCTTACAGCTCAGCTCACAGAGGGAGTATGTGGCTGTTTCTTACCCACTTCCACATGATGGCATTGCCTCTGTCCCAAACTTAGCCTCACATGGCAACATGACCTATGTACTGATTTTGCTGTTGGCTTGGGGATCTACAGGAAAAGGACAGTAGAAAACAGCTATGGAGATGGTAGTGGCTTAAAAGCCACACCAGATTTTTCCAAAAAGGTTACTTGTTATTCATGTTATTCATGGTTGTTTGGCATTTCCACACTAAAATGTTTTGGGAGAAGCTCCAATATCCCTTTCATGATGCACAATGTCAAATATAGAAAAATATATAATTAGAATTACTAAATGTAATGAAAATTACTAACAATCAGCTAAATTAGGGTAATTTGTGGCCCACCAAATAGTAGAGAGCTTTTGAAACTTGATGGTTGGGGCAACAGAAACCTCATAAAGTTGTAAGAGTGGGGGTGCACAGTTCTGCACCTGGAGCAGGATAACACCATACACTGACAATTAACTGGATGAGTAGCAGCACTGATGAAAGGGACTGGGGGTGGGTGGGTGGGGAGAGCGTGTCACAGTGGATGCTAAATTGAATAAGAACCACTAACGTCGTGAGGGGGTAGAAGCATGTGATGTACAAAGCCTGAGGAAGTTTGTTCAGCCTGAAGAGAAAGCGAAGAGGGTAATCCAATTGCTGTTTTAATCTGTCTAATGAGGGAGGGAGGGTTTAAAGATAAAACAGAGCTAGTCTCCTCGGAATTGCACGGTGAGCAGACAAGAGTCCACATTCAAAAGCTGCAGCAAGGAAGATTTCAACCAGATAGACAGACACAAACCCCACTGTGGGATAGATTAACCACAGTGGGAGAGAATGCCAACAGAGGCTGTGGAATCTTCATCCTTGAAAATACTCAAAACATGGTTGGAGAAAGCCCTGAGCATCTTAATTTAACTTTGAAGGCATCCCTGCTTTGGACATTAGGTTGGACCAGGTAATCTATGGCAGACCCTTCCAACCTAAATTATTCCGCGCTTCTGTAACTGTGCTCTCGTGGTAAATGAGATAAACTGCATACTGGGCTCTATGAGGAGGACACTGGCCAGTAGATCAGTGGGAGCTCTTATCCCCCTTGTTCAGCACTGGTGAGGCTGTCTCTGGGATGCCATGTGCAGATTAAGGATCACCAATTGAAGAAGGATGTCAAGAACTGGACAGGACTGACAACACAATCAAAGGCTTGAGACACTTGACTGATAAGCCATAGCTTATCAGCTAGCTGGGTAAGCTTAGTTTCTCCCATAAACCAGAGTTTGTGGGATTTAAGCTTGTTCACTCTGGAGAAGAGGAATCTCAGGAGTGCTCTGATAGCAGCCCACAACTGCTTGAAGGACTTACAAAGACAACAGAACTGAATTCTTCTCAGTAATGACAGATAGCTTGACAAGGATTGACAGCCACAAAATGCCAATGGGGAAGTTCTCTTTGTACATTAGGAATAAATTTGTCTCTAGGAGAATGGCTCAGCAGAGAAACTGGTCACCCAGAGAGACTTTAGAATCTCTGCTTTTGCAGTTTTGCCAGTCCTGACTAGACAAAATCTAGCTGACCTGATTTAATGTTGGCTATGGTCCTGTTTTGAGTGGGAGGATGGAGCTGTCAGCCTCCATAAATCCCTTTTAACCTACAATTATATGATTCCATTACAATTATGTTTTCTAAAATTCTATTTGATTAACATTAAACACAAGGGTCTATCTGAAACCAAGACCTATGGAAGTTCCTTTATCGCAAATAAATAGGATATTAGAGTAGGACATACTTTGAAAAAAACCCTGTTATTTCGTACTAATGATTTTTCCTTTTTTCCTCAAGTATATCGCCTTTGTCAAATACAGAGCTAAAGGGACCATTAGTTTGACCTACGTATTAAGAAAAATACCCATCCAGATTCCTCAAGAAAAATGCAATGTCTCTTTCCACATTTGTAGAATATAAACATTTGCTGAAGATAACAAAACATCTGACTGCCTTCCAGTGAACAGTCACAGCTGGTAGACACAGTATGTTCAGATACTGCCTCTGAGGGAGCATGAAATCCTGGCACTATGCAATATCTGTGAAAGTTTTCCTGTTGATATCAGTGGAGCAGGATTTCAAGCAGATAGTCTGCCCACTTATGAGACTGTAAGTTGGTGGTAATTTACCACTTACTTGACTAAAATTGAGAAGTATGTGTATTTTAGAAGGTAGACTGAGCAAAACGGTGTGCCTTGTATGAGGATAAAGATGTGTTGGTAAAGATGAGGCATTGGATGGATTCATCTTTGACCCCTTATCTAATACTCTTTGCATGTAATAAATGAGGTTTGAAATATCTGTATTTTTGTGAGCATGCCAAATATGCTGCCCTATGATGACTATACGGGAAATCCTGACTCCTATGAAGATATGGCAAACTTCCCATTGCCTTTATTGGCCAACTCCACGTATGGACATGACTGCGTGAGGCACATGAAATTTTAACAAATGTGAGCAAGAGTTGCTGGAAGGGTTGTCTCTAAGACCAGATTATCTGTTATATAGTGATTAAAATTTATTTCCTGCTTAGTCAAATATTCAGTCATGTTATGGGATAGCAACTACTATGCCGTACATGGAAAACACAGAGTAGCTGGGCAGCAGATGAAAGGCTGGTACCTGAGCCTCTCTCAAAGCTCAAGCTCTTCTTTCTGTCTGTTAGAGCATTCTTAGGCTAGCCATATTCAAGTTTCTTGCCTTAAGGATGATCTGATTCCTTGATTTTCTTTCCAAAATATTGGGGCCCCAATTTTACTCTCATTGACTTCAAAGCAAGGAGATTCACTCCCTCTGTAGATACACTTTCATCTACTGTATTGCAATATTTTGTATTTACTGGGCTATTTAAAAATGAAATTCCAAACTTTTAGTTATATAAAACCTCTGGGTGGTTTTGACTCAATCTGAAATTTATGTATCTTTGGGCTTCTGCTACTGTTTGTCTTGGCTTGCTTTTACAGTTCTCATTTCTTTGCATGTTGCAGTGTTTGGGAGCTCCATTGGTAACTAATCTTGCTCCTGGATAGGATTTTGAAGTCTTACAACTTAACACTTGTCCAGGAGACAAAAAATAAATATTGGATGCAAGAGCAAGAGAAGGAGTTAATTTTCTTGAGTCTTCTGCTTCATTCCATTGAGTACCCAGCCGGTCAGAAAAACAAAGCTGAAAAGGCATTTTATACATGTAAAGTTAAGTACAGGTCAATTTGTCATGGAGTAGAGAGCCCCATCACGCAAATCAGAGATATCAGTATAAGATTAGTTACATCTATGCCCATCATTTCTGACATGGGTTTCCAGTCCAATATATTCCCTCGGATTATTCACGTTTTAGTTTAGACACTGTCTAAATAGTTTCCAAGCTCTCTGAAATAATGTAAGGATCTAAATCAGTTCATTTGTAATGTAAATGGTCATCACACCCCAGTTACACTGTGATCTGGCGTTATGACTGAGCTGGCATCATGGCCACATTGGAAACCCAGCCTGCAGCACTCCAGGCTTGCACACTTACTGCACCCGTTTTGGCACTAGGCTGCTGCTTTTATGAATCACCTCCTGAACTTCTGCATTTTTGCCACTTTTTAAGAAGTTGCAACTGTCTGAGTGTCTGCATGTCCACAAATCCAGGACATAAAGCCACTTCTCAAGTGCTTGCTTGTGCTATAGCATACAGGCACAGCATGAGAGGTTTATAGCATATGTGGCCCACTGTGCAACTGATTTTCACATGCACTGGAAGTGAGATGCATTTTGAACACTGATTTTGCAGCACATGGACTGAAGTTCAGTCTGCATCTGCACAATAGCTCTAATGCATCTAGAATACATCAGGCTCCACGCACATGCAGATATGTATGAGCTGTCTGAAAGAAGATTACAGGGGTGGAGTAGGCAGAGTTGAAAAGATGACAGTCTTTGACTTCATTGGACTCACTAGCAGAATGAGGTGCTGTGCAGCACATGCCTGTAGCATCACTGGATTCAGACAACACAGATCCTTTCCCCAAGGCTGCAAGGTAATTTGAAATCAGGGAGCCAGGGTGCTCATAGCTTAGGAAGAAAACAAAAAGTATTCTCACCTCAGCCTCACACCTTGGTAAAGCCTATGTAAAACTTCACAATGACAGATTCGGAATTACTGCTGTGAGTGAATTGTTACTTCATTAAAGCCTGTGGTAGTATAGCATGACCTCCCCCTCAGCCTGGCTGGCCACGATGGACATCTGCCACATGATCAGAATGATGAAAAAGGTATGGTGTATGAAGAGGCACCACTGTGGCCATCTGCCTTACATACTTAACGGCAAGCGTGTAGGAAACTTTCTTAGAAGTAGAACCATGCTTCCTGTAAGGACGTGGTGCTGCCCTTTTATCCCAGTGCTCTGAGAGCTCTCATGCAGCACAAAGCAAGGAACAAAATATAAGTCTGTAAATCAGGTACCAACTCAATAAACCAAACCAAAAAATTAGACTTCATTGCTGAAAGAAGACTGACAGACAGCTAGTGCTGCGGTAGCTGCTAAAAACTAAAAGTAATTATGTTTTCTTCCTGTACAAGGAACACCAAACTTGCCCACAGAGCTTCCTGAGTGTGAGCAGGCTGCACACGTCAGTATGGTACAGTATATTTCCACTGTAGCCACTTCCATTGTGTAGAGGGGCTAGCTCTGAATAAGCTGAGCAATGGTAGAGGATCTTATCACAAATTAGTGTACTTACTGCTTCTTTCTTCTCCCTTTTTACTGCTGCAGACCTGTGAGTTCAGCAGCAGTGCTCATAACTACCCCTATGGTCAGAGATAACACTTTGTGTTGCAAGACCTAGCTATTGCAACATCGGTAAACACCATATTATTTCCCCTGTTAGCTCATAAAGCAGACTACGAAGCACTATCGATTTAATCTGGACTGCAGTGGCTCAAGGTATGAAAGTCTGTACAGGTACAGGTTTTTCCACATTGTTTTGCCAAAGTACTTCAGCCGTGATGTAAATCTTGTATGCTGTTCTGATCCCGAGTCTGGGCTGAACTGAAACCGTCGGCTCTGATGAGATTTGTGATGTAAACACAGACCTTCCATGAGATAACTGCCTCAGTTTTAACTTTAAGCTACAAATTAAAAAATAAATCAGTTCAAATGCTAACTTAGCTTTAAGATCTTCAAGCTAAGGCCTTGAGAAACAAAAGATATATAATTTTTTTTTAATTGCTTCTTGAAGAAAGGAATATTAATATGGTGATAACAGGTTACAGCATTTGCACTGTAGCCTTGACATTTCTTCCTAAATATTTAACTGCTGGCAACTGCCTACTTCACAAGCACCTGTGAAAATGAAACCTGTTTTTGAGAACACAAGGTTAATACTCATAAAATAAAGATGAGAACACAAGTTAAAAGAAATATAAAGTAATCACATGATTTGTTAGCTCCAAGACAAGATTTGAGACTTTTTTGATATTTACTTGAATGAATCATATTTTTCTTGTGGGGACAAAGGCTTCTAGACTCACTGGAATAAATGCATTTAATTCACAAATGGCTTTTTTTCAGAATTGTACGTAAAACACTCCTTGTGTTTTTAAAGCAGACTATTTTTGAAACACAGTGGTCAAAATAAAGCAAACACGTGAAAAGGTGAAGAATTTCACAAAGATAGCAATATTGTATACCTTTGTACCTAACCTCAGTGTAATTTCTTTTGCAGTGGTACTTTTACAATAGGAAACACCTGAGTCATTTTGCTTTAGAGAGCTAAAGGCTGGTGCTGATCTAACTCTGTAGAAATTTTACCCTGACAAGTAAATGAAGCATGGCAAATTAAGAATTATTTCTCTAATTCTTGCACTAAAGTGCCATCTTTTCTTTGCCACAGGAAAATAAGAAATACAGTAACTCTAGTAAATTGCCTAAGCACCTTCAGAGGTTTTTTTATTACGTATTTATTATACACTGCACTTCTCTACCCATATTTTGCTGCATCAGATGGGAGCATTTAAATTTTGATTGCAAGACCTGGTAACACCTAGTTTGAACAAGGAGTACTCTAAGCTGCTGAGGAGTAACCTTGGCAAAGACTGCTACTCAGAGACAGCCTATACAAGTCCTTCTCCCGTTATTTCTGAGAATAGCATTTTGTTATTTTCTGTTCAGTGTATTCAATCACTTGAATTACTGATCACTAAAATTTTCCTAGTAAAGGCAGAAACACCAATTTAATGGCTGATTAAACTGGCTATAGTCACCCTGAATGAAATCTCAAAAGAATAAAAAATGAACAAAACACTGATCGTAAATAATGACAGTACTATATACCTGGTTTTGTCATTTTTAAGCAATAGAATAAGGTTCCTGCCTACATACCTAGAATATACTAAGCAACTTATATCCTGTCTTAATCCTCCTTAGAAAAGAATACATGCAAAGTATCAAACCTATAAAATATCAACAGGCCTGGAAGTTGAAGACCTCTGCTCACTCCAGGTGAAAGTCAACCATTCCTGATACAAGCCTCAAGAAGCTGGTTTTGTGCCTGGTGACTGTGGTGGGAGCGAGAATAATTTTTTATGTGTGTTGGTAGGCATGTTCACCTCAGTTCTTTATCCATTTGAAAGGAAAAGGGAAGAAACACTTTGGTACTTCACAAAACACGATAAAACACACACACACCCCTCAAGTAACTGAATGATGGACTTACAGGGGAGCTGCAGGGTCTCGGGCAGTACATGCAGGCAGACACTCTGCTCTCTGCTCCTGCTAGTGTGTCTCATGCCTGTCCCGAATGACAGTCCCTAAAGAGCAGTAAACATTTCATTTTCTCTCCTCTGGCAGTGCTTCCAGCTCTTCTGTTAAAATTGCCAGCACAGATGTTAGTTAGTGGCAGGAGCAGTGATGATTTTGTGATGAAGACATGTCTCTCTTGGGAGCTGGATGAAATCCTCCCAACTTATTTTGCAGGACTTATTTCAGCAGACTGTATCACAACCTCTTTCAGTCACCATGAGCCTTACTTGATTCAGATGAGCAAGAGTATCAGAAATTCGAAGAGGAGTTTAACCGCACTTTTGAAGTGGCATTGCCACCTCTATTCCTGTTGCTATATGTAGTCGTATTTTCTTAGCACTGTTTCTGAGCCATAGTGATTTTTGACAGCTTGTTGCCTAATTTGATTCCCCAAGAAGAGACACAAAACTGGATGGCAGATGAGATGCTTTTATTAGACACACTCCTGTCCATCAATGTGCTAGGAAGGACTAAGCAATCAATTCTGCCTTGCCCTTGCCCTTCCAGCATGTTCATTGATAAAAGCCACAGTCACAGAGCAGCCCTGTGTGAGTCACTGGTTGATTTGTCCATCTCCTCATTGCTCTTTGATGAGGCTGTATGTTCCCTTTGTGTTCCTCTGTATACAGACACTACAGAAAGTTTTACCTTGTTGCCTGCTCTTCTTGTTTCACACCAAGGTTGATGTGATGTTCTGTGTACATGCATTGATTGACTGTAACTACGGTGTTGCCTATTAGTTCTTACTACTTGCTTAGTTACTACAGCAGTTAAGGCTTTAGGCTTGCCAAGAGAGCCATGGTAAACATATAAATCTCCAAGTGCAGAAAAGGTTTCTGTGTCACACAGTCAACAGGAGGAAAGTAATACAGAGTTCAGGGTAAAGAAGACCGCATTTGCACAGTAAGTACCTCAGCAATTCCATTTCCCCCTTAAAACAGAGGGAGATAATGTGGTATCCAAGATGATATTGAACAGCAACTATGGGCAAATAAAGACTTTTTAGTGGCACCTTTTATCCACAGTAAATTATAAATATATCATGGAATGTTACGACTGTATTCTGGAAAATATTCAAGTTGTCAAGTATGATGGGGTATAAGATAATACATGTTCATGCTCTGCTATGCTGGTAGTCTCTTAAACTTTTGAAATTCCTTGGCTATATTTACTGGTTTTCAGGCAAATGATCATAATGCTTAAGAAGCAAATGGAGTTGAACCTTGTTGTACCAAGTGGTACATTTGGCCCTGTACAGGATGGTCAGAAAGTATCAAACCACGTTCTAAACGTTCAGGACAATGCATGATGCTGGAGTATAGTTGAGATAACTAATTTAACACAGCAGTTTCTGCCTTTAGAGAAGTCTAGAGCAACATCTCAGTATCCTACCTGCATCTGTAATTTCTGTGTATATGACTGGCTATGCAAAAGTACTGTAACACATACAGAGTTGTGTCATCTAGAAGAAGAATGCTTAACACTATGAGACTGGATGAAATAGCATAAAGTAATATATTTACAGTCAATCTCTTTTACATCATGATATGATATGATATGATATATGATATGATGTAATATAATGTAACACAATGTAATGAAACACAATGTAATGAAACAATGTAATGTAATGTAACACAATGTAATATAATATAATTAATATGATATGATATAATATGATGTGATATAATATAATATAGTATTTGTTTGTAAAATTGCTTCAAGAATAGGCTGTCCCATATCCCTGGAAAAGTACTACTATGGAAAATAATAACAAGCAGAGGTGTGTTCTGATTATCTATGGGTTGACTGTGCTTACAAGGCACTCTTCTGTGTGTACAACATGAAGCTCCACCAGCTGTGCAGTGTTGTAGGAAATCATAAACACTTTCCAAAAAACTCTGGTCCCTTAACTGACTTGTCCAACAAACCTTCTCTAATAAATGAATAGAGATAGGCACTTGCTGTTGGCTTGGCTGCATCACTCTTTAAAGGCATCTCTCACCACTCACTGCAAAGTAATGCCCTAAGCAACAAATTAGGCACTTCAGTTAGGAGCCTAAAATAACTGAGATGAACTGTGCAAATGTCTGTCTAAATTTTGCAACATCCAAAAAAATATTTGTGCTTTTATGCTTGAAAAGGACAGTTCTTTCTGTTCTATATCCTTCTGGTTGCAGAAGGGGCACTAGAAGCGGTGCTCGCTTCTGCACTGCTAGAACTGGGCTGACCACTTTGTCAAGGGATAACAAATATTGTGACTGTAACCATTTCACAGGCACAATGTAAGGGGATGTCTTCTGACACCATTTTGCCTTCTTGGATATCCACAGGGAAAAAAAAAAAAGATCCTGATCTTGCTCTTTATTACTGCTCTTTATCTGATTTCAGAAGCAAACAGCACTTTAGGCAGAGCATTTCTAAAGGCTTATTCCATGTTTCTAGCAGCCAGTCACTTAGTATGCAGCACCATGGCTTGCAACATTCACTACCTGAAATGTTATAATAATTACTCAGAAATAGATGTGTTTATTTGCCTGAGAGGAAGCCTTTACTTTTCAAGTTGTCTGGATAGGCATGTCAACAAAAGCCACAGGCTTCCAAGGATGGACATGATTTTTTATTTTTTCTTTTCTTTTTCTTTTTCTTTTTCTTTGTTTCATATTAACATAAACAAGCTCTGCATAATTCAATTTCTAATTGAATTGCTCATCTCAGTCATAGCTCTTGGGTAATTACTCTGGAAAATTAATTTTATTTACTTGACTGCCTTTTAAATATGATTACTTCTGTGATACCATGACTTAAGGGTAATTAGTTATTTGGGAGCTGAGGTGTCTTTGCCATCTAGTGACTATAAGAAAAGTGAAATTGCCATGCTAGCAAGGTTTATTTTTAGTGCCATGATTTCTACATTTAATATAAGATAAATGCAAGCTTGGCACATCAGATTTTGAAACTTTTTAGATAGCTTATGCTAATTTATGTGATGTGCCATATACATCTCTGGCAGCTCTCATCAAATTGAGGATGTCTGTCATCGGTTTTAGTTATTGGAATGCAAAAATTTGACTGCATAAAGCAGAAGGGATTCATCTCCGTCCTATTAATAGAAGACAGATTGGTGGAGCTGAGGTCATTCAAGAGAAGGAGAGGTAGGGTGGACCAGTGAAGTTGCTAGAGGCCAAAGGTTCACCCTAGCTCTAGGGCATGACCTCAGCTAGAGACAAATGAATGGGCTTTTAGGGGTGTGTGTAGACTGAAGAAAAACTCAAAATGAATGTATAATCTATTTTTATTTTCTTCCTCTTCCTCAGTGCAGGGATATGGAGCTTGATACGTGTTTGAAAATAAAGAGAACATTAACAAAGAAACACACAGCCAACTACTTTTGCTTCTAGCTGGAGGAGCCAACAACTCCACCATTTTTGTTTAGCTGCTCAGGATGAAGGGAATAGCAGTATTATAAAAAAATGCTGCTTTGTCAAGAATATTTTGAGTCCCATTATGTTAGAACAACATTAAGTTAAACCACAGTGAGTTACCAGTCCCAAAGGAAGTCTGAAGCAAAGGTTGGTTGTGTAAAATTTCACTACCTGTCGCCTACAGAGCGAAGCCTTTCAGATGCTTTTAGAGCAACAGGACAGCTGGGAAGATAGGTGGAAGCGTATCAGCAGATCAATGATTGTGCAGGTGTGAGTAGGAATTCTCCCTTGCAGCGTGTTGTGGGGACAAAAGCTCAGCGGGACACTGCGTCCTCTGCTACTGCAGATCCTAACAGGAAGAGCTCCTTCAGCCTCTTGTGGCATCCCTCGTGACTTCATGCATGGCTGCTAGTGTTAGCTATCAAGGTTATACAGCATTTTTAATGGTCATACGTGTTTTTCAGGATCTTATTTTTTAAATTTTAGGTGCTCGGAGCCCATTATAGTTGAATTTATTGAGAAACATGACTAAATGACAGAAGAATCTGATCCAGAAGTTCATTAGAGTTGGGAAAGCACTACTTGCTATGCTTGCCAGAACTTGACTGCATTTTCAGTCTCCAAATTTTCTCAACTCTGGAAGTGAAGCATGACTTTTTCTGTAATGCAGCAAAACAGAATACTGCTATGTGTAAGTTCATTGAGGGCCTTCAAAAGTCATGAATTAATTAGAAAGATAGAAGATTAATAATCTGAATGGTGGAAGAGTCGCAGACAAAAGAATTTGGAAAGAAAGAGACTGTAATAACTAACATATGTATCTTGACATCAGAAAACAACTCCCAAAGTTGCAACTCTTCTCTTCCTAGTGTAGCATTGTATTATCACTACCTGCTTTTCCAGAAGTTCAAGTGATAGAGTAAGCACTAGGAATGAAAGTTAAATGTTAAAAATTAGATTCAAAATTGGTGCATTAAAATAGAGAAAAGATTTTCAATTCATATGTTTAGAACCTAATGGATGACAGAATTGAAGATCTCTGTGCAATTTTAATTTACTTCTTTGATGCACAGACTTTGTGATTGTCTTTAATGTTATGAAACTGTACAGCCTTTTTTCAGTAGTTTCCCACCTCATCCAGGGATATGGATTAAAAAGAAATCTCATTTTCTTTACTGAGGTTTCAGGAGAACTGTTAATAGAATAAGCTAGGTAATTCAAAACCATTAGTATAGTAATCTCTACAATGCAAGTGTTACATTATGTGGTATCATTATTCTCGTTCTGTAGGCAGAGAAAGAAACGAAAGGCAAAATTATCAATACAAAATATATGCCAATTTCTGCTGTTTGAAATAAAAAATAAGCAGGGCCCTAAAATTTTAATGTATGAGGCTCACTTATTGCCCAAGACAGCAGGTTAAATGTAAAAGAATTGTCTAGAATCACAGAAGCAGCCTGTAGCTGAGGAAAGGTTAGGAATCAGTCCCCCAGAAAACCACCCAACTATTTAGTCTTAAGGTCATCACATCCCACTCCACTTTCCCTGGCTTAACTGCTGCACATCTACTTACATCTTTGAAGGAAACAGCTACAGTGTGTACCCTTACAGCCTCCAAATTTTTCCCAGTGCATCACCTGTTCCGTTTGTGTAGTTGGAATATCTTGTAATTAACTTACAAATAGATAACGATATCATAGAACTTACACACAAGGAAGAACAAACTGAAATTACAGGAAAAGCCCTAACTGGAACATCTTACAGGCTTGGGAACACTGGCCTTACTATCTTCCCCACCCCCTCCACCCCCCACCCCCCCATGTTTGTGTTGAGAGGGTGGAAGCAAATTTCAAACATGTTTCCACGGAGGGCATGCTCTTCAGAATGCTGGAGCTGTACTGATCTTCACTGTCAGTAATAAAGTAATCAGCCATCCAAATAATCTTACAGTAACTGCTGTGTACTCTAGCTGCTCAAATGAGTAAAAAGAGAAGGAATAATTACAAATTTCAAAGCATAGTACGTGGGGTTTTTTTAATGGTACAGGACAGTATAATGCAAATTCATTCTTTTGCACTGTGTTAATGACATGTCATTTTTGAAATGGCTGAATCTGATCCAACTCATACTGAAATGTGTGAGAATCTTTCCATTGACTTCAGCAAGCACAACAGTATCTCTGGATGGTTCTAAGATTTGCTGGCATTTGACCTGAATATGCAGATTCAGCACTTGCGATTTCATATTGCTGTTGTTAACTCTTTTCTCCTAAACAAAGTGTTTTCACAGAGCTTCATCATGCTTTCATATGTCTGTTTGGAATGATGCTTTGTGGTCATTGCATCGTCATGTGCTGCGGGCATTTCGGGCGAGCGGGAGTCAGATTCAAATACTCACAGAGTTCAAGATCTGATCCGTTTATTGTACAAACCAGGTAGACTTTTATAAGGCATTCTATAAGCGTGCAATAATGTGGTTGGCTATTTTGCAAGCGTATAATAATATGATTGGTTAACAATTGTTTACTGGGAAGATTTCTGTTTCTGCTTTCTCTGGCACGTAGGCTCCTTTCTGCGGTTTCCCAGCTCCTCTTATCACGTCCCGTTGGCCTTGCTTTTGAGCAAACATCTGCAATTTGCTCCTTTTTCTTCATCCCACTGTTCTGGCCGTAACCTCGTCTTATTTCTTCAGTATTTTTCCACTTGCTTCAGAGTTCAGTATAATCATTCAATACAGCAAGAGCCCCAACAGTCATGTAGTTTTAAACCTGCGTCCTGTAGTAGCTGAACCCAAGAACAAGCTGTGGAATTGTGGAGATGTCACTGCCTAACTGCAGCATTTCAACAGTAACAGCTCATTAATGTTCTGATCACAGCTGTACAAACAGAAAGCTAGAAAGAGGGGGAAATGGCAAAGATTTATAACTACCAAACCCCTAACCATACCCATGACTACAATGAAAGTAAAACTCCAACAACAGTCCCTCTTGCTGGAAAAATGACAAGTGTGAGTTGGACCAAGTCCAAGATTTCTGCAACTATATAAAAATAAAGTTATCACTTGAATAAACAAGTCTGTAAGGTCCAAAAAACCCACGCCTTTCTCAAACATTCCTACTCCGTGCTATCATGGCCACATGGGCTGTGTGTGGTACGCTCTCTCTGAAGACACGCAGAGGGAGGCTTGCATGATGTGCAGTGACACGGGTGTACCGCATTCCAGGGCTCCCACAGGTAACGAGGGCACCCAAACCCCTATAAACCTGCCAACCCTGTCCTGGCGCTCCCCCAGGAGCCCTGTCCAGTGCTGCTGCTGGTGGGTGCCCCAGCGGACGAGGCTGACTGCAGCTGTGAATGTGAGGGGGGAAAGAGAGGCACTATACAGCGATGGTGGTTCCTGTGTCCGTGACTGTGGATGACACTTCACATCACTTTCTCTTGTAAATCAACTCTTATGTTTTCTTGTTCATTATTTGGTACAGACTGGCCAGCTCTATCATTTCTTGTAATAATTTTCTGGGGCGTTCTGTGATTTTTACACCATCACATATTTTGGACAGGATTACCAGATTTCTGGCATCTGACTGGATGCTGCTGCTCTGACTGAGGTTCTCAGACAGTGGGCAGCCCAGAGAAATGAATACTTTGTACTTCTACTTTGCATGTGCAATGAGTCAGTTGCAGTTAAGATATTCCATATGTTACAGAATATGGTGGTTGACCTTGGCTGGCTGCCAGACACCCACCCAGCTGCTCTCTCACTCCCCCTCCTCAACACAACAGAAGGAGAAAATAAGGTGAAAAAGCTCATGGGTAGAGATAAAAACAGGGAGATCACTTGCCAGTCACTACCACAGGCAAAACAGACTTGACTTGGAGAAGATTAATCTAATTTATTGCCAATTTAAGAAAAAAATAAATAATTGGATAGCGAGAAACAAAGACAAAAACACCTTCCCCCTTACCCCAGATCTTCTTCCCAGGTCCAGCTTCAGTCCTTTGATCTCAGCTCCCCTACCTCTTCTACCTCCTCCTCCCCAAAGTGGCACAGGGGGATGGGAAATGGGAGCTGTGGTCGGTCCATAAAAACTCTCTGCTGCTTCCTCCTCCTCACACTTTCTTGCTGGTCCAGCAAGGATTCTTCCCACCAGGTGCAGTCCTTCAGCAACAGGCTACTCCATCACGGGTCCCCTGTGGGCCACTGCTCCTTCCAAGAAACCTGCTCCTGCACGGACACTCCATGAGCTGCAGGCTCCTTCAGGGCACACTCCCCTACTGTGGCATGGGGTTTTCCATGGGCTGCAATGCGGGTGTCTGCTCCACTGTGATCTTCCATGGGCTGCAGGGGGACAGACTGCATCGCCTTGGTTTTCTCCATGGGTTACAGGGGAATCTCTGCTCCAGCACCCAGAGCTCCTCCTTTCTCTTCCTCTTCTCTAATCCTGGTGTTTCCAGGGCTGTTTTTCTCACATTTTCTCCTCTCCCTCACAGCTGCTATGCAGGTCTTTAACCCTTTCTTAAATACATTTTTGCAGAGGTGCCACCAGCTTGGCTGACAGCGGTGTCCTGTGGTGAGTCCATTTTGGAGCTGGCTGGAATTGTCACTGTCACTGTCTCTGTCCAGTGCAGGGCTAGCCCCTGGTCTCTTCTCACAGAAGCAGCCTTGCAGCTCCCCGCTGCCCACACCAGGGTACAGACACCCAACACAGGTGCTGTGCAAGGGTGCAGTAAGTCCAACTTGTCCAGACTGTGTCAGGTTGCAGCACGCATCCAGCTCAACTCTGCAACTGATCCACAACTGCATCCGTCCCACTCGTAGTGAGTCAGTGTGCAAGTCGGGTGTAGTCTGGCCATCCTCATGACTCATTGCGTCCCAGAAGACTGCTCCTGCCCTTTCTTCCCATGCTTGCAGCCACATGCCCCTCTTGCTCTAGCACGCCTCGCACCGTGTAGTACACTGATCCAGTTTGTTAATCCAGTGACAAACTGCTCCCTTTTCATTTACAGAGTTAGTTTTCTGACAAGTTTGTCTACTGACAGATGGTGAGCATCTAGCTAAGTTACTTCAACTGTAAGGTTTAACTGTGTGTGAACAGCTGTGATGAGCACTTTGCATAGTGTGCATGCACATTTTTATTCCCAGAAATCTCAGATGAAAATGTGGGATGGTTTTTGCATGTGGAGTGGGAACAGGTATACCTGACTTAAAAGAACTGCGAATCCCCATGCCGGGTATGAACTTGGAGCTCTGAGGAAGACAACGAACAAGCTTGCAGGATGCCCTATTTTGGACATTGTACTCCAGATGAAAAATATCCTAAAGTGCATAAAACAATTAAAACCAGGTGAAGGTCTTGATAATAGGCAAGGAAAACAGAAATTTCCAGCTAAGGGTCCAGAAAAGGCTAAGGATGATCAAATGTATGGAACAGAATGGAAAAGTTTTGCTTAACAGACATGGCTATTCAGGCAGGAGCATTCCCCTGAGATACAAAATGATAAATGCTTATAAAATCATGACTGCCATAGTGAGGATGAATAGGGAATAAATGTTCAGTGTTCTGCTGAACCACAACTTGTCAGCAACTGTATGAGTATGCCTTCGTGCTACGGTGGTCTGTCAGTGTCAGGATGCTAGGCTGGATGGGCATTTAATCTGAAGCAGGACAAACACATTCTTAATAATAGCCTATAGCTTAAATTGAGCAAGAGATATAGTTGAATAGTATTATTTCTTGAACATTTGAAAAATGATCATTAATTACTATGCTATGAACTTTTTCAGTATGCATGTCCTCATCAAGCTCTGCAGGTAAACATGAAAGTTAGCTTTGACCCCAGCCAAGGTGATAATACTAATGTTTTATACAGCTTGAACATTTACAGGGGAGAAGAGGAGAGAGCACCTCAGAAATTGTTGCATGTTTTTTTTACTCCTGGAGGTCAAGCAGCCCTATGCAGACAAGCAGGAAACCTGGGTGGAAAATGGTGGGACTGCCAGAGGACTGGAAATAAGGAGCAATTGGGGACAAAGAGCCCAGCAGAGACAGTCAGTAGATTCTTTGCTTCAGTCTTGGACAGGCTCCCATAGCCTATACATCCTTCATAGCAGAAAGATCAGGTCTGAAGTAGTCATACCAAAAATATTTAGACTAACCAGGAGATATAAATGTTAATAAGTCACCACCATCAGATGGCCTTCACCCAAGAGTTCAGAAGGAAACGAGACATAAAATTGCAGAGCTGTTGACCATTTATAATATGTGCTGGAGGGGGGAACCCGGGAGCTACTGAGCAGCGAGTCTGACTTATGGGAAAATGGTAGAAAAGGTCTGTAATAAAGAAAGGGATTTCTGAATACATGAAAGAACAATCTATTGAAGTGTCAGCATGGCTGGGGTGAAGGGGCGTCCTTCTTCCCTGGCCTGCTGCAGTTCTATAGCATGGACAAAGGGGATAGTACGTTTGATTTTCCAAAAGACCTTTGACCAAATTATGTGCCAAAGGTTACAAATAAACCAACTAACCAAACCCTAAATTTACACTGCCACAGGATTGCTGGAAATCACCTTTTATTAACTGGATAAAGGATGGGAAATAAAGACTGGTGCTTTCCAGGATGGAGAAACATCAGCAGCGGAGTCCTCTAGGGACTGATGTTGGGACCAGATTTATTCAGCATCTTCACCAGTGATCTGGGAAGGGGAATGCAGCAAAATTCTGGAGTCCAAAGGTGATACCAAGCTCTTCTAGTATACAGTAAGGAACTCCAGAAGTTTACAAAACTGAGTGGACATTAAGGCATCAAATTAGTTTCACTGTATCTAAATGAAAAGCAATACATATAGAGAAAAAGAATATGATACATGCAGAATTCAGAATCAGTAGTTTCAGATCAGGAAAGTGGTTTTGGAAACATCATGGTCAGTTTATGAAAATCATTGGACTGGTGTTCAGTATCAGGTAAAAAAAGACAGCAAAATACAGATCATCATCAGGAAAGGTGCTGAGAATAAGATAGAGAACATCATTTTCACAGTATGCAAAACCCTCATCTTGCAAAATTAAAATTTTTGGGTCCTCAAGAAAAGCACAGTGGAGTTAGACAAGGTACAGAGAAAGGCAACTAAAGTGATTGAGAGGATGTCATGGCAGCCTTATTAGGAAAGGCTGAAGTTGTTCAGGAGGGAGATGAGAAGGCTGCAAGGAAAAAGGAGTAAGATTTGTAAAATTATGAAGGTGGTGGAAAAGGTCACTGCAGCAGTGAAATTCACTACACCTTGCAATGCTAGGACTAGAGAGCGCTTGGTGAAGCTAGTTTAGAAGAGACAAAAGGAAGACACTGTCACAGGCTTGAAAGGGAATAGACAAATTCCTTAAAGGGAACAGGCAGTGATGTATGTCACCACTTGACATCTTGTAACCAAGACTTGTGGATGCTGGGGAACTATAAGGGGAACGGACTTCCAGGTAGCGGCCTTGTCTGCTTTCTTCCAATGGCATCTTGTACCACCACCATAAGAGACAGTATGGGCACTGATGGTTTGACCTACTGGTCCTTCAATAGGATGATTCATGTATTCTTACCCAAAGACTAAATGGGCCAGACTAAATAAGGTGTAAGGAGAAACTTCTCCTCTCATATTGAACACATACAAAAGCCACTGCTTTAATGTCTTAAAATCCCCTTCCAAAAAAACAAACAAACAAACAAAAAAAACAAACAAAAAAATAAAAAGAGGAAAAAAGGAATTCCCTTTCATTAATTTCTTTCTCCACCTCATAAAAACATCCTATTTCCATTCCTTCCTCTAGAACGCTAATGTTATTAAACATTAACCACAATAAAAGTTGTGCAATAGACTCCGAATTAGTAAGTACAATAAACACAAGGACATGACAACTTTAATAAATACTTCATTTCTTTCTGAAAGCCCCTCGGCCAATGAAGTGGAAGATTTTAATTTTATTCTGTGCCCCATATGCTAATGATCAACGAAGAGAGGCTAGATTTCAAGTTGTCACAGCTCTCTCCATCTCAGAAACCTACAAAAGGTTTTACTGTCCTCCCACTCTGCTCACCACTCTTCCAACTGACATGCAAATAAAATATGTCCTCCCCCCTTGCCAACTGCCTTACTCCCACCAGAACCGGTAAATCAAAACCCAAGAGTTGCTTTTCCGACTTCTCACTCTGTTGATGAGCATGCTTGAAACTTACCTTCTCACACCCCTCTCCCATTCACAACCAAAGATAAAAGAAAGGAATACTGCATTATTTCCTTACGGCCACCCACACGTATCTCCATTTGCACCTAAAGTCCTGGTCATTCTGCTCACTCGGAGTTGCCCTGGAAGCTGTGGTACTGCCTGGTGTTGCCTGTTGCCCACATTACCTATCCTGAGTGGGAATGCAGCAGGATAGTCCACAAGCACAGCCCAGGGACATCCCTCCCCTGCCGCTCAGACAAACGTGGTGCAAGCAAGACACTAAGACCCTTTGTCCCCAGTGAATATTGGATGTGATTCGTGTTGAGTTGAACAGGGCAAGTGGCTGGAAGGTCCAACAGTAGCTGGGCTCAAATGTTTAGAGCAGTCCTCTGGATGTTTGTTCAGTTGTCCCAAAGCAGAAAGGCACTTTGAACTCAGGCCACCCCCAGCCCTTGGGAATGCCCTAACCAAAAGTACCCGTCAAGTGGAGGTGAAGCTACACCCATCCTTCATTTCCCTGGTCCCAGCAGGGCCTCAGAATGCAACAGCTCAGGCATTTCACTTGCTCTAAAACTAATCATTCATCCATTTGAATGCCAAAACCCCCCCGCACAAACCCCCAGGTTAGCTACATTATTGCACTTTTTTGAAAGGTTTACATTCTGCCACTGAATCAGATGAGCAGTTAGTCATAGACCTTTCAATTAACAGATTGCTTAAATAGCTGAGAGCCACAGCAATATAGGTCTCATCTGGAGGGACCACCTTGTTCTAGAAAGAAACCTTGTTCTAGAAAGAAATCTTGTTCTAGAAAGAAAAATGTAATATTTTTGTAAATTAATGTTATAATCAGTTTTTTATAAAAATTAGAGATTTTTGTTACTATTTCTTATCATTTAATATCCTTTTTATTTATTGAAAAGTTTAAATGGTTGTGTGGTATGTGAGCAAATGTTACCTTTTCGTTTTAAACACTAAAAAATAAAAGACATTTAAATACTAATACACTCCAAGCATTAAGACAGAAAAATATGTCAGCTTAGAAGGGGATGATTTACAGAAAAATATCTTTATTTCAAGGAAACCCACTAGGGCATTTCTCATTTTCTTTTTTTCATAAAGAGTCAGAGCACATATGGCTCTGAGAAAGACATAAATGACAGAACTTTCCAGGAGCAAGAACTTCACTGTGAAATTTCAACTCTTCAGTGCAGGCACCTGCAGACATTCCTGTGATCTGTGATGCACATTCATCTCTGTATCTCCAGCCTGTGTTCTTTGTATTTGATTCAGTTTATGATAGGTACAAATTTTCGTAGCAGAACAACTACATAGAATCAATTTTGATAATAGTCATAGCACAACTGTGGGGAAAACGTTCTTTTAATTTATTGCTCCTGGTGAGCAAAGTGTAACCCTCCCTTTACTATTGAGCAAGGCACTGCATATTTCAAAAATGATGCTCTGTAATTCATGACAATATGGTCAGACTGCTCAAATAATTTCTGTGTTGCTGAGGCAAAAGCCTGAACAACTTCCAACACATCAGAGAGAGACAAATCTGAATAATCTGGAGTCATTCGGTACATTTACTTCTTTATGATACTGTACACAATTCAAACAGTCTGCTGATCTTGTCCAGTGGAATCCAGAAATGCAATCTGTTGTATATTTATAAAGAAAACATGCACTGTGGCAAGCGAAAAGGCTACAGCAAATTTTAACTAGTTTCTGGTAATACACTGTGATGCACAACAGTGATATGAGCAGAAGATAATATCAAAATTAAATAATGGATTGTACTCTCTAGCTCCTAATTTTTGAAAGAAGGCTTCAAAACTTATTTAATGTCTTCTTTTTTTAATAGAAAATCCACAACTTCTCTTTTCTTCCAGTTCAAGAACTATATGATGATAAAAATAAGCAAAATGTGGCTTCAAAAAAACCTGCATGGTTAAAATAGCTGTGAAACTTAGGTCTTCTTTTGTAATAACACAAGAGCTAGCCCAGGTGTCCTAGATCCTATCTTGAGAGGTTCAGTCTTGAGTGGTGTACCTAAAGAATACAATGGTTTATGTATGTAATTAGGAAATTGAACTCCTGTGGGAGTGGAAATGCAGATAATGTGTAGCAGCATCCTTAGGAAATGGAAACACTACAACAGAAGGCTCTTGGTCAGGGAGCCTGTACAATGGACTGAATTGGTAGTATTTTAAAGACAAGAGGCTTACAGTAACACTACCAGAGTTAAACACTTATCTGAAGTTTTGATTGGTCTGGGCATTCAACCTTTTAACAAGTATTTATCCTGTATGTTGGACACGAAACATCTTATGTGCACTTGTCAGAAAGATAAGAAAGGACATGAAAGAGGGCAATAACAACTAAAAAACAAATGGCTGAGTCCTGGGAGCTATTATTACAGTTAGGAAATTGTATCTCAAATAATTTTTGCCTGCTCTTGGTTATCCAGTACACCAGGAAGAGTGGAAGAGCAACTGCAAATACAGGAGAACTACTGTTCAAAGGAAAAAGAAACCCTACTTCCAGTTTCAGCCAACTCATAAAAGAGTTGAGCTAGATAAAGAATTTAAAGTGTGAGATTTTGGTCTAATCCTTTGCTATATGGCATGCAGTTATTATATACAAATGTATTATTACATTACATTACATTGATGCATTTTTATATAATAATTTTTAAATAAGAATAAGGAAGATTATTACAAACTCAGCTGTCATCCCTAGAAGTCTGGCAGCACTCACAGCTCTTTGTTAAATCTGGGTAGCCAAGAGTGAAACACAAAGAATAGACAGATAAATATAAAGGGATTTCTCGCTCTGGGACAGGATTTTTTAATGGCTGCATCAGACTCCATTAAGCAGCAGGAGAAGCCTTGGGTTATAACAGAGGACCCCAGTTCTTACAGAAGCTTGGCATCTTGAAGTGGTACTTACCACCTCCAGGTGTTAGGCAAGCTGTTCAGCACCTTGAAGAATGAGGTTTTACTCGGGAGTTGCACATAAAGCTCCAGTGAATGTGCACTAGATTCACGGGCTTGATAAAGAAACAGGGTAATTATCATCTGCCTGCTTGGATACTGCTGGCTTCTTACAGTGATTGAAGAGCTAGCTTTTCAAATAGAAAATTTGTTGGTTTAAATAAAATAGATTTAATGTCTGATTTATAATTCATAAAATCTGGAGGGTATACAGAATTTCCTTATGAATTACATTTGAAATAAAAACTGAAGCAACAGAACAAACCACCAATTATTGGTTTAATATGAGTGATCTTCACAGAGGAAAACATGTTTCTCGAGGTGTGCAAGGAATTAAACAGAATATGGAGAGACACTGCCAAAGTTAAGGACAAAGTATAATCAGTCATTTTACAAAATCCATTTTATTTTCTGTATCTGTTCCCCAAAGCCACGGTATTAATACCCATGTTCATTCAAATTTGTCCAAGGCCTATTTTTTCAGACTACCTCTTTTTAGAGTAATTTTTTTCAGCAGTTTTACATATCTGGGAGATCCCTACAGTATCAAAAAAGGAGGAGATGCATTCCCCATGCCTCTCAGAGTCCGTTTCTGGAAACCATCTGCAGTCATTTTTACTGTAGAAGAGGGTCATATTCAGAACTGTCAGTAACGGATGCCAGATCTGGGAGACAGTCAAGAATAAAGCCTGTTTGTTGGCACTATTCATTTTAAGAGAAACTGAGCCTTATCTTGGAAGCCCATAAAGAACCTGTGACTCCAGAAATACAGACCACACTCACTAAGGTTCTGGTAAATTTTATATTGGCGGCTTCTGTCTAAATTAAGAACCAAGCTTTAGTATATTCCTAAGATACACTCCATGTCATATCTGGCTGAGAGAGAGAATGTGGAGTTTAAGTAGAGTCTATTTCACTTCACTTGTTAGCAGAGGTGTCGGTCACATCTCAGGTTTTCTCTTTTGGGTTGGATTCACCACCGCTGTGCACAGGTTATTTTTCTCGTGTCTGAAACAAATGTAAATTGCCTTGCTAGCAGCTAACTGCATTGGTATAAGTGTGCAGAAAAAGGGTGATTCAAGTGTGCTGCATTCACCTGGGGCAGACATGGCAGAGCTGCCTTCCTCTTGGTCTTGTCAGAGGAATGGCTTTGGCAGTCCATCAGGCTGCACTGCACAAAGTTGTGTCGTTCATCCAGCCCCAGTGAGCGAGGTAGGCTCAGTGACCTCAGCAAAGCAGGCAAATGCATTTTTCTTCCCCACAGCTGAAACAGATTAAACATATTATTTTGTCCTCATACTGGGTCATAAAAAATCAATTTCATGGCAGCAGCAAAGCTGTTTTCTAAAATGTCATCTTCCATGACCAGCTTGGAGCCCTGAGGCTGAGCAAATCCCCTTCTCAGCAGGGATCTCTCATGGATCTGCTGCCTCCATGCCTGGATCCAGTAAGCGCCTGCCTCTCTTTTCCCTCCCACCTCCTGTACCCAGGGAAAGGTGACATGAGGCAACGCTGCCCACCACCGGGTTTCCCCGTTGCTCTCACGCCGGTGCTTGGGAAGCCTCCTGCCCTCCCCTTGAGGGGCACAGCCAGACACGGAGCGAGGGCAGGGGTGCGGGCAGCAATGGATACCTGGGGGCTGCGGGGCTGGGGCGCGCTTGGTCTCTGTGCCCTGAACCAGTCAGAGCAATTAGGGCCATGTAAGAGCCACTTTTCCACCGTTGCTGAGCCAGCATATATTTTTCTGCAATTAACTATTTTACCTCTTCTCAAAGCCAGCCCTGCCTATGAAAGACATGGTGTTTCTTTAGGTTCTTGTCAAAACATGAGCTATGGGGACTGATCATCCTCCTGGGACACCAGTGGAATTGTTTTAGCCTGTCTTCAGTGAGAGTGTGTTCAGGTTACAGACGTGAGAGTGAAAAAGAAGCTGTTATGTGTCTATTGAAATCAAAAATGGCATTTGGAGAATTTTTGATGCTCTGAATTTCTTTTTTTTCCTTCCCACATTTTTTGTCCAAAGTAGGCTTTGTGAAAAAGTTCTTCACTAGAACATCTTTATCATTGTGATTGCTGGAGCAGGAACTGACAGTGGACAGAGGCACTTGATGTCAACAATGAAAGTGACGCGCTGAGAACTGTAAATATTCTTAATGTTAGAATGTAGTGTAGTTAGACTCTGCATTATCTTTTCATAATCCTAGAGAAAGTTGATCTCTTAATATTCGACAGAGAGTCATTATTACAAGCAATGGATATCCTATTTCAGGTCAGCACTAACTCCATGAGGAAATGCAGATGTTACCACACACCTACAAGGCTAAGTGGCAGACAGGTTACAGTTTCTTGTGTATCAGTGGTGTCAAGCCAACCCTTAAGAATGTAGCTGTAGTCTAGCAATAAAAATACAGGGCACTTTTGTGTAGTAACTACTTTTGCTATGTCTAAAGTGCTCCATAAGTCAATTCTGTAAGCTAATGGGATGGTAATGGATCAATAGCAATAGCATGATAAAATGTTGCTGTAGCACACAGAAGCCATCAGATAAGCTGATTAATGCTCCATCAGTTGTTTGGTACAATAGTCATTATGAAAGAACACCAGTACCTGATCTTTTTGGAAAATAAACACTCAAACCTGACATTTTTTCTGACAAATGCATTGATCACACATAATGTTAGAAAAAACAGCTCTCCACCCATGATTGTTCTTCAGCCATAATCCTGAGAAACAAAGAAAGTGAGTCTTTCATGTTTCCCATGTCCCTTTGGTGTCAATAAGCCAAACGAAACACGCTTACAGGAATTACCTAGAGAGGGACAGGTTTCTTATTGCTTGAGAGCATATGAACAGGGCCATTCTGCCCCTCACTTTCACCCACTGACTGTCCTGGTTTCAGCCGGGATAGAGTTAATTGTCTTCTTAGTAGCTTGTGACATTTTTAATTGTTGTTAGGTAACGTTTATACTAGGTCAAGGACTTTCCAGTTTCTCAGGCCCTGCCAGCGAGAAGGCTGGATAGGCACAAGAAACTGGGAGGGGACACAGCCAGGACAGCTGACCTGAACAAGCCAGAGGGATATTCCATACCATGGGACATCATGCTGAGTATATATAAGCTGTGGGAATGAGGAGGACGGGGGGACATTTGGCATGAACAGTGTTTGTCTTCCCAGGTAACTGTTATGCATGATGGAGCCTGGCTGTCCTGGAGATGGCTGAGCACCTGCCTGCCCATGGGAAGCGGTGATGAATTCCTTGCTTTGCTTTGCTTGCACATGTGACTTTTACTTTACTTATTGAACTGTCTTTATCTCAACCCACGAGTTTTCTCGCTTCTACTCTTCTGATCCTCTCCCCCATCCCACTGTGGGGGGGGAGTGAGCGAGCAGCTGTGTGGGGCTTAGTCACCAGCTGGGGTTAAACCACGACAGTCCTTTTTGGCACCCAACGTGGGGCTCAAAGGGTTCGAGATAACAACAGATTGGATCAGAATATGCTAGAGCCAATTTATAGCTGTTGCTGCTGTTTAGCTATTAATCAGCAGGTTTCTGTGCTTGCCTTACTGCCTATTAGAGTCTAGTGCTCATTAGCGGCTGCTTTTTGCTTTTGCTGCTTGCTGTACCACTGCACTGCTTATCACCTCACTGTGCTGTGCCCGAGAACATTCCAATAACAGCAAGGGCGATGTGCCTGGGCTGGCAGGTGGCCAGGGCATGGCTGCTGTTTCTGTGCTGCTGTACTGGACAGGATAGAACTTCAGTGTGAACTAAAGTTGAAGGGACTGTGACTTGTGGACGTGTCCATGTGGGAGCAGGGTACCTCAAAGCATCTGTGGCTGTGAATAATTCCATGTCAGAGCAGGTATATATCGCAGCACTTTCCAAACTATCAAGGTGCAACAAGGTCTTTCACCTCCTCATACCAGCATACTCTTCATACAGTCCCTCTGCTGCCTTCTCCTCATCTCATCCAGAGCATGTGTTTTCTCTTCTCTTGCTTCTTCCTCTCTCCACGTCTTCCTCAGCTACTCTCTCTTCATCGGCTCTCAACCCCTTAACAGAACCAGCCACAGCTGCACCTTATCTACATCGGCCAACCCACCGCCCCTGAAGCCAGCCCACAGTTGTATATTATCAATGATAACTAACCCAGCTTCATTCCTCTACAGGTATATATGGAAGCGTCTGTGGCCATGGTTATGTCTGTGTCACAGTGGGTATGCCTCTGAAGAGATTATGGCCTAAGGACAAGTCCACACTGGAGAAGTTACACCTCGAAGCGTCTGTGGGTAACTCCATGCTACATCAGGTACAGCTTGAAGCATGTCTGTGCATGAGATTGTACTGGAACACTTCCAAGTGTGTGACTGTAGATAAGCCCCTGACCAAGCAGGTACACCCCTGTAAGGCTTGCAGCCGGGGGTAAGGCCATGCTGGAGCTGATTTTCTTCTAAAGGGATTGTGGTTGTAGGTAAGGCCATGCTGGAGCAGGTCTGTGGTCACAGCCCATGGAGAAGGCCACATTGGAAGAGGAGAACCTCAAAGCAGCTGTGGCTGTGCATAAGTCTATGCCACAGCAGGTATACCCCTGGAGAGACTGCAGCTCATAGATGAGGCTCCACTTGGAGCAGGTACAACCCTAAGGGACTGCAGGCTGTGGGTAAGGCCAAGCCAGAGCAGGGGCAAGGGGAGGAGTCCATCACAATGTTAAATCCTACTGGCTGGTCCAAAGGGACCAAGGATGGAGATTGCAGTGGATGTACCTTTAAATTGTTGTAACCCATGATTTGAGTTGCATGTTATATAGTAATTCATATACATATATATATCTAGCAGGAGCCATTACTGTGGGGGGAGGGAGTAAGCAGCTGTGTGGGGCTTAGTTGCCAGCTGGGTTCAAACCACGACATTGACTAATATTCTAAATTAAAACCAGGAGTGTGGAGAAGAACACAAGGGTTTAAGTATACAAATAACTTTTCTTGCCAGTAAATGTTACCTCATGCTATTCTGAAGCAGCCATGGACTTTGAAACCCAGACATGAGGGCAGGATTCAAAGCCTCAGTAAACTTATGACATAAAACTGAACCAAGCTTCACCCTGAAAACTGAGAAAGCCAAGTGCCTCCCTAAGCAGCTACAATGGAAAGCACATTGTCACTGACAGGCACTGAAAGCTTTGCTAAGGGGACAGGGAAACCTTCATTACCTGAGGAAAGCTTAGGAAGAGTTGAGCAGTTAGCATATGTGCATAGTGCATTACACAGCCCACCCAGTGAGGGATCCTTCCACTCTTGAGTTCTTGTTCCTTTTGCCCTCAGATGGCTGTCAGTGGTCAGTGAAGTTTCTGGGCCCAAGGCTGTTTTTCAGGCAAACCCATTTCCAGCTGCCTGCTTTCTCTAAAGGAGCCTTGGAGATGCTTGTGGCTTGGTACTGTCCCCTGTAGCTGCAGTATTACCAGCAGCATCACCGTGTTTCTACCTTATGATTTACCTGTCCATGTCGTACTGCTTCTGTGCTCTGCCTGCTCAGTATAGAGGCTCTCTTGTCTACCCCAGGTAGGGTAGATACCTTGGAGTGGTGCTCTCCCTGTTTCTGCTGTCCATTTCTCCAGGCAATGCCTGGCTGAGACAGGATGGTGTTCCACAGCCAGGGTCAGGCTGGTTTCTGGTCAGCGGAGTCCAGACAAAGGAGAAGGCCAGTCCTCAGACCAAAGCCTAGGTTTCAGCTCTGTGAGGACGCTTGAGAAATGTCTGAGCACCAGGGATATCCTTCTGCTTGAGAAGGCATCTCAAACCTTGTCCTGGCCAGCATCCCTGAACTGAGTTTGGATAAGGTGGTGTGTTTGCTTGGATGTTTCAAAGACTCCCCTTTTTTTGTCATTCTTTTCTTTATCCACTGGAGACTCTCACCTTCTGGAAGTTGTTGCTACCTCAACTTCTTGCCACTGAGAGCAGTATCAGCTGCACCCCATGCCTGTCTCGGGGAGATCTGCCGTTGCTGTAGGCAGTGAGGGGGAAGGTCTGCCCTGTCCCACCTGCCGGAGACTGTGACAGTGCTCTGGCAGCTCATTCACAGCCTCTGGAGGAGGTATTTGTCTCCTCAAGTGTCATTCATACTTGAATAACTATCCAGTGTCATCCAGGAAAGAGACCAGATGGAAGTGTCCTGTGTGCCAGATTTGACTACAGGTTGCCAGTCAGATGAGGCTGGGTCAGACAAGAGGGCTTACTAGCTTTACACCAGGAATTGGAAGGATTTCTGGCCTCACCCCATGCTGCTTGGCCTGGCCTAAAACCATGCAGAAGCTGCCTGCCCATTTCATCCCCTCCTGTGCGTCCTCTGTAGATGGCATCAGAGAGTGCTCTCTTCCTCCTCTGAGCTTTAGCCTTCAGGGCTAATGGTGCTTTTGTCATTTTCAGCCTTGGGTAATTCTCATGTATGGCACTTCTATGCTTAATTACAAATCCGCTCTTTTTCTGGAGCGGAACCAGCTGATCCACTGGTCATCAGGATACTCCTACAGAGTCTAGATGCTGCAATGGAAGACCTATGGCATGAGGCACATTCCTCTCTGTGGAACACCAGAGTTAGTCACACAGCTAATGCCTACAAAAAAGTGAAGTGTAAAAAGATGCCGTGAACTAATTTAGGCTTAAGCACGCTGCAAAATTATGCTCGCAGAATAAAAAATTACCAGCTGATGTCAGTGTGCCTTTGGGTGTACTCATTGCAGAAAAGCATGAGGAATCAGTATCTTACTAACTCATTCTTAGTTTTATAAAAATTATTTCCTGTTAAAAGTATCCCTCAAGGGTATGACCTACTAAACCACATTCTCTCATGCAGCCTAAAGTATTATCTGTACAATAACAATCCTGTCACTGAAATGCACGACACCATATTATTTTTAGCAGATTAGTATTTAAAATTATTTGACCACAAGCCAAGGATCCCTTCTGAGAAGAACCATGAGCTCGATCATCCATTTATTACCTGCTAAAATGTTCTCATTTGCCTTCCCTTTGCAAAATTTGGCTCTCAGTACTCAAAGAGATTCAATTTCAGAAAAGATATTTTCGCAATAATAATTCTGCAGTGCATCAAAGGGGCGTGAGCTGGAGGGGAATAGGGGGCTGTATCCAGACAAAATCGTCTCTAGGACAGAGGGTCAGGCTCAATTACCCATTTGATCATGGGAGACTCGTGGCAAAAGTCAGAGAAGAATGAACCTACTGCTGGGCTGTACGGAGTGCCCAGCTGAAAACACCTTCCAAAGCTCTGAGCAATCCCCCTCTCACTCAGGGCATTTATGCGAGTGGTTGCGCAAAGGCGGAAGATGTCTTTCTAAATAGGTATTTCGAAGACGGCCATAAATAACAGTCTCTGCCAGCTGCCATGAGACTAGTGGTGGCAAAACCGTGAGCTAATCTATCTGGCTCTTTATGGTGACACTTCCCAGACAAGGCATCTCTGTGTCTTGTAGGCAAACAGAGACCTGGGGATGTGGCTGCCTTGCAGGAAGAGCTGAGTGGGGCGTCACGTTTTTGTCTTTTCCCAGGGAAGAATGCTGGCTTATGCATTCTCCAGAAGGAACAGACTGGCTGCTCCAAACATTGCTTAGGGCAAAGCCATGTCCTAATGCTGCAAATTAGTTTAGATTTGTTTTGGAAACCTGCTTTTCCAGAGTGGTCTGGCTGACATACTAATAATTCCCTACTTCTGGCAATCGCTTGCTCTTACTGAATGTCCTTTTGAAAACTGTTGACAAGATCTACACACCACCCAGAAACGCCTGGCCTGCACACAGCCTGATCTACACACACAAAGTATCTTTTGCCAAAGTTCACAGTGTGCAAGTGGGTGCTGGACACAAAACTAGCTGCAAATATGGACAAGGAATAATTGTGGTCAGCACCACAGATAGTTATTTGCAAAGAACGTTGTCATTTTAGGCAGCGTGACCTTATTGAAGACTCGATTACTTGATTACTGTCAGGAGAGGTAGATCTCTGGATTTAAGTTAAATGCTGTAGTACTTGATGTCTGGTCTTCCCCTTTCATTAGGAAACATTCTTAGGCTGCCACTGTTTTTGCTGCCCCTAGTCTGAATTAAAAATAATTCCTTGTGCAAGGGAGAGCAGGCAGAGGTTTTGAAATGGAAGGCAATTGCCTTCGCAGGACTGTTCTTTCCTTGTTTCTGCGGCTGGTTTTCTGCTGATTTCCACATATGAGACATTTCTTTGGGCTGTTTCCCTCCTAGTGAATTGTCTACACAATATTAGCCATGAACACAGATGATTTTAAAAGTGTCCCTTTAAATTCAGAGTGCACTTCAGAGTCTTATCTGCTTCTTCATGCCTCTAGTTCAAGGATGCTTCTGAAATGCATTACAGGATGTTCACCTTCTTGCATTTTGCTTGTGAATGCTAATGATACCTTCTCAGCAGTATATTAGTCAACAGGGAAGGGTAAAAAGATGAATGGAGCAAGGCAGTGGCTAATCATGTTAATTTTTGCCTCAGGAGGATGAAGTTTCATCAGCTGCTGGTTTTAGTCTGTTTCTGGGATTTTAGATTATGTTGTTTATCAGTTAGAGCCCAAGCACTGAATGAGGCAGATTGCTGTCAGAAACCTTTGGATAAATGACTATTGAACTCTGCAATAACACTCTACTTTAAAAGATCACTGCTACAGAGCAAAGCATCACCTCCAGAGGTAGCAAATCCCTCAAAAGAAGAAAAATTGTAGGCTGAACAAGGAGGTATTGCAAAGTGCTTGTGATGGATTTCTTGGGCCCCTGCCTACTGCTGGCTGTATAATTCCCTGAGGATCACCCCAGGATGCAGCCTGCTCACACTTCCCTCTCTAGCACTCATCCTGCTAACATGGAAGGCAAAAAGGTGGTGCTATGCAGCGTAAGACTGCTTCAGGATTGCTTTTCAGTTGTAAGGCTGCAATTCCTCAACATGTTCTGCTTCCCCAAAGCTGCCTGATGCCCTCCAGCTTACATAGGACAATTTCTGTAGATTTATATGGGAGAAATAACGTCTCCATTTCATGTTGTTTCTCCGTCACCGTAGTGTTTGCTGTTGCCCTCTGGTTTCTTAGGTACTTATTTATAGCATGCTCCAAAATAAAGTTTCTTTCACTTTCTAGAAATCAAAGCTAAATGCAGGGGAGACTGAATCCCTCTTTCATCCGGATTACTAGCTCAGTGTAGTAACGTTTGTGACTCAGGGTGACACAGTCACAGCAGCTGAGAGGAAGGATCAGGGCATGGAGAATTATGCACATTCAAGCTGGGCTACTCTGCAGTCCAAGTAAGCTCAATTTTGCCACCTCAAACGGCCATTCCTTCCCCAAACACGGTGCAGAAGGCCAGAGGGTGGGACAGATAATAGCGGAGGGAAGAGCCCAGGGCAGCTGGGCTGGCAGCCCTTGCAACATCTGGGGGGTATGGAGCAACTGAAGGGTGATTACAGCATGTCAGAGCCGCTTGTCCTGCAACAACAGCCAGCTCATGGCCTCCTGCTGACAGCACCAAGAGCATTAGGTAGCCTGGCTTCCCAAGGCTCTTCCCCAGCAAGGTGGCTCCCAGGCTGTGACACTCCTCCCTTCTCCCCTTCCTCCTGGCAGCCCTGCACCCTACCCACTGCCCACCTGCACCACTGCCTTGGAGCAGTCCCGAAACTGGGTGGAATGGAGGTGACTCACTTGCTGCCAACACAATGCTGATGTTTATTTCCTGAAGAAAAACACAATTACAAAATAAAAGTAATGTAAGTTCTTCTAATACTTTATAGTAGACACAGCTTAATGGAGGAAAAAGGCATAAAAAATGCCCAATAAAAATAAACCCTTTTAGTACTCAACAAGCTTTTATTCAGCACTAATATATCACCTCTCATCCTACAAGGAAAGCTTTGCATCTGCTGCTCTGTTTCCAAGAGCTCCATCATAATGTTATTCCTTCATTTATAAAGTGAACTCATGACTCTGCATAATCACTATCCCTTCTGTTTGAAACAGAATCGAGCCAGCATCGCACGTACCATTACTCCTGAAGGGCAGCTTCCAGAGCTGCATTTTAATTAGGGTGATACGTTGTTTTGTCTCTAATGGTTCAGGCACACTAGTGGGTTTCTGAACCTTAATAAGTTACTGCATGTCAGCCGAGGCAGGTGATGGCCAGGGTGCTTGCTCCCTCCCTGGCATTTGCCAGCAAAAACATTTTTTCTCTTATTAACCTAGCCTGAAGCCTGAGCTGACACCTTTTACATCACATTTTCAGTGAGAACCTCCAATCAATTACTAGTAGCTTGTAAAACTGCAGGTGAAATACTCTTGCCTCAGTGCAGAACACTTAGGCACGGCTGTGACACTACACATCATATCTGCCTTAGGAGAGCTTGGTTAATGGGAAAGAGGAAAGTTCGTCTTCTCTGCCTTCTCTTTCTTAAAAATGCATGACAAATGAACCCCAGGTTAAGTAAATAAGCTTGCTGTCTGTAGGAGGAATGCTAGTTCTTTATGTTAACGGTGAATCCATACACAGGTTATTTCATACATTTTGACGATAAATTAGCACTGGGGTTTTCTGTTATCAGCCCTTTCTTCTAGTGGTGCAGCAACTGCCGTAATTTGGGATTGAAGCTTTCTTGTGTTACCTGGTGTCATTTAACCTACCTTGAGCTTGCTTATTTATATAGAAAGTGGAGAAAGCAATGCTTGTCTTTCTCACAGTGCTGTGAGGAAGCTTTTGCTGAATAATGGCTGCAAAAAACTGGGAACTTTGGCTAGAAGAAATAACATAAACTGTTAATGTGCTCACATTAGTTGGGGATTATTTTTTTTTTAATGTCAGTCTATTGGACTAGAACTTCTAGGATCATTTAGTCCTTCCAAGGAGACATTGAGATATTTTTCTTTTGGTAACAGAAATATTGATTTGCTATCCAAAATAAAACATATTTTCTTCACATGCTTGTTAACCCCACAGCCAAAAAAAGCATATCTGTACATCAACAGGGTAAGAAAAGACTATTCTTATTATATTTTTTCTAAGGAATTGATACAATTTGGAGTGTGCTCTTGCATGAGATTGCAAGGTTAAAGAAGAAAAGGTGGGAAAATTATAGTTGGAAGAGTTGAATGTATTTCTTTTGTAGTAAAGTAAAAAAAAAAAAAATAAATTCAAGTTTCTTATGCTGAAATTCTGGAAACATAGGTGATGTCCCTGTTCAGGTGATGACTTGCTGCGTCACTCACTTCTGAAGCTGTGGTTGTCTCTTGGAACAGATGCCGGGTGCACATGCTTTTATCTGCGCGCTTTGGAGGCTTGTCTGCACATGTGCTGGGCTGGGCTGTGAAAGCTCCCATGCCTGGCAGCTCGGAGTAGAGCATTTCTGCATGTGCTCAGCAGCTTATATTTAAACTGAAAAGACAAGGTGCAGAGAACCCATCAGGATTACAAGGTAGACACACAATAGATGTAGATGCCGGATAGGATTTACAAGTACAGAACGGTAGGCTGTCTCAGTCACTTTGTTCCAAATTTCCATTGTAGGTAGAAACCCCAAATCCAGCTCTTAAAAAATTGCTATCTACCTCTCAAGATGCTTTAATTCCACAGATATTCATGTTTCCAATGTAAAGCGTTGCCCAGGTATTTGAATTTTTTTCCTTGTAATTTTTGGCATCTACAAAAGCTCGGTAACTATTTCACATTAATTTGCATAATGATTTGTAAAATGGTGTTTCTCAGGTGGGGACTCAGCCCAGTAGTCATTCATGTCATAATGACTAGATAGATCTCTCCCAAATACATGGCTGGAGAGTGAGCTGGCATTGCTGCTTTTCCTCTTTTTGTGCAGATGTTCAAGGATTAGCATTCAAGAGGAAAGAATTTGGGCTCAGCCTCTTCTTCTGCTGAAGGGGGTTGGAAGCTGCAAGCCTAAACTCTCAGAAGAGCATCCAGACTTGCTCTGTATACAGCAGCTCATATGTGGTGAAGATGGTAGGTTCATCAAAGCGGTGGGTGCGACAGATGGGGGTGGTGAGAATGAGCCAGCGATCTGATGATTCAGGCACCTGGAAGGAGACCTGGCCTCTGGTTTGTGCTCTAACCCACTTACAAAGCATTAATGAGAGCAGAGACTGCCCTGCTTACCTGTAGAGGTCTGATGGCACCACAGGGTTTAAATCCCGGCTCTCTGTTGTTAGGTGGATGTCATGCTGCCAGAGACCTAGGTTTCTCTTGGGTGACAGCAAGACCATTGACTGATACTCCCTTTGACTGATACTACACTTTAACCTAGTGAGTAATGGTTTCTGTGCAAAGTGATTTAAGACGGATCTTCTATAAACGTGAAGGAGCAGGGGAGCAATGTAAGGTAGAGTGAACAAGTGTGGAAAAACAGAGGGGAGAAGGGATAAAATGTGTAAACAGGCTGTTGTGTCTGCAATGCCCTGTGCCTGATCCCCACAATGGGTGTGTGTACCAGGGGTGTTTGTGCATGCGCACAGGTATGTGCAAGTCAGAGTACCAGCAATAACAGGATCAGGGCAGTGTCCCAAGGCTGCCTATGTCCCAGTGCCAGCAGCAGGGGAGGCTGGGATCCAGGGGCAGCTACTCTCACATGCATATGTATTTACATATATTCCACTAATGGGCTTTCATCCTGCTCAGCCAGAGAGGGGAACAGGATCAGGCCTTTTGTGCTGTGCTTGCTGAAGTGCTGCATTTTCTCTCCGTGTATATATGCTTCCATGTGTATATGCTTGTGTGCGTGTGCCTATCGGGCACACATGCTCAGCCTTGCTCCTGGCTGGACATGGAGCCATCAGACCGTGGCAGCCTGCCTTGAATGGGCTACTGCGTCTGACAGCTCCTAACACGCACAGTCCAACCCGTGAGATGTGAATTTGAGGTCCTGGAAGGGAGTGTGAATCCCCTCTCAGAGAAGGAATAATGAAGACACCACCATCTCCTTTCCATTCGTGACTCTGGAAGGCAGCTATAAATCTAGGCCAGATTAAAGCTCTTTAGTGGTGCTCTGATTAAGGCACCTAAATTTCAGAAGGAAGGGGTTTTTTAGGGGTTAGCCTAGATGGCTGCCTGTTCACTGAGCTCATTTCTCCAGACTGTAGACTGTTCCCTTGCACTGAGGCAACGAATTCAGCATGAAAGAAGGTCTTCCAGCTTGGCTCACATAATAATACACAAAGTTATGGTATTCCTTCTAAATACTTCTCTTTATTATGAAAAGTTCAGACTTGTTTAGTCATGTAAAAACTGGAGAGGAAGGGAGGGACACATATGCTGCTTATTTCTTGAGTGGGAGAACTGGATGGTACAGAAGTAGAAACTACTGTTTCTCAGGAGTGTAAATAGCATTCCAAGTGATACAAATGTCCAAATATAAAAATATGAGCAGAGAAAGAAATAAGAAGAAAACTCAGCATCAACAAAGAAAAGAAACAGATGCCTGTGTTTATTGGCTGCTGTCATGTATCAAAGTCTGGTCCTGTAAAAAAAATTACTATATACAAAATAAATAAACAAACACATTTGCTAATGTCCTAATCACAAGGAATTTTATCACTTCAGTAAAACAATGGATTCACCAAAAGTTTTGTTAAAATATACAGGGAAACAAAATATTCTGGAGAGTTTCTTGGTCTGGCTGAAAGTAGTGGGAAAAGTTCCACCAAATTCTAACACAGAAGGATTTCTTAATGACCAGCAAAGACCTTTGTTATAGAAAAGTACAGATAAAATACTATTGGGAGTAGCTGCTAGCCCTTAGCATGGCGTTAATGACATTGCATTTGATTCAGTAACAAAATATGGATATAAACAGCACATGGGTCCTAGGTGTTAGCTTAATTGTATATAGAGACTGAGAGTAGGAAGCCATGGAGAAGGAGAAATTCCCTAAAGTTTCATTAGCTGACCTCTGATTGCACTACTACTGTCCTCCAAAATACAGTGATGAGACTTTGCCTCTGTGTGTAATATTTGTGGCTTGTAATAAAAGTGGTAAGATTCAAATAAGCATTTGCTAGTTTTCCTGATAAAACCAGGAGCCTCCATCTTTGAGGGTAAGAGTGGAATCTCAACTTTCTAGCAAAAGCTATGAGAAGGATTTAAGAATTATACAAGGAAACAGAAACAGTATCTCATGGTATCTGGGAAAATCTTTTTGGTTTGTCTGATTTGTGTCTGTGGTCTTTTCAGTTATTAATACAAGCTCAGTAATAGAAATTGCTTTGAATGGTTGTACAAAAGTTTAATTATGGGAGTGGAAGACTGACAGAGAAAAGCTTTCCCAAAAGAAATATTAAGATTAAAGATTTTCATACGATTGCACATGTAATTTTTTTTAAAATTCAGACAGTTTTTATGGTTTCAGTAATGTAATTTAATGAAAGGTTGGTGCTGCAAATCCAGTTCAAGAATTGCACAAAGCACATTCCAAGCTGATTACATCCACTTGCATATTCTCATATTATACTTACTTGAGGTGATAAGATCTAGATACAATGGAAGGCAATATTTCCCATCAGAGACTGCAATCACTAGCGATTTTGTCTACTCATATGGAGCACCAGGATCAGCAAGGTTCTGTCCCGAAGCACGCTGAATACTCCAGAACGCGGAGTTGATTCAGCTCCTGCAGGATCCAGCATCGTGGATCTGGCAGGTGTTTGGCATGTTACAGGGCAAGTAGTGAAATTACATTTTAGGACTTTTCCTTGTAATTACCTTGCCTCGTGGGAACTCTGCATTTTCTTTTTTCTTTTTCCTCCTGCAGATGTTACAGTCATGTGGGAGCTATGTGTAAACGGGTCATTCTCATTTTATGAATGCTGTGCTTGTCACCAATGATGTGATACTTGCAGTTATGTGCATGGCTGTATCTGTAGTACGCATTGTAGCTCTACTTATCGTGAACTGAATTAAAAATTAAAGGACTTGTCGTTAATTCCTTCTGCAAGAAAGATACAACAGAGAAAGAGCTGATTAATTCATCCTCTACGGCTAGAGGGAAGTAAGTGTCATTTATCCAAAGCGCTGAGAATTATCTCCTTTGCACTCCGTACTCCAAAACGTACACTTCATGATTCAGAGACTAAAAGCCTCATAGACACTACATTCACAGCTCAGTGTGAGATTTGCTGTAGTAGGTCTATAATTTTCAGCCGCGCCTTCCAGAGGAAAGTCACTTTCTCACTTCAGTAATGCTAATTGCTTTCATAACATAAATAATTTAATATAGTTTCTGCTGGATACCTGGTAGGAGGTTTGATTAAGTTAGCTTTTCCACCAAAAGCTCTACTTTGGAATCCAGGTTCTTTCCATAGATAATAGTTTTCTTGGAGGGTACATGTTTAAATCCTTATTCACATACTTTTGTCCTCTCGCTTCTGCTCACAACCTCCTCTGTCCCTTCAGGAGCCTACGACTGAGGTTTCTGAGGCTGCTTGGCACCTGTGACCTGATGGGTCTGATTCTGCCTGTTGGGAAGGGGATTCTGAGCTCAGTTACACCACTGGAGCATCAATGTGATAAGCTCTTTCACATTTATACCTACTGGGAATAAAGCCAAGATATATAATATAATGATGAAGTTTCTTTTTAAATAAAGTCACTTTTCAAAGTCAGAAGTCCTATGCTATGAATTTTATATCCCTCCCCTCATCACAGTCAAGATGTTCTGGTGATCTTTGAGTCACATTTTAGTCAACCCAGTTTTGGGGGATGTAGGGGTAGTGATTTTTTAGCAAAAGAGAGTTTAGTGTCATTTATAAGGGATAAATTATTATTGTTAATAATAATAATATTAACAACAACAGCTCCTAGTGTTGCAGTATAATTTATATTATTATCTATATAGGAGCAGAGGCTTAAAAAAATCTTCAAAGTTTGTACCTTGAAACTGCAGGTGATCACTCAATACCAGCAATCATAAAGGTCCCCAAACAATCACAGTAGATTCAGAAAGGCCAGAAAAAAATGGCCAACACACCTGCACTGTACCAGAAACTGCACAACACTTCCTAAAACAAGCAAATACCAAATATTTGCATATGATAAGCCAGAAGCATAAAAAATACAGAGGAACAACAGAGCAGGAGAGACTAAGGCAATGAGAACATCAGGGACTTTGCTAGGATCTTAGGAAATGCCTCAGGTTTCCATCATGTGGAGGAAATCATGTAGGGGAACAAACATTCCTCACACAATCTGGTTTAAGGGAATTTTTTTTCCTGGTCTGAATTCCCATGACATTTTAAACTGCAAGTAATGTTCCCCAGACACACCTATTAGTTACTCACAAGTTTCTCTGCACACTAGTTTATCTTTCAAAAAATAATTTAAAACTGAGCATTGACAAATGTCTGCCATCACCCTTTATTTACACTAGCCCCTGGCTGTTTAGTGAAATTTTCCCCAAATAGTCAGTGTTTCTCACTATTTAACAGATGAAAAGTCAGCATGAGTTACATGGATCAAGTCAACAAAATTCTGGGGAGTAATATGCTAGAGAGGAGCAAAAATGTATGAACTTCTGGCTTGGGAAAATCAAAAGATGATAAAACGGAGCCTGTGCCTTAGTTTCAGCTTATCGGAACTCTGCAACTGTGGAGAGTCAGATCAAAGCTTCCAAGGTCACATCATCTCCTTTGGCGACTGCATATGGGTGGATTGCAGATAAAAATGCTGGACCTGGATTCTGAGCAGAGTCCCCTTGCTGGGTCGTTGGCAGCTGGTACGCTGAGTACAGTGACAGATTTGAAAAATGCCATTTAGAACTGTGCTCAGTGTTTCCTTTGCTTCTGTTTAAGTTTGCTCCCGTCTCTGTTAAACTATTCTATTATTCAAGCTACCATATTACCTCATATCACAATTATAAAACAAGCTTATAATACAAAGAATCCAAGGGGTGCGCTTGAAAACGAATGTCAGTTTTCGTTAAGTGAGGGGATGATCTATACCCTTTCAACATATGAATTATTTATTTACCATATTGATGTTTGAGAAAACTGGAAATCACTATCCATCAAAAATGCACACGTGACATGGTATGATAAATGGGCGTTCGAAACTGCTTTGCTTTCGGTAAAAAATTGTTATAAATCTTAATGAAGCATGGACACTATGAAGCCCAAGGCATGTGTTTGATAGCTGCAGCCTGTGACCAAGAATTGCTGGGGCTCTGGGTGCCATCTAGTGGGACTTGGCTGGAATTTGGATGTAGCTATTTTCAGCGTCACATACACGTTATGAATATATCCCAGAATAAAAAACTCTCCTAGATTAGTGATACTATACATTTTCATATAAATAACTTTTTAAACTCTTTTGTGCATCGATATTATCAGAAATCGTTTATATCTTGGTCAGATTTCCTTCTAGGCTGCGGCGTATTAAACTCTGAAATTCAGACACTTCTGATAGGAAAACAAGGCAGTAATTACAACAATTGTTCCAAAAAACCTAAAAAATGGGTGAATCCAACTTAAAGTAAATGCAAAAATCAACTAAATTTGCCAGATTTGAACTCTCTAAAATGCAGGCTGGTGATATGTGTGCTTGGTGACCCGATGAAGCAGGTCCTGCTGACCTTGTGTCCCGCAAGTCTGGCCCCGCATCTTTCTTGTAATCCTGATTTCTTACCAGTCCACCCCCTTTTCTGCCATGTGGCATTTATGCATTGCTTTGTCTTCACAGGCACCTTGGAAAAGGTTGGTTTGTTAAAGTCATCAAATAAACTTCTAAGGTCTAAACCATAGGTAGGGAATTTACCTTCCCAGAATAACCCTGAGGTTACAGCCTTTGTTGGTACCATCCACATGTTGTGTTCATGGCCTGTCTTTAAAACATGTAATGGCATGTTTTGCTGCAGATCCCTCTCTCTCTGGATTTTCTTTAGAATTGCTGAAAATCCTGAATTTTAGTAGGGGAAAAAGAAATGTATTCAATTTTTTTTCCCCTTTTTTTTCCCCAGAATACGAAAGCTCTGTATTGGCCAGTTTGGACAGTAATTTTATAGTGTCTGCACTTAAACCAGATCGCTTCTGAAATATTAATAGTATTACGGTTTTATCTTCAGGCCTTAGTCAGCTGTAAATGATCCCTTACTGAGAATGAAGCACATACAAAGTGCAGATTCCTGTCTCAACAGTGTACATAGTGCCACTGCAGCCAAGTGCCTGTACAAAGCAAACAGGAAAACTGGTTTTTGGAAGATGATAAAAAATGCTAAAAGCGGGTCTGTCTGGATGGTGGGTGCAGGTTTGCTTTGTCCCTGCTTGGAATTGATGGAGCTCTTGCCTGAATGCCTGGTAGCAGAGCTGACCGGACCTGCATCAGCACCATCCTATAGCTGCTTGAAAATCTGACTTCTGCAGGGCCCGAGAGGCATTTGGTGGTGTCTGAACCCCTTTGTGTAAAGACACCCTCTATAAAATCTGTGCAAACTATACAGTATTGGGTCTTGGGGGAAAAAATATACAAGAAAGATTTAAATTGTATTTCAGCCCAATCTGCTTAAATGTGGCACTGGAAAGAAACTCATTTCATAAACACTGCATGGGAGAGGTGACAGCTTAATATAGAAAATTTGCTGGAAAGACCACTGATTTCTGCTAGATTACCTAAACCTCACTCGTGGGCCAGGGTCACAGTATTGAAGAAGGCAAACTGTGAGAGCAGGAGGCATTTACCAGATGCTTATGCATCTTTCATCTGCTAGGTGAACTCAAAGGGAAGCAGAGCCACAGCCTGAATCAGCGCTCAACTTTAACACAAAGCAAGTTGTATTGAGGTGCTTTTGTGAAAAATTGCACATCACGTCCTGGTTTTGGCTGAGATACAGCTCATTTTCTTCCTAGTAGCCGGTACAGTGCTGTGTTTTGGATTTAGTATGAGAATAACAACAACACACTGATGTTTTAGTTGTTGCTAAGTAGTGTTTATTCCAAGTCAAGGACTCTCCAGGTTTCCCATGCTGTGCCAGTGAGCTGGTGCACAAGAAGCCGGGAGGGAGCAGAGCCAGGGCAGCTGACCCCAACCAGCCAAAGGGATGTTCCATACCACAGAATGTGTACGCTCGGTATATAAACTGGGGGGAGTTGGCCAGGAACCACTGATCATTGCTTGGGGACTGGCTGCGCATCCGTCAGCAGGTGGTGAGCATCACTTGGAGTTTTTCAAGGAGGGGATTATTTCTCTCTTTTTGTTGTCTCCCTTTTCATTACAATTCTTGTTGTTATCATTATTGTTATCATTGTTATTATTATTATATTTTATTTCAATTGTTGAAGTGTTCTTATCTCAATCCATGGCGTTTACCTTTTTCCAGTTCTCCTCCTAGCCCCACCACAGGGGGGAAGGGTGGGAGATGAGCGAGTGGTTGCATGGTACTTAGTCCCTGGCAGGGCTTAAACCACAACATCATGACTCCCATTTTGCCTTTGGAGTGGCTGCCTTTGGCAGAGATGTGTTTTATGATTTAGAATAATTATTAATTTTGTAGACCTAAATTTCATCCACAGCATTGCATGCTGAGACTAGCTGAGTATTAGATAAAGTCAGGCTCAGAGTCCCAAAGCACATAGGAGAAGCATTTCAGATCATTCAGCAAATCTCCCCTATGATAACAGGATAAAAAAACCCCTCCTGATGACTTTCTATTTCTAGCTTCCAAGACAACAACCGTGACTCAAAAGAGCTTCTTTTATCTCTGATGTGAAGGGATTGTATTCTTTCCTCTCAGATGTGGTCCTTCTCATTCCAACGTGTGCTAAATTATTACAATTCCCAGCTGATCTTGAAGACCAAGTGGAAACTGAAATGAAATTTAGTGCCTGAATTGCACAGCCTCGAGGCAGTGCAGCCCAGCAGCAGTATGGACATCAGATGGCTCCAGTCTTATACCAGTGTCAAAGGGTCTGTCTTGACCTTTAAAACTAGCAAAAATCTAGGTCAAGCCTTCAGAAAGGCTGACTCTTCTTTCATGACCTTTGAAGCAGGCGCAGCGTCTCTGATCCAGGAGGAGGGGGAAGGGGTGGGAGAGGAGACTGTTCCAGCTTCTTTCCTAAAAACACGATCAGTGACAAAATGTACTGGCAGTTGTGACAAGCAGTATTGTCAGGCTCCATGACAGCACATGATACCAACGAGGATCATGTTTACTGCCAAGTACGACAGAACTGTTAAGGTTTTTGGAGGAAGGACCTGGTGGGATTTTGGGGGCGGTGGATGGGGACACCTGCTAACCTCCCTGCTGCTGCAAACTCCCTCTGAGGAACTTCATCTCCTGATGCAGAGGAAGGTGTTGGGATCACTTTTCCTCCAGGCTTGTCTGGTGAGGGAGGCTCTCCTCCCTCCTTACCTCACTGCAACCCAAGGTGCTCTACCCATAGCTCATTCATGACAGCTCTGCACTTCCCTTGTGGACAGAGAAAGCTGCTGAAAAAAGCAGAATGGACTGTGCAAACCATGGCACGAGGCTAGTTGTGGGGACCGTGATAACATGTACCCAGGTTCCCTGGTGTTGTCTGGTGGTGGTTTAGCACTGTGGTAGTACAGCAGCATCTCAGCTTTGCCTTTCTGTGACTTTGGGGTGCGCTCTGTGCAGTGTGACATGGGCATCAGCTATATACAAGTATGCCACACTAGTCAAGAACGCAAGTGTGGCTCATTCTCCTGTCAGAGGTGATGGTCTCTGGGGAGGATCTCAGATCGGAAAGCAGCCCCGTGTAATCAGCAGTGCTCCTGAAAACCCATGGGCACCCGAGACAAGTGCCTGAAATGAGGTTGTTGAGTAGAGGTGGTTGCTGAGAATGCGTGTGCAGTGGCAGGGTGTAATTGCCCTTTCACTTGCGTGACTTGGTACTAGACTTTGTTTACGTATCAATGTTTCATGAGGATTAACATCAATTTATCAAATCCAGTTAAGCTTTCTAATTAACTTTCAACCTGTTTCAACAGCCAACAACAGCTGCCAAGATAAGCCTCGTATCACTTGCATGATGTAATTTTTTTTTAATGGTTCATGAACAAGTTGGCATTTCAGAAGCAATTTCAGAAGGCAACTCATTCAGCTCAACCATATTGAGTTCAACTGCTTTCTGAAATGGCCGGCATGTCAACCAGACAAACCTTGCGTGAGTCCATTGTTTGAGATTAATTAAATTTCCTTAGTCTGCTTCTTGCTTGTTTTCTGAAATCCATGGTAAACGTCCATGACATTCATATTCAGAAGATGACAGTGGCTCAGACCAGACTAAAGGTTCTGATAAATCCAGTGTCCTATTGCTGATACTAACCAAAAGTGGATGCCTAGGAAAGACTGTAAGAGCAGGAGGAGCTATGCAATATGATCCCCAAGCACTCTCTGATCTCTAACAAGACTCAGATACTTTCTAAGCTATATTCTCTATTTTCTTTTTAACGAAGATGATTTGTTCTCCAGAAATCTATCAAGCCTTCCCTTGAGTCAATAAAAACTTTTAACATCCACATCCTTAAGCAAGGAGGTTTACAGCTTAACTACACCACATGAGAAAAAAAATCTTTTGATTGCTTTGAGCTTGCCTCTTCACAGTTGCCTTGGTATCACCTAGCTGCTATACCGAAAGAGAAAGGGAACAATCAATCCCTAGTCCTCTTCTTATGCCATTTATCACTGAACAGACCTCTGCCCAACCACGATCAAAACTTGATTCTTTATTTCCATCATCTCTGAGTCTAGTCTACGTTCACTCCCTGCTCTTTGCAGCAGTCTTCCCATGTCTGCTTGATGCAGAGGGTTTCATAGCCTGGCTGCATCTCTCTCAGTCTCAGAAACCCCCTCTGGTGCCTTTTTGCTCCCTTTCCTAACATGGATTTCTCACTGATGGACCTGCTTTGACTTCAAGGGACAGAAAGAGATCCCCCTACTGCTGTCACATTGCATCTGTCAGTCTACTGTTGCCCAGGTCATGGTTTCCCTCTTAATGGTTAGCATTTGTTGTCCAAGATACACGCCAGCAATACCGAATGACTGGTTTTCAGTATTCACAAGGCCCACTAGTACAGCATGAGACACTTTCAAGCCTGCAATGTCTAAAGTCAAGAGGAACAGTTACAATATAAGGACAGAAATGGTTGTTCTGATTCGAGAAAATTGTTTCAATTATGTCAAGTTCTGGATAATGTAATCAGATTTTCCTGAGAAAGAAAAACACTCCATGCTATTTTTCTTTTGCGGCAGAACATCTAGCAGGCAGAGAAACTAATGGGATCCTCATCTAAAATTCCTAGTAGTTAAATAATAAGAAAACCCTTGATTCTAGCCATGTATTGAGTCAGATGTGGAATATTTAATTGATTCTTTTTGACAGCACTGAAGGTGGCTGCCATTTCTGTATGTAAAATTTAATGCAGCACAGGACTCTTGCAGGTGGTCCCAAGCGGAAAAAAAAAGAGAAAGTCAGATGTCTTTGAAAAGCAGATGTCTTTATAAATCCTTACTGAGCAGCTGAGAGCATTTTGGGCTGTGAGTCACAGGAGAAGGTAAGGCAGGTGTTCTGACAAGTCTTGCCACTAATCAGAGCAGAAATGAGGCAACCACTGGTACTGTTTTTCAGCCAAACCTATGTCTCCTGCGCTTGATTTAATAACTTTTTGCCTGGCAAGGTTCCTGCTGTGCAGTAATTCACTTCATATTTTAATAAAGAATAACTCAAGACAGAAAACTGAATATTGGATGGTAATGCAATGTAGGGAGTTTTGATGACCTGCTAATACAGTGAATTCACCTTAAGTGGTTTTTGAATGGCAACAAACCCCTCATATTAAATTACAGTAGGGCACATGTTTTCAATCATGTACTCTTTACTGTAATTTATAGCAAGAAAAGAAAATCCAAAACACAAATAGTACAGTAAAACATGGATTCCTCTGCACAAGAACAAACCAGATAGCTTGGGATGGTAATAAGAGAGAAACCTACCTCTGGTTCATGAAAACAAAAAAGAACCACTTTTTTTTTTAGCATCTTGATCTGTTTCATTTGGAGCTGCTCCAGCTGACAGATACGCAACGACGTGGGCTGCAGCATTAACCTGCGCCACAGCTGAAGGCAGGCTGCTTCGTGTTGGGCATGGATGGTGGGGGAAGGCAGTTGTGTCCTAGCAGCAGCAGCAGCAGCTGTGTTTTGGTATCTGATGTAGCAGTAGGATTATGCCTGCTAGAGTGAAAGAAGGATTACAGTGCATCTGACAGTAGAGGGGGCTTGCAGGAAAATTGTTTGCCATGGATTATGGGGACATAATCTTTTAATGTCCCCAGTAAATGTTGATTTTGGAGAAAAAATAGATAAAGCACATAGTAATCTTTAGGGGGAGAGGGTTTGTGTATATACGTTTCCATAACAACCTAATATGATTTTGATTTGCTTATTATTGAGAAGGATGGTTCAATTTTACGATGCGTGTTATAGCTATAGCATGGTACATGTATAACTATCACAGCCATAAATAACAGACACAGAAACAATCTAGAATGCTACATCTCTCTATCTAATACATTACTGCTGTAGGCTTCCTACCAGGAAGTCTTATTTTGAAATTATTCTGTAATGCCTGTCAAGAAAAAAAAAAAAAAAAGATCATGCTGATTCTTTTTTCCCTTGTTTTTAAATTCAAGCCTTGTAATCATCAGATAGGTAAAATCTTGACGAATATGTGAATAATCTGGTAGTTTTTTATATTCCCTAGTTTTTAAAGAAAAATCAAGCAGAAGTGCATTTAAATAACCAGTATTGTTACTCTCCTTCACTTCTGGGAACTCATTTATCCTCTAAAGCTTGCGTGAACAAGTTTTTATTGTGGGGATACAAAGTATTAGATAACAAATCCAGTATAAGGAGGTGCAAATCCCATTGAAAATCCTGCAATTTATCTCTTGCCTCCACTTTCTCACATTTTCTTCCATAAGCATCCACTGACAAAGAACTCTGGCAGCCCTGATGTGCAATTCTGAGTCCATACCAGATTGCTAGGTGTCCCTTGGGTCTTACACCTGAATAGCAAAACTTGGCTTACCTTCAGCCATCACTCGATGCTAGCGAAGATAGAGAGTAGTATATATATTGAGATGTTAAAAGCATATGTAAAGGCAGGCCAGAAGCTCAGGTTGTTTTGACTTGTCTTTCTGACAATAAAGGCAATTGACCTAATTTTTGTAAGTGAAATCCATGGGACCAGGATTTTGCTCTGGCATTATCTATTACTATGTAATTATACACAAGAGGATTGTAGAAAAAGTGTTTGAGGCTTAACTAGGAACTTCAGAACAAATAAATAAATAAATGGAGAACAAAGCACTTGGTAAAACCATGGCACCTACCACAGGAATTTAATTAATGCTTCCCAGGCACAATCTACTTATCTGTATTTAGAAAATGTGGGAATCACATCTGTTACCCGATAGCCTGCCTTCCTTCTGCATTAGGTCTGGCTGAGCCCCACAACAGCCCCCGTAGTGCTGTGCTTGTACCGGTAGGCAGAAAGGTGGTGACACCACACCAGGGTTTTGGCTATAGCTGAGCAGGGCTCACACAGCACCCAGGCTGTCTTGGCAACATTCCCCCCCTCCCCCCTTCACCAGTAGGCTGGGGGTGGGCAAGATCTTGGGAGGGGACACAGCCAGGACAGCTGACCCAAGGTGACCAGTGGGATATTCCATACCATATGACGTCTGCTCAGGTATAAAAGCTAAAGAGAAAGGAGGAGGAAGGGGGGGCATTTGTTATATACAACATTTGTCTTCTGGAGCAACCACTGTGCGCACTGAAGCCCTGCTTCCCGGGAAGTGGCCAAACATTGCCTGCTGATGGGAACTAGAGAAGAGCATCTTTTGTTTTCCTTCACTTCTGTGTGCACACGACTTTTGCTATTGCTTCATTAAACTGCCTTTATCTTGACGCACAAGTGTTTTCCATCTTATTTTCTCCCCCTTGTTCTGCTGAGGAGGGGAGTGCTAGAGGAGCTTGGTAGGCACCTGGCATCCATCCAAGGTCAACCCACCACATCTTCTTTTCCTTTTCAGCAGAAAAATCCTTCTCATGAGGATCAGAACAAATGGCAATGAGCAGATAGTGACAGAGAGCCACGATGCCCTGTACGAAGTCCCACTCAAGGCTGTCCACATCTGATCTGCAGTACTTCTACTGTTTAAGCACAACACTTCTAACTGCGAACTGAAAATGGCCTTTATGGAATCCTGCAGCACCATCAAAATCCTTAAAGACCAGACTGGATGAAGGGTTGGGTAATTCCTGTAAAACAGATGCTGTATTGTTATACCCCATCCAGGGATTTCATTTACTGACAAAATCTGAGGAGAGCATGTCTCTGAGCATCAGACCTCACTTCTGTGGCCGAAGTTCCAAGCAGATGCTGCTCTCCCCAGGCTCTTGCTTATTGTGGCTGAAACAAACAACAAACCTGACACTGACTTTTAGAAGAGAGAGATTAAGATTATCTTGTTTTGCAGAGTATGGTTGTATTCAATGTTAGTTGTGAGTAGTGAATGTCATTAGGAAAAACAACTAAAATGCATATGTGGCTGATTGCCGATTAATAGTATTTAAGTTTTCCTCTGAAATATTTTACTTGTCAGCTTCCAACATATTTCTGCACTTAATTAATCTACAAAACCTGAAAAATCTTCAAGTGTATAAATATTCTGCTCAAGTAATCTTCTATGGGTATCCAAAATTCGTAAGATAAAATTATGGTGATTACACATGATTGAGGCAATATTTCACTTTTCAGGGAACTTTTACTACAGTAGCAAGACCATAGCTAAAATTACTGGCAGTGTTAATTGGATTCCACTTTAACAATCACAACATAAGTGATGTTGATTGTCACAGTGTTTTATATGGCAGCATATGTATGACTAAATTTAACACATGAAACAGCACTGATTCATTTTTCCTCTGGCAAAAAATGTCTTTATGCTATTGCATAAGAGTTCAGGGTGGCCTGCATCTTGAGCAAATGTGATCTTCAGAATTGAAAAAAACATGTTTAATATAATAAAATATGCAGACTCAGAAACCCCCTCTGTTTTCATTGGCCACATGGCATTTCTGGCATGTAAAGAACCTTCTGCATACTCAATAGGAACTAATTGTTCCTGTGTACCTGGAAAAATTATAGTCCTTGGTATAGAATGAATGGAAATGATTTTTAAGTAAAAACAGATCTGAAATTGTAATTTAGTAATTTAGCATAAAATTCTAGTAGTACATCATTCTAGTACTGTGGTATCAAGCCACTGATACAGCAAAATGTTCAAAGAATTATAATATCTAAACCATATAATAATTTTATAACTGGATCATGTAAAACACTCTTTCTTTAGAAAGTAGGTGAAGATATGACGACTGTCTGGAATTAGTTCTAAGATTAGTGATTAACCTTAGACAACAAGTGCAATGGAGATTGTTTGCTGTATGTCACCCAAAGCATGTTTGATCACACAGGCTTCCTCCATAGCAATGCAGTGATCAATTAATATAAAATTTGAAAAAACAGGTGTATTTCTTATCTAGAGTACTATATGCAGTACTGAAATTGCCATTGACAGTCCAAAGACTGAGAATGTTTCTTTCCAGCAACTAAAAAATATTTTGCGGTTTGTTTTGTGAAGTGAATCTGGTGGCAGGTAAAATACAGGACTGAAATGTAGAAAAATACAGACAACGCGTTTCTGTGTAAGCACACACATGGAACTCCTTTTGGCTCATGGAAGAGCTGAGCAATTCTGCTCTTAGGAGAAGATTTTCCTGTTTTAGTTTAGTCTTCTAGAAGTCAGGTATTTTAGGCTAAGATGCTGAAGGCTCCTTTCGCAGCCAATGGAGAGAAACAGGCACCTTTGTAAAGTAGCTTCTCTTTCTGCAATGGGCAGATGAATCTAAGTGCTAGAAATTTCCTGGGTTTCATAAAAATGTGATGGATTGGGGATCATACATGTTCTGGGCAGACATAAGGACCTTACTGACAATACAGAGAATTCCTGGGCTGAAAGTTCTCTAATCCTAATTTTGCACAGTGTGTCACAGAATTGCCACCAAATTTAAAAAGTAATGCTGATTTTTTACAAATGAAATAGAAAATAAGCCCAGATGCAATTTCCTGCAAATTCTGTTGGGTACCAAGAGAATACTAGATTAATTTCCCACAGGTGATAAGAACTAGATCCAGGAATTGCAGTATTACTAAAATAAACTGTCTATTTTCCTTACTACACCTTTAAACATAATATTAGGCCATGAGTTAATTCTTAGAGTGAAAAAAAGATCCGACAGACTATTACAGAAGTAAAAGAAAGACTTTAATATGTAAAGCAAGATTACAGAATTTAACATCTTTGGTACAAATACTCCCTCAAAAAGAAAAAGAGGAAAAATGTAGAAATATCTTAAATACATATATTTAGATGTGGACTGGAAGATTGTCTTTTAATTTCTCCAGGAACTAAAAAACCTGCAGTATTTGGTTAGCAAACTAGATGAGAAGCTAGAGTGTCTGCATGTTATAGGTACATCTCACAGCTTCCAATGAGTCTGCAATAAAGTTTTAGTGAAATTTATTTTCTTGAAGAAGGTAGCACTTCTAGTAGTTCCGTTGAGCCGTGAAATTAGCTTTTATATTTACTCTGGAAGCAAGTGATTGCAAACTACTTTATCTTGGTTTGTGAACCTGTGATGGCCACATCAAGACCATACAAACACCTGCCATCAGCAAGGCCCTGCTGTTTCATCAAAGCATATTTGCTGTACCTGGAATGCTGTCGCATGGACTTTCCTGAGATTTGATACAAAAAAGTATAGTCAGTCCACAAGGTGATTTACCTGTAGCTTGGTGTTAGGAGATCCGTACTGTGAGGAATTTCAATGCAATGTGGGGTTTATTTTTTTTCCTTCTCTAATTGCCTTTGTGTATAAATTTTAGCTCATGGTGTTGTATGATAAGAAATCGTGCTGCTTTGGATAGGACCTCAGGAGTAATTTGTATTTTTTCTGTTCCTAGAGATAACAACCTAAGAGAAACCCTAGGGAGTACACAGGGGAGCGCCATGAATGTCATGACATTGTTCAGGCTCCTGAAGCTGTGGCAAAGGTTGGATTTTCCAGCCTTGGCAGGGCAGGGGAAAGCCTGACTGCCACAATGTCACCTCGCAATAGAGGCTGCAGCAGCATTTGGCTACAAAAGTGCCCATGGTTCGGTTCGGCAGCAGCACCCAAGTGCACACTGCCTTTGCTAGCAACAGAAAAGCAAAAATGCCGGGTCTGATCTCCGTGGGGAGGCCTAGTTTAGTGCATGTCCTCTGACGCACATGTGCCCAGGTCAGGGGACAAGGGGACAACTCGGGCTCATGGCCACCCAAGTGTCCCCGTGAGGGTGGGAGCCAGCGAAGCCATGGGTAGGAGAGGGCACGGCGGGAGGGCCCTCTCCTCAGGCCGCCCTGAGCCTGTATTTTAATGCAACGGGCTCCCTTGTGAGGGAAGTTCAGCCGCAAGGCTGTTTCCACAACTTTCACAGGTTTTTGACTCACACCATACTTACAGCTGAGCGTGGGGTCCCAAGCAGCCAGCTAAATCGAAACACTCACAGAAAATGACACCAGAAGATAGGCCTAAAGCAGTGGGGTCTGAAATCAGAGGTATGTTAAAACATAAGGGATGTAAAGAGAAACAAACCTGGGCAATTTAAGACAGAAAAATCATGGAGTAAAGTGAAATGAACCCACTAGATTATAGTTGTGTGTTGAGCTTGAGGCAAAAGCAAGATTAACTTTATTGAGGTCAATAAATAAACCTCCCCTTCAGAAACAAATTACTTAATTTATCTCTGTGGTGAGACAGAGCCATCTGCAATGCCCACCCATTGCCAGAGCGGTTCTATAAATAACTACCACCATCGCACTAAAGCAGAAGGGGATTAAAACTCTCATTTAGCTCCCTTGCAGAGACAAAATATGAGGTTTTTATTGCATGTGAGGAGTGTAAGTGGTTGCTTAATGCTAGGTGAATGATGGCCACCACAAAAACCTTCCCAGGGCACACTGATGCACTCAGCTTTCCATTTGGAGCTAATATTTCTAGATCAGGAATTAAAGAGAAAACCTTTCCAGAAAAAAATCTATAGGAGTCAATGTGCAATTGAAAACCAAATCGTCGGATAGATTGAAATCTGGGTTGCCAAAACAGTTTGGGACACATAACTGTTTTAAGACTCTTTTTATGTCCCTTCATTTTTCTTCAATACATATTTTGTTTATATAGGATTCCTATCAAATGTCAATGAAGAACACTTTGCAAATAAATTCTGCTTAAATATAATAGCCAATTCAGTGACAGCCTTACTTTTTTCGTCAGTTTAATGTTAGTAACTTCAATGCATGCAGTCCCAGAATAGGTTCTGCTTCTTTCCTAATGATTCTCTCTATCTTTAATTGAAATCTTACTGTGAATGGCAAAGGGTAATAGCCAGAATGCAGTATTTTATACTGAGTTGAGATTCATGAGGATTGGAAACAGAGAGACAAGGATGGAGGAAAGAGTATAAATGACCAGGTAAATCAGTATGCTAGGCACACACTGGTGTTTGTCACTGTCCACACAGCTCTCTCTCATAAGGAGTATGAGCTGATGAAAATAAGACATTTTGGGGAAAAAAGTTAAAGAAAATTTTGGAGCAGTTCTTTTTGGGGGAAAAAAATAGCCACCAGCTTTGGTAGCTGTGGGTAAAAGTAATGGAAATGGGGAGGCACCTTCTTAATTTATTCTTGGTGGGAATCTCTCTAATTATTCTTTTTACCCATACATGTTGCCTTATTTGCTGCAGGTCACTGACACTATCATCTGAACCTACCCTGGAAGGCGTTTTATGGAGGTCTACAACAGCAAATATTCAAAGGCCATGATCAGACATGATTGTGAAGGTTTTGCTGACAGAAACACTTGAAGACATTTCTCCAGCAGCTACTCACTATGATCTATTAACTGGAATGTAGTGCTCTTTGGGGTAGTAGAGTAAATGCAGAGAAACAGCATTTTTAATTTAGCATCATAGTTTTCTACCTCAAATAGACCTGCATTTTTATTTACGAACATGCCATTTTTATTGTGAGTAAAAATCCATGCATCTCAAGGTACCTTGCACATATTCGGGAAAAGTCTTCAGGCTCATTCAAGTTTTAAGCTGAGGTAGCTGGTTTTACGCTGATGCAGATGAATCACCATTTATCTGCCTCTACTGGGTAACTTGTGGCAAGAAAAGCAACCTCCATAGGGAAAAGGGGTATTGAAAAAAAGCAGGTGTTCTTGAGGGAGCAACTGGTAATAATAGCCATTTCCTAAAGGAAATTTTTTTTAAAAAAATTTTAGACATGACAAATTTAGACAAAGGCATGACACCTCAGGCACCTGGTGAGATACAAGTTTCCCAGCAGCATGACTGTCCATCCTGTTTTCTCTTCTTTCCTGTGAGTTCAGAGGAAAATCATTCTTCATTAATCTTGTAATGAAATAAATGTAAGAGCATAGGATATGAGATAGGCAAGACTGATTTCTCTAAACATTCATTTTTTAAATCTAGTGCTTTGCTTGAGAAATCAGATAAGATAGAGGAGCTTTCTAAAGGCAGGAGGAAATGCAAGTGCCAGCATCTGGCGGACATAGCGCTAAACAGGTGGTGCCTATAGACTAAGAGTAGAAGTTGTGGAGTTTCTTCTGCCTATGTTGGAACCAGTAAATAAAAGGGGCAGGGGGTGCTCCCTCTCACCAGCGAAGGCAAGCAGTGAGGCACAGAGCACTTCCGAGGACTAAGCTTGTCTCTTGAAAACAGGGTGGCCTTACCTCTCTTGCTCACCAGCAGCACCCTGATGGCCTCTGCTATCCTCTGGGGGAAGCAGCTAACACAGCCCAAACCTGTGCCTGGGAGCATGCAAGTGGCTGCGTGGCATGGGCACTCCTACGTCACTGCTGGTGGCCCTGCCCTCACCCTCTTCACTTTAGTCGTGCAGATGTAACCCCAAAGACCAGCAAAGGGCCAGAGACATAGGGATCTTCTCAATCTACTGATCGTCTGGCACTTTCCTGTCAAGCAGGAAAATTACTTTTTCATACCAAAATGTATGTAGGGATTTTCTTTCTTGTGTCTTTACAGCAGGGTTTCAGAGGCTGTAAGGAAGAATTTGCATTAGATCACAGTAGGAAACAGGCATGAAAAGGCAGAGAAAAGGCAATGTAATAAAAGCAGAGAAGACCTCAGGCCTTCATCTTTCTTAAATATTTATATATTCTTCTCCACATCCACTTCTGACAATACATTCTCCCTGTTTTTCATTTTCTTCCATGTCTCCATCTCTTTTTTCCTCATTTTTCTTTCTTCCATTCTCATTATTAAAAGGTTTTCCCTTCTTTTTTAACCCACTTACTACAATGATTCCTCCTGCCTATTGCCCTCTGGCTCTTCAGCCCATGGTTTCTCACTCTGTTAAAGAATATTTCTGGGAGTTATGTATTATGAGTAATTGATGGAAAACATTTCTATCCAAGAATAACAATTTGGAAGAATAGGGGACCCCAAGAATTTTTTTTCCCCAATATTATTGCAATGAAGCATTGATATATGCTATCAGACAGGCTAAAGTCAATATATTTAAAAATCCTAAACCCCAACAACAACCTGATGAAAGCATAAATGCCACAAGAACACACAATACAATATCTATGTACATTCTGATTTAAAGAGTTTCAGTTCAGTGCTTCCCAATTTTCGCCATTCAATTATCTAACTAAAATGAGTTTTACAAGCAGCTCCTCACCCCCAGGTCCTATGGAAACTATGTATTAGTTTGCTGCTAGCTCTGTCTACCTTCCAAAGGTTATCACTGTTTTTTCTGTTGCAGGTATTAAAAACCAAAATACAAATTTCAGCTGACTCCCACAAGTTCTGACAATTTATTCAGACTTGGGCAAGGCATTGCTCCCTCCCAGAATGAATCCCAGACTCAGGGTATGACAGAGCTTCTGGAAGCTGTTGAAAGGTGTGTTTGAGGAATACTATTTTATGCATCTTTATATAAGCAGTAAACAAGATCCCACAGCATGATTGATGCTGTGTAAATTCTAAAAAAATATTTGTGGGAGGCTGGAGGAGTAAACTCAAATTACTTTAATAACCTGATTTTTAACATGTCTCTGTGAATGGTTGATTTGGCACAAGCAGAAGGAACAGAGAGCCAAGGGAGGTACAAAGGGAAAGAACAGTTTCAGGGCAAGAGGTGAATCAAACCTCATCCTGTTAACAGCTTTGATTCCTTTATTCTATGGGCACAAACCAGTATAAGCCTCAAAGCACCCACTTTGACTGATCTCAGGTTGTGCCCAGCTGTACCCCACTTCACCATGAATTTTCACCCATTTTACGTAGTCACGTCTTAGCATCACAGCAAACCATCGAAATGAAACTATATTCAAACAAGCCAGCAATCTGCTCCTAGGACCTCATTTAGGTTTTGGAAAATCTACTGCCAGAGTGTGCAGAACCTAGGAATAAAAGCCAATATGGTTTTGAGACTATTATATCTGAAATCTGTTTTCATTTCTGGTATTTTTTTCAAGAGATACAAAAGAGATAGCTATGGAAGACTAGATAATAATATTGATTTGCAAAAGGTTAAGGGGTCGAGATAGTCTCTAGCAAGGAGTCTGTTCCAGAGACAGATGTTTATAAGAAAATATATTAAATGTTGGAAGTGGGAGAACCAGGTGAAATTCTGTGAGCTGTAAAGAGATGATGGAGAACCGAGCATGAAAATGAGTGAGAAAGAGCCTCTGACCATAATACAGTGGAAAATCAGAACGAGTAGAGGGGTTTTATAATTTATTTTTTAAAAGTTAGAAGTCAACTGTACGATACTGAGAGACTAGAAAAAGCCTGCATAAGTTTACATTACTCTCACAGAGTATTAAAATTTATATAAATATTAATACCTGCTCATATTTTATACTGAGGGCAAGTGTCCCCTTAATTCAGGGACACAGCGGATAATATTTTCTCTTTTTCACAAATAGTTGTTTGTCTCTTGTTTAGGACTTTTAGGTACTAACCAGTTTCTGATCAGTGTTTTTATGGTGATAATCAGTAAACCTTTTTTTACTGCTTTTCTAAGGGGTTTCCATCCTCCTTTTCCTCCTGCAGCTTGTTTCTGTCCCCTCAGCTAGAACAGGACCATTTGATTCCGCACAGCCAAAAGGGTGGAGATTTCTAGAAATTAAGCACTGCAGAACACGGGAGGGGAAATCCTTTCAGTGACTGTCATGTCCCTGAGATGTGCAGCTGAATGTCAAATCAACTGTCTGCCTGGCTGCTTTTTAATCTCTGGTGTGGGAGCGGTCAATAGGAAAAAGAGGGGTTTAATCTTTTTTTTTTTTTTTTTTTTTTTTTTTTAATCCCATATCACTTTGCAGCTGAGCTTTGCGGGCAAAATTAATAGTCACGTTTGAACTCACAGATGGAATTGTTGCTGAAGCTTTGGCTTATGTAGAGACTAGTTTTGATACCATGTTGGTAAAACTCTCTCTGGGAGAAAGATCATGGTTGGCGTCCTGCCTGGATCACACCATCATCAGCAGAAAGGTTTCCATTCACACCAGCTGCACTAAAGCTCACCACAGAATCCTTAAAATTTCATGGTCTGGAAGTGATCATATACCTCTTTTTTTGAATAACTTATCTGTACTCGGAGTTTACTCAGCCTTCAGGCCAGAAGAGTACATAGGAGCTAAGTGGGACTTCAAGGCCCCAAGGCTATGATTTTGTCTCGCTAAAATACCAGTAAAAATGACATTCTTGAGTAAAAGTGGCAAAGTAATCTTGCTTCTCAGGAAATTGGGACAGGCGAGAGTATTGCATTAATTGAGGGTAAAGGTTAGAATTTCTTCACTGCACAATTTTGACACAGCAATTGCATCTCAGTTTCTGCTATTATTTGAACATCAGCAACAGCATTGTGCTAAAGCAGTTCAGACATTAATAATTTCACTTTCCACATAGCACCTGATCTCTAAATACCTTTGCTCCATGTACCAACAGTACAATGGTTTTGAGGGTCTTAAGGAGCAGCTCATGAAAAAGGTGTAGTTCACAGTGACAACATACTCCTGTTCTCATGCGTGTGGTGCTGCAGAGTTTTTGCATCATTCTTTTCTCAGTTTAGAGAAGTAAGTCCCAAAGAGGTTGGTGGCATTTTCTCACTCAGAACAGTGGTCCGTTGCTGCCTGTCACTTCTGGGGCTCTACATGACCACTTGTGCTGGGTTGCCATGACAAGATTAAATGTTGCTGAAAGCAGGGAAAAGCATGTCCCCATCAGGGACAGCCCAGGGCTGAAGAGCCTTGACATGCATGACCACAGCTCTGAGAAAGATTGACTTGGATGGAGAGGGAGAATTCGGTTGCCCTGCAGCTTCTGATCTCCAAGGGTGCATCCAAAGACACAGGATTTGCCATATTTGCATTGTTCTGAGCCTCCTTTTTTGAAAGGATATCCAACACACTGCTCCATACTGTCAACCATGTTAAGGCTATTATCCACAGCAGCAACATGCCTGCATCCAGAGGCAGCCCATCCCAGAGGAGCCAACAAGTGGCAGCTGCCAGAGGCAATCTGTATCCATTGGCAAACCCTCTTTTAGTCCACCCCACTGTTCCACCCCACAGCTGACACCTACTACAGACCAAAACTACTTCTGGGTCTAAAAGTGGGAGGGCATGTCTTTCTGGCCACGGCAAACTCCTACAGACCCGAGGTACAGCAGTTTAGCTCCAGCAAATCTACGCTGATAATAGTTTGCTGATTGCCATGGCAGCTAGGGGTCTTACTATGCCCGCGAGAGGCCAAGGTGTACATTGCCATTCAGTGCTCCTCAGCAACATCCTTATTGTAGCCATAGGAGGGACTATGGAGCATATCCCAGCACATGGCAGGGCCACAAAAATTACCACAGACAACAAATGTGGAGTGGGGTTAGTTATGCCCATGCTGTATGCCAGGACAGCTGCCCTCAGCCTGTTCCCCAGGAGCTTGTGCTGCCCTGGTGAGACCTTTCTAGCATTTGCACCACTGCTGACGTGTGCAGCTTCTACACCCCATTACTTCACTGGGCAGTTTGCGCTGAAGAGGTTGCACCTAGTGCTGCCGCTTAGTGCCCACCACAATCTCTCTATGCCGTTGTAACGTGCTGTCACTTTTGATACCATTATGAGTCCATTATGAGGAATAAAATGAGCCTTGAGTGGAAAAATATTTTATTTCCAGAAAAAAATGGTTTTAGAATAACTGTTTGTTATTAGAACATGATGGAAGGGAGGGAGAAAAAAATCAGTTCAACCTTTTCTATTAAACTACATCATGAAACAAGAAACTTTTCTGATCCATTGAACGTAAGGCAGCCACTGTTTACACATAGCTATGTGCACTTATTTCTAAAAATCCTCATGGACTGTAGAACTTCTTTAATAGAATTAAATAAAAGAAGGAGTGGATAAAAAAAGTCTTCCATCTATACAAAAGAAATGAGGTTGTGTAATGGTCTTTGCAGTGTAATTAGATGAAGTGTGAGAAAATTATCCATTATTCTGAAAGGCACATTTGAAATAAAAATGTCATTCTTATGTTATAAATAAATCCTGGAAGGTGTTGAATAATAGCTGGCCATCACACATCAGGATTTGGGCAGTAATTATGTCAAGTTAGATGAACCTTTTCTAGTGTGCTGTTTAAATAAACACTGGCAAATAAAAGTATTACACTGTCTGTAACAACAAGGAAAACATACTGTAGTGCAAGTGAAGAATGGAAGTGAATAGCTGGTAAAACATACTTGGGTTAACTGCTGAATTTTGGTTACTTTACAAGCATAAGAGGTTTGGACATCAGAGGCAATAGTTGACTAATAATTTACTCTTTTTTAGCTTTTTCTGAACTAGAATCTAGACTAAATTACCAGTGATGCAGAAAGATCTTTTACAATGCAGATTCATTTTAGTTTGCAGTGCAATTCCGTATCTGTTGAACTATCTGTGACTGGATGTTGGCACAAGGAAAGCTGAAATAAATTATTCATAACGATTAGCACAGAAGTGCAAAATTTCACAGGAGGATTAAACTGGAGTGACTAATTTAATCTATCTTGCTGTTTACAGAGGTTTCAATAAAGTAGTGAGGGTAGGAAAATTGTCATGTGACTGAGGTGAGGTAAAGAGATGTTCTGAATAAGTTAATTCTAACAGCAGTATTTGAGTAACGTGTAGTCTGAAATCCCATTGAAAGCTATTAACAGCTTCCATGAAGTGTGGTTTTTGCTTAATGCAGAACAGCAGGCTAATTTACAGAGGATGGATATGTTAGGTCAATGGAGCAAGCAATCAAGTCTGTCCACAGAGAGGAACTCAAAGTACCACTCAAGGCAACAGCCACGAAGATACCTGATCAGAAGCTGGGACACAACGTTACTGGACATCCACATGCATTTGAGCCAGAAGGCAATGATATAATACACCAGAAAATAAAAGCGTTTCAAGAAGCAGCAAAAAATTAGAGCCTTTCTGGCCCGGAACTGACAGAAGGTTCAGATAATGGCACTTGAAAGCAAAGGAATTTCCTACTTCTTATATGCAAGGAACGCCTTCATGTATATCCCTTGTAAACAAGCAGAACTGCAGCAAAAGAAATCCAGCTTTCACCAGTTGTTCTACTGTCACAATCAACTTTGCAAGTGCCTGATCATGAACTAACAACTCAGATTAATGAGGCAAAAATATATTCAGAAACAAAAGACTTAGACAATAAGAAAGATGACCTGTATTATATTTCTGTAAGGACCTTAGACTTGTGTCTGTATCTGCCCGTGATAGTCTGAGGTCCTTTCTGAAATCAAATAATACCTTTCTGTGACATCACATAGTTTTTTAGAGGAATTTGAAAGGATGGCAAGATTTTTACTGGAAGATGGTTGTGAAAGAACATTCTAGGACATAAGTCAGGCTGAAAAAGAAAGTTAGAGAAGAATTCATATGATTAGAAGGCTATAGCAAGATGAAACTGCTCGTAAGTATTCAGAATTTGTCATGCAGCTTGAAGAGAATTCTCCCTGGAGCTGTGAAATCACTCACAAATAAAGTGCAATCTTAGTAAGAGATGGCAAGAAAAATTCAATTTCTCCGAGACTTGATTCTTGGCTGTGATCAATGCTCTGAAAACATATGCCCATTTTTTTTAATTAACATAATTAGAAAGATATTTTCTGCAAGAAATGTATTTTGGCCCAATCCTTTTAAAGCTAGTAGGTAATTTAAAATTATTTGAATGTCTGTGTTGCATTCTCAGCATTCTTTCATTGTCTTGGATGATTTCTGCAAGTTGCAATGGTGTCAAACCATCAGTTTACATAATAGCAGCAGAGTAGCTGTCTCTGTGTAAAGAAGTCCACCCGGCGATGGCACAGCATTTGTAGGTCATGAAGTACAGTGGGATTCAGGTGCGGATCTTCCAAGGCATAATTTTGCTACAAACAGGAACAATCAAAGAAGGAATTTGACTGGAGAATGAATTATAGTAGCTGATTCACAAGACAGGCCCAAATTCAGGTATTCGGCACTGATCCTGAAAGCTCAGCAGTGTGCTGGGACAATTAGCCAGGATGTTAATAGAAATAACTGTCCTTTATGGTTATCAGACTATCTCAATAATTCCTAAGTTTATTCTGTCCTTCCAATAGCAAGAAAAATTACAAGGAGAATTGCTCTTTCTCTTCCACCTGGAGTCTAGAAAAAAAGCTTCAGGACTTAACAAGTGCAATATTTCGTAGGACTTGTTTCTTTAGAATCTCTTGGTCTGGGACAAGGGATGGGTCTAACTAAATATTTCTGGTTTATACAGAAGCATTTTAGCATCTTTTATGAATTTCTGCATACCTTTGTGCAAAAAACTGACTTGCATATCGATACAAATCTGATTTTCCGAAGAAGCTTGATTTCTATGACATAGAAGGAGGATGATTCATTTCTACCATTTTTTAACTTCAAGCCTTATCTTTCTTTAAATTATTACAATGGCTACTGTCTTTCTCATTTTGATGGTTCAAGTTCTATACCCATGAATCAATCTTTTGCTGTTACTTCATTAGTAAGACAGTACTGTTTTATGCATACACAATGCCAATGTAACTGTATTTGTATTTACGTTTCCATATTATTAAAAAATAAAAAAGCAAAAATATGCTTAAAATGCAGTACAAATACTTCAACTGTATAAATAAAGGACAACAAAGAAAGAAGTGCAACTGGTGTGAGAACAGGATAGAAGTAAAAGATCATCTAGAAATGCAATAACATCTAATTTCAATAAAGCTTTTGATGTTAAAAATAGAATCATGGAATACTTACAATTGAAATGGACTTCCAGAGGTCATCAAGTCCGCTGTCCACCCCCTACCCCATGAACTCAAAGCAGATCTAATCAGAGCATATTGCTCAGGGCCATATCCCATTGATTCTTGAACATCTCCAAGGATGGAGATTCCACAGCATCTCGGGGAAACCAGCTTTTGACCAACCTCAAGTTTAAAAAAATAATAAAACTGTTGTAATGAATCACAATTTATCATGTTCCAAATTGCTTTCCTGTCTTCCTAGGGAAAAAGAAATCTGGAGTGCCCAGTCAATGGAGATGAGGATATGAACACGGAAACAACCATCGTCAAGAAGGAAACAAAACTCAAAGAGGTTAATGACCTTAAGATGATTATTTAATTAGAGTGGGTAGGAACTGATTTAATGGGTGGAAGACCATGAGTTGTGCTGAAGAAGGAATCATTGAGTTGTAGAGAGGCCAGTAACAGAGACTTTTAAAGGTAATCACTGTCAGTGAGTTTTCCACATTTTCATTAATAATCCGGGCACAAAAAATAACATTAAATTTTTAATGTAATTTGCTGACAACATAAACTTGGAAGAGAAAAGCAGTACAGAGAGAAATCAGAACTGTGTAGACACATAGGTAAACTTAACAACCTGGGGCGAAAAAAAAGAAAAACCTCAGATTTAATAACATAAAATGCACAGAAGTGAACTCACATATCCCTCCATCCCCCAGATTCACGCTTTTTAAACTGGATTTTGGCTGTGAGTCTTGAGCTAAGGCTTGAACAAAAGGCTCAGCCCACTCCCCTGGTTAGGGCTAGGAGACAAATTTTAGAAAGCTAACAAACTGTGGTGATCAAAATAAGGTCTAGGGCATAGATACCTGTTCGGGGCTAAGGCACAGACCAAGACTAGGGCTTGTGCTAGGTTTAGAGCTGGGGCTAGAGTTCATAGAGAGAAATGTTAGGCCATCATGCACAATTTGCTTTTGAAGTACCACTAAGCACACTAGGCAATTGTTTCTGTTGTATTTGCTGTTTCTAAGGTGAGGAAACAAACCTTAGCCCTCAGACCAGTGGGTTCATCCATCCATGCAAGCACCAGTGCTGAAGTAATTAATAACTGTCACAACAAATAGAATCTAAAAGGGAATAATGCATCTTTTAATTTTTCCCATACAAAGTAGATCTATTGGTCTTAGCAACTGAAGTGGGTTCAGTTTTTTCAGCTCAAGTTTTTATGAGTTAAAGGAATTTCACCAGAATATGGAATTTTCTCCTTGTTCCTAGTTTCAAACATTATATTGTTCAACTACCAAAGAAAAAAAAAAAACCAACCCCATGTATGGCTAGTTTTGATCATTCAGCACTGAATTGTACTTAAGTGTGAACATAAGGATTGATTTTGGCTAATTTAAATCTCTTAGTGCTGGTGAATCAGACTCATTTTATATGGAAGGGTCTCCTTTTGCTGCACATGCAGGTACTCCTGACACCCTAAAATGCTTTATTACAGAGTGTTCAAGCAACCCATGTCCTAACACTGCATATGCTGGGAGGGAAAAAAATACCCCACTTGTCTGAAGAGCTGAAATATTGAAAGTAGGAACAGGGCAGTGTCAGAAAGCTCATGTAACTGTGAAGTCACTTGTCTGAGAAAGGCTACAGCAGAAGCAGGATGGATAGAAAAGGCTTCTAATAGCATCCATGTTAAATGGACTATCGAGTGCACACTGAGAAAATAAAACTAATTGGGAGGTTACGTGGTATGCTCCTAACGTTTATATTCTTCCAAGCAACACTGTCTACATATTTTCTTTCTGCACTGCAAACAGAGAAAATCAGGGAAGAGGGTTGGTTTGGGAAGAGAGAAAAATTTTTGAAGAGCATGTTACCATTGTGCATAGGGGTTAATTTCAGTGATGGCTGTGGAGCATCCTGCTCATTTGTATGCCTCTGGCCTCTGGGGGCCAGGGGAAGGGGAGTCCTGAACACACAGTTCAGCTTTGCCTTCCTTTGGCTCCCACCTACACTATCTTACAGTACAAGTGCACCCACACAGCAGGTAATAACCTGTACTTAATCAACTGACTTGTTAGTATTGTTCTAAATAGTGCAGAGCTGTTCAGGCTTCACAGACAGAAGGAGGTACAGAATATTGTTATTCTACTTAGGAAGGGCCAGAGTCATCTTACCATTACAAATCTAGATCGATACAAATTAAATAAATCACGTCACTTGAATCATGAGATTGGAGAGGAATAGTATTTGTGCCACTGCTGAAGGACCCCCTTAATCAGTGACAACTAGGTTGTGCTATCTAAACCTGTTAACAGAGACCCTTACTCCCTCAGGTATTCCTGGCAGGAGGGGACATAGCTGAGAAGGAAAGGGTGCTACAGTGCCTTAGCATTGCTCAGTGTCACAGGACGGGAAGATGGTTTTTTGGTTCTGCTTACCTGCCATCTCCTTTCAGCTAACACTTTGACTGTCTCCCTACCTATACTATTATCACATTGTGTAGACAACAAGTCTGGCTATGAACTTCTGTTAGTATGAAATATTAGCCCACATTGGTTACATGTATGTTGGGAAACTCAACACTGCTTGCCAGCTCTCTGGGTTATGTGTACCTGTAGGCAGATTTTCATTGGGACTTCATGGGCACATTCCCAAGAATGAACAAACCTCCAATTTTAATTACTTGTCCCAAAGCATTGGGATGCCAGAGATTTTCGGGTAAAAATTACACGTTACAATTTTCTGAACTCACTTTTGGAAATGACTTGACTCCTCCAAATGAAATTAAAAATGATCGCTTTAGGTAGCCATCAGGACTGGACATATCCTTAAAGGTTTCAGATTTGGCAAATGAAGAAAGTTCATGTAATCAAAAGCAGTAGTGTGAATTACAGGCATTATTAAGAGTGCTGCCTATAGTGAAATCAGACTACATTAAACTATAGTACTTAGCCAATTAGAGGTTTAAACATGGTGTATTATAAAAATTATAGCAATCATCATGATAATTAAATGAGTCATCTATGATGACACATGAGCTTAATGTCATGCTGAGGGCAAAAGGTGCACTTTATGCTTTAAAATGTTAATTAGCCTTTAGAAAAAAATATAATTAGATGGACTTAATATGAAGGACTAGATAGAATCTTGGACTGTGTTTCTAAGCAATACAGGGTAATAACCTTCCCTATGTGTCTCCAAGACCTCCTCGGACTTCTGTAAAGAAATTTTAGCTCTAGGCCTAAAAATCCATCGATTGTAAGACTTTGTATTAAGCAAGAAACTGCTTCTTATTTTCTGTTCATATTTTCAAAATTTTAAACCTTTTCATAATAACAGTGGTAACTTTGTTGGCGGACACTTCTATAAGCATCAACCATTACTGACTTGCACGTAAGCCTGTAGTATTTAGTGGTTTATGTTAACAGTGAAAACAAGTGAACAAAGCACTGAGCTTTCAGGCAACATCTGATATTAACTAGTTACCCGGGAGTAACGTAGCACTGGTGTTGTACAGGATGTATAGCATCAGGCTGAGTACATTTACAAGGCCTGAACAGCCCGAAGGAGCCTGAAACAGCCCAAACAAGACTTGCAAAGCAGTTGTCGGATTAACATTGCACCCATCTGCCAGTCAAAAGGTAACTGAGGTGTTTCCTTTCATTCGTTTTCCTTCTGATGGCCCATGACCGCTGTGAAAGTGTCACCTCAGCGTTCTGTCTTCACTGCCTGTGACATTCCCATATGCCCCCTCCAGCTGCTTATTTCTCTCCATCTCTAGCTCCCCATGCCTACAGTGCTAATGCTGGGGTGTCCGTGTGGTTAAAATTACTGTATTACAGCAACGAGTGTTTTTACCTATGGAACCTTTCATTCCTTCTTTATTTATATTTTCTTTTACTGTTTGTTACCATGCCTTACCAATCACATTGAAAATGTCTTTGGTCTCAACCCTGAATGCAGATGTAATACCTAAAAGGATCCCAATTTTTGCTGGAGATCTCTGTAACTCAAACAAATAATTTGGTACACGCTCTTCTTTGCCTTGGCTTCAGACTCCAGTATGAGGGTCACTAGGCCACTAAGCTTGCTTTCAGGAAGAAGTGATGGACACAAAGCACTCATAGCCACCCTTAAATCCATGGTCTAAGCAGGCCTTATATGACATTAAAAAACGCAAATGAAACTAGCTTACATGAGGGTCTCCCCATCCTCTTTGCCCTGGTAGCAGAAAGACAACAAACTCCATGGGTTCAGTTCAGATGTCCACCCAAATCAAAAGCTTTTTGAGATTCTCTGCAGTATCCCACATTGCTATTAGCTGATGATCCAGAAAGGCATAGACCTTCCACAGGTTTTCAGTAGCTGTGTTTTACTCAGTCTATTGAGCACCTCTCCTCTGTTCCAGAGACAAGTATGTTACTTGTAGTTTCAAGGTAAAAATCTGTGCTAGCTTGTCCACCATGCACTTTTTCTTTTCTCTGATGGCAGAGGAATGTTGCTTCTCTGTGAAGAGACCAAAATTTCCCTGAGAACACCCTTAAGACAGGGCTTGCTGCCAGACCCCAGCAGCTTCTGCATAAGTCTCCTCCAAAATGTAGTCTTCTTCCTACAGAGACTGAGGTAGGGACTGGACAGTTAGTATTTGTAGGATTAGTACGTCTTCAGAAATGTGAATAAGCTTCTCTACCTCTGGAAAAGACTATCTATGAGAGCATTCATACTCAAATGACCCCAGAACAACTCAGAATCTCAACGAAAACCCTCTGCCAAGGGGAGCTGAAGATTGCTTCTACATCCCCCTATTTCACTTGGGGAATTCTGGTAGACAGGATGCCTATACTGTTGGCAACCCCGACCGTTCTCACAAAGGAATCACCATTTTAGCACCCTTTTCCCCTCCTCCTATGTTTTTGTTGTTTTGTAGTTTAAGCAGCTCTTCAGAAAAGATTTCAGACTCACAGAGTCAGGTCACTCAAGGGGGTGCCTTTTAGGTTTACTCCCCAGCTCGCTCTGAGCCAAGTTCACTTTTTACTTCAGCGTTGTAGTGTGTTTGCCTTTGGACTCAAAAAACCTAGAAAGCTTAGTCAAAGAGGCAGAACATTAGTAAGAGAGAGAAAGCTGACAAAAACACTTTGGCAGAAACTCTGCTCTTATCCACAGAACTGGGCTGAATAAGAAAGTGATAGACAGCAGCATTCATGTTAGGTGCTTTCAGTATCAGGAATGTTAGAGAAGTGGCAAACAACAGAAGCATGGATAATTTAGCATGCACAGCATGAGGCAGAACCTCTGGGGAATAATAGAGTTAAACCTGTTTTTGTTCTCCACTTCTAGTACGTGCTATGGGCTCTGGCCTCCGTTCCTCTGAGGAAATGGAACATTACAAGCAGGCATGCACAGAATTATGACTATTTTTGCCTACAGTCTTAAGACCTTCTAAGTCTTCGCTCTCCTGGGATCCCCTATCCTGTATAATCAATGGCGATCCGAAGTTCTGACTATGCAGGAGCCAAAAAAACCTGTATGACAGGTAGGAGCAACAGGCACAAGGTCCAAAGATCTTCTTCAGCACCCTGACACGAGGCTATTTCAAGATACAAACATTAGCTATTACTGAGGCTGTTTGGAAGTTGCTCACATTTTCTGTCATTCCTTGTTTAGCCTTTTGTATTTATATTACAACCCCTTGAAGGAATATACCAGCCCAGCTGATAGATCAGCTGCATCAGTTTTGGCCCATTTCTTTCTCTTCTCTGGTGGATTTCTGATCTTGCAAACCCAACATGCTGTGAGGTGCAGGCTACAGACATGCTGCAAGCCCCACATCTGATTCTGCTGCCTTGACAGCCACAGAAATGTTGCTGTCACAGCTTACAAGGCTGGACTAGTGCCAGCTAAATATAGCTTTAATGGGATCACTTTCTCTGGTGACTGAGGAGGCTTAGCTGCCATATGGTCTCTTTAGGCTTGTTTTCCACTAGTGCTGCGGACGGGAATTGCCCTGCCACAAGCTGTGGAAGGGGAGGTCAAGAACCAGTGTTAGGAAAGAGGAGATGAAAATACAAGGAGTCAGGCAGGTTTATAGGTTAGCAGAGGAGTCATTTACCATAAAGACTAAGTCCCAGTGAAAGATGGCAGCAAATGAAGAGGCAGAAGACACGAAGTTCACTGTCCTGCAGCATATTTCCCTTCAAAGGTGGAATCTAGCAGCAGGATGTTTATCTGTGCTGCTTCGGTGTTTTCCAAACTCCTAAGAACTAAATGTTTAATATAACACAGATGAGCCTGTAGAAAGTATCCAGCAGTGTTCAGAGAGTAGGCTTTAGCAATTCCCGCAGGAACACTGGGGAAAATAGATTTAGCAAGGACCAGGGGTGTCCTGATGAAAGTAGCTATTGACTTTTCAGCACATCCTTGAACGATAATTAAACCAAGTGAGCTGAAGAACAAAGTAAGTGGTATTAAAATGTAATCAGAGAGTGATAAATGCAAATGTCAATAATTTAATTAGTGCTATTCTTCCTTGAGAGGCAGCAAGTGAAAAAAAAAAAACACCCAGAAGTTTACAGTCTAGGACTAAATCTGTACTTCAGATTTACTGTGTAGCAGAAACTCTGTTGCAAAAACAGTTATACTTTCGTAGCTGTCCTTCCACTACAATGGCTGTTTCTTCATGGGACAGGTAGTTTTACTCTACCAATCCAGCGCATAGAAAGTACTGAGGCTGCTGGAGAAACTGACTGGCAAAGACCTTCATGACTTAATGCTGATGGTACAGACCTACCTTAAGATTCCACTGGCACAGCCTGAGCAAATAAGGCCCTTAATTTTAGTTCGTTGTTTTCAGAGTCAACATCCATACATCAGAGCTTTTTCTGACCGATCGCCCTGAGTGAAGCACAGGCAGTGGCCCTGAGAAAGATGTTTTTCCTTGTTGACACAGACACGCCATCGTGCTTAGTTGTCAACCTTGCCAATGAAAGCACTCCTGCATCAGCCTGTTTCCACCTACATCAGCAGTTTTGCTGACATAGCATGTGAAGCAAAGGATACGATTTGTTCACACTTCCTATGATGGCAATACTTAGTACAGCTGAACCCTCTATCTGTATAACATGAGGATCTTAAGCCAAATGTACACAAGTTGTTGCCAGGATAGCGAGCGTTGGCTGAGACAGCATCCTCCCTGCACAGTTTGGTCACACCACCAAATGCTGCTTGTAGACCTGTCAAATGAAGAATGGGGATTTTTTTCACTTTGTTCAGCTCTTTGAAGAAAAACTGTGCAAGCTGCGTGGTTAGGAAAAAAACCACAAGCCACCTCCTGTTGTGCTCCACATTGCATCTCCACGAGAGGGCTCTGCTGGCGTACCTACAGGAGCCCAGCCAGAGCAGGAGCTGGAGCCACCTCCCACGGGTTCCTCTGATCCCTCTGAACTGCCTGATCTCTCTTGGCCAGTCCTTCGTAAACCCTTAGGCTGGCTGAAGAAAATTAAATACACAAAAATCAAATCTGTGGGGGAGGGAGGAAAGGCAAATACACCAAAATCAAATGTCCACCATTTTTTCAGCCAGTGACAACAGTTACAAAGGTCTTGACCCGATTAGAAGGCATGCCAATGACCTCGTTACAAGATAAGGGCCTAAGTTTGCAGTGAGAAGTTGAACCCTGCCATAGAACAAGAGATATACCCAATACGTCACAAACTTTGCTCTCCAGTGCCTTTGGTTTTTCATAGACCTTAGAGCATCATTGGGCTTGATCTTCAGCTCCATGGCTGCTGTGCTTCCCTCAGCAGTGTAAATCCCACTGAACAGAGTTCATCTGTCTAACCTGAACAGTGAAGTGTTTACCCACATCATATGAGGACCAAAACAGTGAGATCACTTTATTTCTTGTTTACCGCTGTAAACTGACCTCATACTCCCTCATAAGTGAAGAAGCTCAGTCTATAACTGAGCATAGGTGAAAGGAAAACGAAGGCTAGGGCTTTCACCAGTGCACTTAGCATAATCTTCCTGCACTGAATGATGAGATTTCTGAAACAGAAGTTGACTCTGATGTGCACAGCATCAGGAAAACAGAACTAGGTCGCTCTTATGTCTAGAAATAAATTGCATATTTCACCATAGCAAGTGGTTGGCTTTATATATTGGAAAGTTGTGGAATATTATTTGTTTTCTAATAGCATAATTAATTTCTAGCTTTCTGTCTAATAATTACAGAGGGTTTGCATGCCTAAGGCTGACTACACGTGGGGTTTTTTTTCTGTTTTTTTGCATGTATGGAATATTGCTGTACTCTGCAAACTGTATTTTCAAGACAATCCTGTAAAAACAGCTTCAGCAGTGTGAAATAACTGCAAGCCTCAGATCACCTTTTGTAAATGTGGCTTATGAATTTGAGACCTCTACAATTTTATTCAAATTTAATGGACATCATCCAGATGAAGAAATCTGTGAATATGCCTAAAGACATTTCTGTAGGGATCAGGAACTATAATGAATGCAAAAGACACAATTCTGGTAGAGCTAACTACTGTTGTTGCAGTTCACGGCCTGAGCTCTCACATGCGCATAGAGCCCACACACCAGTTCGTACTCTGACTCACATTTGGAACGAGAAAACTGTTTTTCCAGGCAAGCAAACTCGTGTCCAGACTAGATCTGCCTCACACACTGGTTTTACTCTACTAGGCAGAATGGGTACATCCAGCTCGACCTCTAGCCCAGCAGACAGAGACAGTATGAAAGTAGCCACCAAATATCTCTTCTGCTTTAAATACACAGGGAAACAAAGCCATATGTGCCAGTCTGTGTTTTCCTGGCTCAATGACTGCATTGTGCTATGATCTGCATTTGAAGGCTATTCACAAATTTCAGCCGGTTCAAAATGCAGAAGGCAGCTGCTTGCTCTTTCCACAACGTACCTCCAAACGCATGCAGTGCGCTGTACTGTGCAGAACACCCTGGCTCCCAGGTCATTTGTAACCCATGGTCAGCTGTAGCCCATGGAGTGACGCATGCCTTTGTCTTTGGTGGTTTTAGAATGTGTTGCTACTGGCTCAGAGGTTAATGATGAAGCTCATTTTGGCATCAGCAGTAGAACGTTAGCACTGAAAGAAGGACTGTTAGAGGAACTCAAATAATGGTACAAAAGTCTCACATAAAATTGGATCAAAAGCCTAGAACTCCTTTGCCCGCACCCTCCCACACTCATATGTCTTTTTGGTCTCCATCACTACTGAGTTCATCTGAGAGGCCTAATTGAACCCTGCATCAGTTACAACTTCTGAGTCTTGTTGGCTGATGGTCTCAAGGAACAGCCTTTCACTAAGACTTACCTTAACCCTTGGTAAGTGGCCTGGAGCTCTTAGTTTCCAGACCACGCTGAAACACCTTCATTTGGCTTCTGATGGAGGAGGTTGATGATGAAGAGTAGCATTTGCTGTAAAATTTTAGACAAAGATGTTGGAATCTGATGGTTGGGTTTTTTTGAATTTGACGTTGTGTCACTCTGGATTTGATTGACTTTTAATATGTTTGTTGTCTGAAATGCTGAAAGGCATAAGTTGATGAATGAACTGGAAAATAAAATTATTGTCAGCATGACTGTTCAGAGTGGAGTGCTTAGTCACTCTCAAGTCTGTGACGGTTTTAAAGGTTCCATGGGATTTTAGTTGCATCAGTTCTGCTAAAGTCTTATCAGATCAGACACTTAGCAACTGATAGGAGGAGAGCAGTCATTAGAATAAAAAGATCACACATGAGTTTGAAAAGGTAGTGCATAAAGTTTTTTTAGAAAACATAGAATGGATTGAAATCTGGGTAGTCAGTCTGAAACTGTGAAGTAATGTCTCAGAGAAGCATTTTTCACTTTGCAAGCATCATTTCAGCACAAAGAGACTTGCAGCTAGAAGTGAGTGCAGCCAAGGTATCAGTCTATGTGTATGTACTGCTCGCGTGTGGTGTAGGGGCAATATCTGGAAGCGTGTAAACTTTGTCTTAGTTCTCCTATTATTATTTTAAAACTAAAGGAGACAAGGAGAAGAAAGAAGAAATGTGTCAGCAGCCATGGTAGTCAGGCATACTACAATCTCTCCTGAGTAAGCGGTCTGTAGTGTTGTCAGGGGCAGATCCAATGGTGATCCAAATGGAATTTCTTTGTGGCTACAGAGGTGGCCTACAGCAAACACCAAGCTGTGGCTTATATGCCCTGCTTTTCTTCCCCTGAAATACTAGGCAGGAATTGGGACAGTTGTCCCAAACCCACAATATATACCTATTCCATTTTTTTAAGTCCATTTTTTCAGGATTTCAGATTTCACACAGCTTTCTACGACCAGGTAGTGAAACATTGGAAAGTCCCACTTACTCACAAGAGCAGTGTGCTTAGCTTTGAAAATATGATCCCTGTAACACAGCATGTGGGGTTTTGCCAACTCTCTGAAATTCCTGGGATAATTCTGCTAGGGGTGCTGCTATAAAATTCAGTGTTGAGAATTGTGTTCCATTGTCTTAATGACTTGCTTTTCACATTCTTCTGTACCTAATTAGATTCAGACCAAATGAAGTCATAAGTGCCTAGGGATAAAGAGAAACTCTTAAAGGGCAATTGGCTCAGACAATGCAAGCCTCTGAGGGGAGTTTGAAGCAGATGCCGTGATTAATTGGGTATTTGAACTTCATGTGCAGAACTGTTCTGACAGGACAGGTATTTTCATGCCAACTGGCTGTCTCCATTGCAAAATCAGTTTCGTTGTGTAAGAAAAGTGCAGCAATGAAATGAAGAGATGGCCACTTTATGTGGACATGGGTAACGTATCATCAAAAGTAGCATATTTCAGCTGTGCTCAACATTTAATAAGAAAACTGTACTGATTAGTGTGGGGAGGATAAAAGCATATTTCTAAGGTCTAGAGTATGCTGAATATTTGCCCTAAAAGGGGTCCTGTTAGGAATGATATGTCAAGTAATAAATATTTAGCTGAAAAATACTGACTTCAGTAATTTACAAGTAACTGTTGGAAAATGTAAATCCTTCTGTATTATGATGAGGAGGTCTTAGAGAATATGCACTGAACCAGCAAAGCAATGGCACTAGGAGCAAATCCAAGGTCCATCAGGACCTGTGCTATTATTGAGAAGCCATGCCCATGGAGCTGACAGTGTCAGGGTAACCTTCTGAAATGTCAGTCTGGTCCTACTTTGCTCTGATCAGCCGGTGTTGAAGAAAGGCACCATACTCGACAGATTCCATTCCGTTTCACAATGAAGCTCTCAACTTCTGTTTCATTTACTAACTTGGGAGCAAAACAGCTTCAGAAAAAGAAGGGATTTCACAACTTGGTCCCCTTCCAGGCTGTAACTGTATGTCATTTCTGTGTATTACTTCGACCTTACGCGTATGCTACATTGGTTGTGTTTTGCAGGTATGCTCTATGGGTTGTGTTGTTAGAGTACAGTTGGTTCTGAGTAGCCGCTAACCATCACCTCTGGGATCTCTTTGGGCTCCAGTATTGGAAGTACTTTGCATAACAGACTTTCTTGTAATTGACCTCTTCCCATCATTCCCTTACTGCCACATCTTTTGTACAGTCAGACTTCCATCCTGGCATTGGTTCCTTAATCTTTCCTTCTTTTGTTCATTGCTCACTCTTTCTTCTTATTTTGCTTTCCCTTTCCTTTTCACTACTGCTGTACCCTGCACAGACACGTCCTCTTGCCTTAACATTTTTTTTCTTCTATTTTTATCTCCATTATTTATATATATGTGTGTGTGTGTTTTTAAACAAAATACACACAGAGGTATGCACAATACCCGAACTAGTAAGAATCTTGAAGGAAAAGAAATAGAAACTTATTACCACATTGTATTTTGGGCTTGCTTCCTTTTCTTCTTCCCATTCTTTTGATTTTTGGCTTGATCTGTCATGTGTAATCAAACCATATAAATACTTTGGAGTAGGAAGTATATCATTTATCAGTACAGCACCTAATACACTTTTGGATGCTATATAAAGCTGCAATATGTGGTTGAAAATACTTGCCTTAAGAACTCAATGATACAGGTACTTGGCATTCAGATGCGATTATCTTTCTGACGTTAGGCAACTGGCTCTGAAGTAAGAACAGTGATAACAACATATGGAATTAGTCAGCTTGTATCAGTCAAGGGACTGCTCTTGGTTCATTTATAGCTTGTTTACATGGGGAAAAAATCAATGCACCTTTACTGTTTCTTTACAACTTCTGCCTGACAGTAGAATACTTATGCACTCAAGATTATACACTTAATTTATAGAGGAAGAAGAGCAGAACAAAAGCTTCTAAGGTGCAAATACTGCTTAAATTACCTACTATATTCCTCTGTAAACATGGTTCAGTGCTTCACATTTTCCTGTTTTCACGGAAGATTTTGCTGCTGTACATGTCCAGTGATAAGCTACAGGAGTGCTCCCTTCCCCAAGCAATCCTACGCTCACAGAGCTTGTGCTCCCTTTTACCGTATCCCACGCTCAGCATGGGAGACACCAGCCTTGCCCACCATTTGGTGGTGAGAAAACTTGCCCGAGATGTTTGATCTGTGGGTCTGAGTCTCTTCAAGTGCCTATGCCAGGCCTGAAAGGCAAGTCTCTTCCTACGCTTGCAGGAGTGCTGTGACCACTAGAATATTTGCAAGGCATGGAGCATATTACAGCAGGCATCAAGGAGGCACTTAACTGTGTTGAGAGGGACAACAGAGAGATCACAAGACAAGTACAGTCTCAAATAGATACTGAAGAGAGGCAGAACTTCAAATATAAGTTCCCCTTTGGGTTATCCTATGATATCCACCTACTTGGCATCAGATAAACCTTGATTTCTGTGCCACTAGTCCTCCACTCATTGCATACGAAATTCAGTCAGGACTGTTAAGTACTGCCCAAAGAACCAGATACCTAACAGCTAGCGGGGCAAAATCAGAATCCTTCTTTGAAACTGCTTTATAACTTTGTAACTGGAGTGATTAGATGGTGCATTAGACAGTGCACAGTGAGGTCTTTTCAAACTGATTCATTGCCAGCTACTAATGGCTTATTGCAATTATTATTTAATTAAAAACATTGAGGTGTTGGAAGAGAGCAACAAACTGGATTTTTTATTTCATATCATACTTTTAATGTTTAAGGGATGCTCAATGCAAAATTAGCTTTAACGCATAACCTTTACAGCATTACGAATAGTGCTACATTGTTAAAAGTGAATCAGTCTGAAAAATAGTTTTGCACTCTTGCTGCTGGCAAAGTTTTTGCATTTTATTCATCTGTTGTGACGAGCATAGACCTTCAGGTTATCATTTTGTTTCAATCTAGTTTTACATTTCACTTTGCAGACAGGATCAAGTTTTAGCAAGCACTGAAGGGAATGTGGTTAAACTCCCTTTCACTATTTTTTTCACTATGTTTGGTGGTTTTTATATACAATAGAAACATGTGAAAGAACTTCCAGACTTGTTTTTCCAGTGCTAGACAACACAGCAAAGCTAGGAAGAGTAATCATCCCCTCCTCAGATATGAGGGTTTTCAATCCAAAATTACATCATGAAACTTTGATTTGAGTATTTCCCCTTTAATGAAAACAAACATTCACACATTTTCCTGCTTAGGTGGGTTTTCTATGAGCACCTTCCTACTGTGGGGGAAGAGAAAAAAAATATTCATTTCCTATAACCACCTGGACCTTTTCTCCTAGGAGGTTATTGCCTTCCCTCATATCATTCCTCTGAATAGAGACATAAAAAACAAGCTGAAGAATAAATAAAGGACATTCAGGAAGCACAAAACTCTCCCTCAATATAAAGTTTACTGGTTTGGGTTTTTTTTTCAGCAAACAAAAAACAATTTTCCAGTGCACAATTTCTACATATATGAACACTGAAGTGATCAGAAAACAGCACATAGCAGAAGATAAACAGCATAAAGCTTGTGCAGAGAGGCTGATTCAAGAGCTGGGAGTAGCCAGCCAGTTTCAGAAGGCATGGGAAGAACTTTCTGGGAAGAGCTGTTGCAACTCAGAAAGTCGCTGACTTGGCTAAAACCAAACCTGGAGGCAAGGACTTGCCTGCAGGGACACTATGAGTAGGAGGAGAATTGGATATAAACCCATTTTTCTCCTCCTTTTCTTCTTGACCTATTATTTTTACATTTTCCCTGTGTTGTAAATTAGATCAGCTTGTATAATAAATATTGCCTTTTGTATTTGAAAGTCCCTTTGTTCTCCTTTGGGATGCTCACTATGAAAGGGAATTTCAAGCCAGGGCACTCAAAAGCTCATTCATTTAAACTGTCCATAAAATTTTCAGGTAATAAAGTTCAAAATGTAAATTCTTGACTGATGATGGAAACCATTGGTGGCAGTGAAATAACAGGATCAAAACCTGCTGGGCAATGTTATAATAGCTTTAGAATCATAGAATACCAGGTTGTAAGGGATGTCAAGGATCATCTGGTCCAACCTTTCTTGGTAAAAGCATGGTCTAGACAAGATGGCCCAGCACCCTGTCCAGCTGAATCTTGAAAGTGTCATATAGTAAGTGCCTCATCAGGCATAGCACCAGACTGCATATAAAGAAGAGAATTTGAAATAATAAGATATTTTTTAAAGCCATAGGAGTGTAATGAAACATGAAAATCAGAAACTATGCCGCATGAAATATGAAGTTATATCTTCTTTGGAAATCATCCATGATTCTGTCCAAGAAGATGGACCCTCTGCCAGCATGATGGCTTTATCTTCTGAGAATTACCTTGAACTGTGTACAAGTGGGTATGCATATAAAGATGTAATGCAAGCTTCTTAAAGAGACCTCACAAGGACTTAAAGAAAAAAATAAGCTTCCTCTTTAGTTCTCAGTCAAGCTCAACACCTTTAGGGTTCACATAGACACTTCTGCTAAAAGCTCTATAATAGTTAAATATTTTACATGGAGAGGTCCAGTCCTTTCAGGAAAAGGCACTTAATTATTTTCAGACCGTACAAATAGACCAAGGGTACAGCTTTTTTTCTCTAACAAACAGAAGCATTTTCATCTTACAGGTACAGCTACTATATATTGAACTTCTACACAGAAGAGTTACCAAGAAAATTCAGGCAAGGATGCTTGAACCTGCTTAATCAAACTTTGGAAAGATATTTAAAATTATTGATTTCACAGCAGTTGACCTTCAAGGTTTGCATGCACAGAAATCTCCAAAGTTATTAAGGGCGCTGAAAATCTCATGACAAAGGTAACAGAAAATACAAAGGTAACGGAAATAAACAAGGTATTTTTTAGGTATGTTTTTTATTTCGGTCGTTGCTAAATTGTTACTCAATCCTCATTTATTTTCAGCCAAATGTCAGCTCACAGAGTAATCACCAAGATCAGCTTAGCATATCTGTTTGCTAAGCTCACCTAAAGAACAGCTGCCTTCAGAGGCAGAGAAGCTAATCAAAATGAAAGACTGCTAACGCTGAGCATAGCCACGGTCCTGTGCCCCACACTAACACACGGCTTTGGCTTGCAACAGGAGAATCAAAGCTGAACTGCTTTAAGTTTTCTCATACAGAGAAACTAAAGTAAGTGCTTTGGAAGAGTACCATAAAGAAACATAAAACAAAGTCCTTCTTTGAAGCTTGTCTGAAGTTTTCAATATACCATTACTTTTGGTTTTATGTAAAAAAATATCTCCAAAGTCCTTGCAAGCAATTTCAAGTCTTGTATTTCTTTGGAAAAAGAAATTGTTGTGTCCAATACTTCATTAGAAGCAGGACAGTATTTCTTCCAGATACATTTTTTACTAGTGCAGTCTCTTAGTTACCTACACCCAGGCTTTTCTTCAGGTAATATTACATTCTCCATAAAATTAAAATCCAAAGGTCAGGTAGTAGTCCTCGAAGTTTTTCCACTTGTGTTTTGCTGTATCTACAGAAATGTTTCAAACTTAGAAAGTTCCCAAGACGAAGAAAAAGCTGCAGTTTATTTAAAGAGAAAAAGAAAAACTTGAAAGGATCATCCTTAAGGCTATGGAAGAAGTTGCAAGCCTGAACCTTGACACTCTGACAAGAGATTATAGAATTAAAACATGTTTTTAAGTCAGTGTTCAACTTCTTATCTTTATTTCCTTTTCTAGCATTTCTAATGTTAGTTTGGCAGTACTGATTACCCAGCAATTAAGTTAAAATTGGCATCAAAAGAACTAGTTTTAAAATAAATCACATATTTAATACATATGTGAAGCCAGAATAAGATTTAAGGAAAACAATAAGGAACACTCGAGTACTACCTATCAGCCAGAAAGATGACTCTTAAAGATCCTGATTCTTCAGACATTTTTGACGTGCAGTACTTTACATATCTGATTAGTCATGTTGAAAATAACAGGACCTTTTCTGTGCACGTATGTTTGAAAGACACGCTACTAAATTGACAGGAGCTACTATATAACTATTTTTAGTTAAACAGGCTGAAAGTCCCCGACCCTTCTTTGAGTCCTTGACAGTTTTGAATTCTTTTCTCTTTACATGTAGAGTTGTGGCTGTCAGCTCAGTTCTCTGCTCAGTTGTTTTGGTTGGTTGCCTCAGCTAAACTGAAAACAATTTTCTTTCTCTGCAGCTTTTAAAACATATTTCCTATAATTACCTGCTGTATGGTATCCCTGCCTGCAGTATCTGCTCTGTAATTTGCAATGGATTTCTAGTTGCTTTAGAGCGAACTGCAATAATCTATTAAAACATTTTGGACGAATCTTCATGAATATTTGATTTAGTAGCAAGGCTGTAGATTTTTACAAGAAAATGTATCTGGCCTCAGTCAATTCCATAGTAATTTTTTATGATATTATTTTAACTCTATCCCTTATGGATAACTAATACCTGCAGCAGCAGTTGCATGTCTTCCTTTAGGGAATTTTTGAAAACAAATGCATTTAAGTATCTCAAAGAAGAAAATGCATCAAAACATTCTGGTTCTTGAACTTATAAAATTTCATGCAGTTTGCAAAGACACTAGGATAAGCTGGTTCAGCTCCCAGTTAGGAATTAATGGGAGATGTGTTAAGGGTTCTAACAAAACTCCTGAGAGAAAGAGGTTCAGCCTGACTAAATCCAGCTACTTTCTGCCACCACTTACCTACCTGTGGAAAAGCCTGACTTCATTGTATGCCTCATTATTTAGCATGAAAGCTCTTAGACACTCTAATATCTACTCCTGGAAGGGGAATATTATTTCCCACTTTGTATTAATGCCTGGTATTTCATTCAAATAGGCAGCATTTAAGTCCTGACAGCAGCCTGGAAAGTTAGTTGTGCTCAAAGCTAGTGGCTAACTTCTGACCTAATGATGCTCTTCTCCCTTTCCCCACATGTCTTTACAAGGATGTTTGAGGGGATCATGGAAAAAGGACTGGTCTGGGTGCTGGTCTCCACTTGAGAAATATAGCAAAAAAAAATAAATCCTGGGGGCAATGGGGAGCCACCTCCTTGCCTAGTGGGGACAGTAGTCTCCTGCCTCCTACCACTGGGGTTCCACAATTTCCAAGAGGAGTCTGAACTTTACAGAGGACTGTTGTGGATGGAAACAAAACCAAGGCTGAAAGTAAGGTGGCTTTCCTTAGGCAAATGCCGTAATCATAAGGCTAGAGCCAGGCTTTTGCTTGACTTCTTTCCTCTGACTTTTGCTCCCAGCAGCATGGGCCTCAGCTTTGACAGAGGGACAGAGGATGCCCTAATTTTTAGACCATGGAATGACATGAATTCAAGTATTCCGAAGGGCTTGACCCTCTTTACACTGGGGGAACACAAACCCATCATCTAAGTCATCCTGCTTTCTGAACAGTTTCATTAACCATTAGGCTATTACATTAAAATAAATATCACTGCTATCACACAGCTCCATTAAAGTTACCAGCCTCAGAAGAGCATGTTGCCACTGCAACGTGAGTGGCAGACAGCTAACATCAGCAGTCTGAATCATCCCCTAAAGATGCCTAAATTCCCCACAGAGTCAGAGGGAATCACTTAAATTAAACATACAGGGTTCAACCAGCATGGATTTTACATAACTTTTTAAATGGCACAGATTCAAAACCTGGGGGAAGCAAGTTCCCATCTGGCCATGGAACAACAGAATTGGCTAAGAAAGAACTGAAATGTTTACTTAGCAATATACATCATGATCAAACTATTCTGTGATTGTGAGAAGTCAAGTCAGGTGACTTATCCCAGTGAAAAGATAGTCACATTTTGTTGAGGAGATACCTTTTTACATTATTTTATGTGTAAGATGCTTCTGCAAAAACAATGGCACAGCAAAGATTTTTTTCTGGATACATATTGTTCTTCAGGCATCCCTTTATCTTCATTTTCCACGTTCCCTTACCTTCCTTTGCATTAAGATAGGGAAGATGAAATCCTCACAACTGTTGTGGTTTGGCTGAAGTCCACAGCTACTTGCATTCTGGAAGCTTTCTGCTGTTTGCCACACAGATGGTGGGTATAACTGATTAACATGCCATTAGTCTCGTAGATATATAGCTGAAAAGAATGTGAGAAGCTCAGGCAACTGTTTGGACAACAGAGGCTATAAATGGATTTCATTAGACCGCACTAATAACTCAGTGCATTAGCAGAAAGAAAAGCATATAGGAAACACAGGATAGAAACTGTTATCAGAGTACTTGTTTGTTTTCATTCTGGGGTGACAGAGCACAGGAGTTGAGGCCACAGTTGCTAAAGTAATACAGCAAATTACTGATAAATGCAGACCATTTTTTTCCTAATTGATTATGAAATTATATTAATCTATTTTTTTAATTCTGCAAAGCTATGCAACTTTAATTCACTCAGTTTAAGATCAGGGAACAAAACGGATCCTGATTCATGTGTTATCTGCCAAATTCCACTTTGATATTGAAATTAGAATGCCATAAAATGTGGGATTCGTGACGAGTGTCAAGACAAATAAAACTATTTCCTACAATATACATCTCTCTAAAAAGGCAGGCAGCAGGAAGGAAAGAAATTATTTCACAAGAAGTATTTTTCAAACATCCCCAGGGCTAACTGTTGAATGTTCTCACACTGAGTAGGCCCTTTAACAAAAATAAATAAATACATAAAATGGAAAAATGCACAGAGAAACTGCCTTACAGAGGAACTGCTTTGCTGGTGGATTCCTGTCATGTTTGGGGTTTTTTGTTTGTTTGTTTTCCTCTTTTTAAAGCTCTTTGCTTATGCGAGGCTAACAGGGAAAAGCAGGCAGCTGTTGGCTGGATTGTCACTGGGACAATGCTAATTTGGTGAAAAGGAAAGATGTTCTTTACAGTGTGGTGACAGATGCAAGAAGTTTACTTGGGCTCTAGGGGAGAGACAAGCTCTTGAAGAAAGGTCCATTCCAGACTGCACAATTTACTCGGGAAACTTCCTGGACCGAAAATGGTCAGAGGCTAAGGGTGCTGGGCGAAGGGTACTGCAAGTGCCTGCCCTGTTCTCACTCTTCCCTAGGTAGCTGCTTGCAGCCACCACTGGAAACAGAATACTGGCTTAGAAGAGGCAATTGGGCTTTTCTTAGTGAACTGAGTTTTTCAAGAAAAAAATCTTTCTGCCTCATAATTAGGCAGAGGACTAGAAAAAATTCTGGGTATCTCTAAGAAACATTTGAAGTCAGTTCAATTTGATAAAGACATCAGTTAAATTTTAACTCTGAAAATCTTACTAGGGAAGTCTTCCTCATCTCTGACTTCACCGTTATAATGTATGTCTACAGGTCTGTATGTCAGGTCCCTCCTAACTTATTTTCCCCTAGAAAGTGCCACGTATTTTTTTTGCTTTCTTCACAGGGATTTTAGAAGATCAGTTAAGATCTTACAGTGTGAAACAGTTAAGCAGTGTAGAGTTGTATGAACGTTAACAACTAAAACTGCAGCATTCATTTTATATACAACTGTGTCTATAGTGTGTGAATAGTCCAAATTATAATGCTGTGCAAATGGAGATGAATAGTCAGCAGTGATACTGGGCTGTTACATCACACTCAGGGAACTATTATTTAGCATGTACAGAATATTTTAATCCTCAAAGAGTTTCATAAGCAGCCACTCATTCGTCTTTGAAAGATGTCTCAAAGCCAACCATATCTGTTTCTAAACATGAAAGACAGAAAGACAGAAAGGATAGGGAAGTTTAGTGACTCACCCGAAGGCAATCAATAAAAGAAAGTCAGTATCAGAGATATAATTATAAGCCGAGCACAGCTAATTATATCTAGACTGTGTTTAGAGAAGGAGCCTGAGGACATACAAGTCCAAATACTTCTGTCAGCACTGCAAACATGAAGTTGTGTTGAACTTTGGAAAAAGCCAGGGAAATAAATTTCAGAGCATATTATCCCGAGTGTGGCGTGCCTGATCCAAACACCTTTGTAACTCCTTTCAACAACATTTCTACCATCCCTTGCAGTATGATGAATGCACACAGAATTATTCTGAGACACCCAAGCGCCTCTGTCCTATGAATGAGTAGGATCTGTTGACAAAATAAAAACTCCTACTGTCAGCAATATGGATTAATGAGATCAGTTAACGATGGAAAGCAAGCTGGGCTGGAACTGATGATTTCCTACCCTGCAAGCATAAGGTAGGTGTGGTTGCCACCTCTAGCTCTCATGATTTGACCATAAGACTCCATTTTCCCATCTCTGCTCCTTTTATCCCTGTCACTTCTTTCATGTGGAATCTCTCTCAAAAGTTCAGTCTTTCTTTGAAGCTTTACTCTTCCCTGTCTGCCCCACAGAAAAAAAAAATCTTGTTTTAATGTCTATATGAAATGTAGCTTTGATTGTTGCCTATTGACTCTTCCCTCATGATAAGGGATTTAATCTCATTCTCTTAACACCACGATCATGTCTGATCTGTAGTCCTTATTAGCTTAATCGCACAAACATTTCGTAGAAGTCCTACACTCTCCATAGCCCTTCTACACAGCAAGACAATTCTACGTCATCTCTCACAAACCTAGTCAATTTCTTGAACTTTTATCTCAAATCACATCTGTGCAGTTCACGTTGCCTCTCTCTCCCTTCTACACCTTCTCTTCTACAGAGCAGCTAAAAAAAATCTTTCTCCTTCCCATCTCTCAATCCTTTCACCCAAGCACTCTGCACGCCAGCAAAATTCCCGTCCCAGCACCCCTTCCCTGCTCACCAAAAGCTAAATACAGCAAGAGTATTAGCATAACTGAGCAACTCAGATGACTGCAACCAAGTGAAGGTTTGGAGTTTAGAAAAAACTTTACCCTGTTCTTTTTTGCTTCAGCCCATCCTGCTCCATCCACACATGATCAGTTCCTTGACGAATGATATCCTTGTTTTTTATATCTATCAAACATAAGTTAGACTGTAGATGCTATAGGGCAGACTGCTTGCCTTACTACTGCCCCTTTTTCTCTCACAGTGATTGAATACACAAGTAAAATTGGCACAGTTCTTTCTGATTCCGTTTCTCTAATTACCATTCAAAGGTGGTAAAGCCTAGAGCATTCAGTGAACTGAGTGAAGGGAGGATGTCCTTGCCTCAGTGGAGAAACATCCAGAGCTCAGGCATCCCGTTTCCATAGGCAAGAAAGGCAAGAATTGCCAAGCTGTGCCAGCTTACTTATTCACATAAAAACATACGCTTTCAGGTGCTATTTCTTTTGTTTTTCTGTCCTTGTGGCCAGCACATGACCAATGGTGCACAAATATACAGTCAACCTCTTTAACCATTAGCAAGCCCATGTTAATTGATTAATACTGGGGACTTTGTAGGGAAAAAAAAAAAAAAAAGATAAGGAAGAAGCGAGCTTAAAGGATTGAATTCCCTAGCCTTCAGAGGCATTCCTTGGTTTTGTTTGGTCTTCCTTTATTGTATTTCTTTTTCTTTCTTAGTTAATGAAGAATAATGCAGCCTGGAAAGCTGAGCTTATCTCTGCTTTCAATGAAGAAACCTTGTCAGCAGAATTTGTCGATGAGTGAAAAAAGTGAGCCCACCAGAGACCCACTGGCGGGATCCTTTTCTGAGATGAATCTTTTCTCTTTGCAGATATTTCCAACTGTTAAAGCAATTCACTACCAAGAGCCAGTCTGAATGGTTGCAAAACACTTAGCAACCCTGCAGAAATACACAGGAAACAGTTTCTCCAGTACTGTAAATGAACGTATCACTCTCAACTTCAAAGGAATTAAGATGTTTTACACCAGGTGAAGACCCAATCCCATAGGAATTTCCTGTTGTGCCAGTGTTCAGTCGCTGTTGTATGTCTGGCTTCAGCTGATGGGGATCAAAAAGGTTCCTAGTCCCAGCTGCTTCTCACTGTCTTCTCTGAAGGTTATCTCCCCTGTTCCCCGCATTCCTCCTCTGATATGTGTGCATAATTGTTCCCTAACCCAGTTCAATCAAAATGAAACAGGTTAGGAAAAAACACCGACTATTTAAAGTGTGTGAGCTAACCTGGATCATTTTGACTGAACTGGGTCAGGGTGTGATAATGTATGCAGTTATGCCAGCTGAGTGAAAAGGAAGGGGGACAATCTATTTGCCTGGCTTAGTAACAGTCAAAACAAGCCATAGGACCGTAGCTTTATGTGAACAATATTCATAGACTGGCTTTGGTGGTAGACACTGGCATGCGGTCTGATGCCTCATTGTGCATAGCCATCTTCCTTTTGATGTGGTTTCTGCATACCCAAAATACACCAGCAAATCTTCCTGAAACAGTAATAGAGGGGCCGAGTGGGCATTTTAGATGTCCCAGCATGCCGATGCCTTGGGAAGTTCTGCCACACACACCAAGTACTGTCAAAACCCTGCAACTGAAATGGTTTAGAACAGTGCTGGGGGATATTCAGGGCAAAAGCTAACGCTTTTGAAATCAGGCCCTCAGTTTTATTCTGTCAGGTAGAGGAAGCCTCCTCTTCTCTACTCTGAAGAGGAAAAGGATTTTCAATCACCATCAGCATGCAAATGTTACTACGTCCTGTCTAACGGATTTAACTTCTTCAAGTGAGGACAGTTAGTGCAGACATTTGAGTTTAACAGAAAGCACAGTCTTTGTCAACAGCTCATTTTGTGTAACAAGCTTATACTCTGCCTGACCTTTTATGGAGCAGAAGGGAGAAGCATGGCAGAACCTGCATAGCCTTGGATGCGTACCTTTTGGACACACAGAAAACCAGGCCTTTCCAGAGCTGGGGCTATTATTGCTCTGAAGCTATTTCTTTCTTGGAAGAAAAAAAAAAACCCAAACCCCAAACTTCTAATGATTTAGTTTGCTTGGTCTGTTACATATAAACATTCTTCATTACAACTCCTCTTCTCTGATCTCTTATCCAGGTACTGACAAAAGCACAGGAAACGTTGTCCCAAATAACTCAACCTTCTTGGAACCATCTGGGTAACAACAACATGGGAGCCCAGAGTCCTTCTTTGCCTAATTCACCTCAGCATCTGCTTCTTATCAGACTCAGGGCAGGAAACCACCTTGTTTTGCAGACAACATCCCCTGGACTCAGCACTACCACCCACTTTGAAAAAGGTCCCGGTGTCCCCAGTTGAGTGGCTTCCTGGCAGTAAAACATCAGTTTAATCATTTAACTTGTCTGTATCTCTTTTGTAAATCAGTCTGGAGCATATCATAAAATCGTAGAATGGTTTGGGTTGGAAGGGACCCTTAAAGGGCATCTCGTCCAACCCCCCTGCAATGAGCAGGGACATCTTCATCTAGATCAGGTTGCTCACAGCCCTGTCCAGCCTGACCTTGAATGTTTCCAGGGATAGGGCATCTTCCACCTCTCTGGGCAACCTGTTCCAGTGTTTCAGCACCCTCATTGTAAAAAAGGTCTTCCTCACATCTAGTCCAGATCTACCCTCTTTTAGTTTAAAAGTATTACACCTTGTCCTATTGCAACAGGCCCTGCTAAGAAGTTTGTCCCCACCTTTCTTGTAGGCTCCTGTTAGGTACTGGAAGGCTGCTGTAAGGTCTCCTGGAAGCCTTCTCTTCTCCGGGCTGAGCAACCCCAACTCTCAGCCTGTCTTCACAGGAGAGGTGCTCCAGCCCTCTGGTCATCTTTGTGGGACTCCTCTGGCCTTGCTCCAAAAGGTCCGTGTCTTTTCTGTGCTGAGGGCTCCAGAGCTGAACGCAGTACTGCAGGTGGGGTCTCACGAGAGCAGAGCAGAGGGAGAGAAGCACCTCCCTCCACTTGCTGGCCTCGGTTCTTCTGATGCAGCCCAGAATACAGTTGGCTTTCTGGGTTGCAAGCGCACATTGCCAGCTCATGTCCAACTTTTCACTCACCAACTCCTCAGGGCTGTTCTCAACCCCTTCACCCCCAGCCTGTGCTAATACTGGGGGTTGCCTAAACCCATGTGCAGGACCTTGCACTTAGTCTTGCTGAACTTTAGGAAGTTCACATGGGCCCATTTCTCATGGTCTCAGGTGAATTGAGGCTGAACTAGAGGCGACTCCAAGCATTTAGTACAGATGCCCAGCAAATCTTAATAAACATTTAGGGTGGCTGCCAGTCGGTACTACTTGCAAATCCCAGCTAAGAGCTTTGGTTCACAAACCCTCTCAAATCCAGCAGCTCTTCAGATGCGAGGGTTAACCCCAGCTGGTGGCAGTTTACACGGGTGCGCTTGGCCCGGAGCCGTGCGGTGTAAGGAGGACACGCTGCGTGCTGTACAGACTTTGCAGTGGGCTGTTAATCTTTCCCGCAGGAAAAGGGTGGACAGCTGGAGGCAGCAACCTCTTTTGCCATTGTAGTTAAATCCATCAGAGACTGTGAATCAGAGCCCTTATTATTTTCCACATGAGCGTTCCCCGTTTACGCTCTGATGAAACGACGCATTCAACAGAAAACAAAATGAAGTGCTGAAACCATTAAACTCTTTAATAACAGGAGACACTGCAGGTTTTTGTCATTAATCTGCCATAATTAGGAGCTGCTGTTAATGTCTTTCAAAATATGGAATATTGAAATGTTATTACTGGAAATGTTGTCATGGAATGATACGGTGGGATGCAGAATCTTAGCGGCTCCCTATCTTGCACTCCTGCCTTTGCTATGAATTAACATAGGAATAACACAAACATAAACTTTAAACAATATGGTTTGAAATCAAAGTTTAACTTCCAGAATTCTTATCTCTTTTTTCCAGAAATAAAACACCCCACTTTTCAAAATATAGGGGGTATGGAAGATCACCTGTTTAAACAAAACAAAAAAAAAGACCAGTCTGGTTTTAACTCCAAATTGTGGTGAAGTGAAATTTCAGAGTTAATCAAAAACCAAAACTTTGGAGTTTCAGCTTATGCTTTAAAACGTGGAAGAAAAGTGATAAGAAAACATGATGTATTTACATGGAAAGAGGAAATGTTTTTCAGATTACCTGATTTTACACCACATAAGCTGGACAGACCTGGCTATCTCTGTCATTACATAGAATTTTTGTTGTATTTGTACTGGCTGACACAACACTACCTGTATATGCATGTGCCTGTGTGTATATTTTTTTATGTATGTATTACATATGTTTATATATGCATATGCAATTAGGCAAGAAGAGCAATATAATAAAGAAGTATTAACTCTTAAATGTGCATATTTATATAGTGCCTGCAAGAATGACAACAAAAGATAAGACCTCTCCTTTGCAGAGCAGAGCCTGTTAGGTTTAACAGGCAAATGCAAAGCCAAACCCAATCTGCGCAAAGATTTAAAAAAATAGACAAAAATGTTTAAAAATCCAGCCTGAAGAGAATGCCAACTTCCCTTCCCAATATTTTTCATGATTTCCAAACAATTTTAAACATACACACTTATAAGCAAAACTGAAAGTTTCAGCTCCCACATAGGGTGTGGAACTGAAAAGCCTGGCAAGCTGATTTTCCCTTCTTTTCCCTCAGCAGCTTAAGTCAGGCTGCTGCTCCTTTTGGAGTCAGGGTGGTCAAACTCCCTGCCATACCCACAAGAAACAGAGCGACAAGGGAGAGGTAGGGAGGGCACTGAGGCTGCCCTGCTTCCCGCTAAGTCTGCCTGTGGGTTCCCAAGCGAAAGGCTCTTTTCAGCCCTCTTTTTTTTGCTGGGTAAAAGCAAAAGGGGCAAAGGTCTGCTGGGCTGAGAGCTGTGATATTAGTTTTTTGAGATGGGAATATTGTTGACTATGCAACAGGATGAAAAAACTCTGTAGAACCTGCTTTTCAGATGTGTCGCAAGAAATGGGATTAGTAAATAGTGTGAGGAGAGGAAACAAAGTGAACACAACCTCATGGTTATTCTAAATCGTGCACATCTTGATAGTTCTCTTCAAGATGATTTTTTAATGGCAAATTCCATTTTCTTCTTGCAGAGTGGAAATAGCATTAGGCATATGTTATCTTCTATGTTATTGCAAGATCTCTTTTATTCCACAAGAAAATAAGACCACTCACAACTAATTATCATGTAAAATCACATTCAAACACAGAATGTGGCAGCCACAGTGAAACTCTGGGAGATTGTTATTTATCATTTTTATTTATGGAAGCCTTTGGTATTCTTGGCACTGTACAAAATTTAGAAAGCCAGAAACAGTCTCTTCCCTATGGAGCCTACAATCTATGGCTTATACTGTGTAATTTAAGACCAGCCTGAGCCTAGAGCAGTGGAGAACTGCATCATTTCCTAGGGTGGGAGCATGCCAGCTGCTGCCTTCCTTGCAAAGATAAAACTTGCACATCTGGCATGCTAAACCAGCTTTGCTCTTTCCTTTGGGTCAGTACCATCCCCAGGGATGCAGTAAAATGTAGGATACAACAGACCTTTGAGAGAGAAGCAAAGCCACCTTGAGGCACCCACCGTGCAGGCAGTTGTCTAGAGCAGTAGACTGCTAGGCTGGCAAGGTGGCCAAGATCTTGGCTACTGTGTGCAGGTCAGTCTAGATTTGTAGCTGCTGGTACGATTGCTGAGAGAATGGGGGTCAGAGTGGGTGCAGCAATAGTTATTGCAATGTGGGAGCAACTCCAGCACAATACCTTTTCCCAAATCTCCCATTCCAGCAGCAGGGGTGGCCTGTCCCTGGCCTCCAACCTTCTGACCAACAAAACGTGAAGTTTTCTAAGCTGTCTCTGAAAAGCAGACTACTCTGTATACCTGAACAATGTATGCAGTGATGTGTAGACAGCTCCACTCTAGGGCTGCATAAATGAAAATATTTAAATAGTACAGTGTACTCTCTTGCAGAGATATTAGCTTGGCTCCCAGAAGCATAAATTATTAGTTTTCCACTGGGGCAAGTTTGGATGATGCATCATTCTGACACGGCTATAACCCTTGCAGGTTTTGAGCCAGTTCATTTGCAGACAGTTTGGATATACTACATGCTGCTACCGCCTGATGTGGATTTATCCCTTGTGATCTCCCTGCCCTCACAGCCTCGGTAGCTGAGTAATGACCCACCCCAGGCAGGTCCTAAATTTGCTAGAGCAGCTCAGACACTGAACATACTGAGTAAGCAGATGATGCACCCAACTCAAAGAGGTTTAGATGTCATTTTCTGATTAAAAACTGTGTAGTGAGCATAATTCTTGCACCAGCTTACTTGAGGTAGGCATTTATAAAACTGTATCTAAGGAGAAGAGATAATGCATGTGGGTGGTCATTAGGCAGGAGTTCAACTACAGGTGGCCTTGGAGAATGTGGGAAGACAAGACTGGGAGAACATGTGGCACTTAGAAGTGGCATCAGACAGTGGAAGAGGAGGCAGTAAGAAAGGATTTGCACACAGAGCAAGGATTCTGCTGAGCATTCAGGTTTGGATGTGAGTAGAAAGGCACATTAGTTAGGAATTTGGATCTTTAAAAGAGGGAGAAAGGAGAGCTACCCCTGATGGGGATGCTGCTACAACTTGTCCACTCTACTCCACCAGAAATCATTCAATGAAAGATTCATCATGTTTGTTTGCTGGGGAGGGAAACAGCAGAAAAGAAGCCAAATTAATTTTGTGACTATTACTTTTCCCTAAAAGGCAGAGTGTTATGTTGTTCCTAATAGATATTTAGTAATAATTTCACGAAGGGAAAAGAAATAGACTTGTTCTGCATATTTAGTAGTTATGTTTGTTTCCATTATTCCGATTGGAGATAGAGAGGACTAGAAATAGGAAAACAAGGTTATTCCACATTCCTCCCATCCTAACTGACACAGTCAGTTCCCGGTCATACAATGGGGAAGTGCAGCAGCAGCATTTGTGTGATCACTGCCTCTTCTGCTCACCTGTCTGGAGCAAGCCATCACCCTTATGTATGATTCCCTCTTTCCTGTGTCACAGGGGAAAATAGCAGCAAAGGAGGAGTCACCAGCTGACCACTTGAAATCAATTTGAAGGGAAGATACAATCTTTTACTAGTGTTTTAACTGTTGCGTACTGGCTACATGGGTAACAGGTGATTTCCTCCCTATAGCAACAGAGTGCATGGCAGGTTGTATTCTTTTGTCATATTTGTTTCCCCCTGACTGGAAAAGGGGAAACATGACCCCCATTTTTAAAAAGAGAAATAAGAAAGACCTGGGAAACTACAGGATGGTCAGTCTCACCTTGGTGCCTGGCAAGATCATGGAGCAGATCCTCCTGGAAACTATGCTGAGGCACATGGAAAATAAGGAGGTGATTGGTGACAGCCAGCATGGCTTCACTAAGGGCAAATTGTGCCTGGAAAAATTGGTGGCCTTCTATGATGGGGTTACAGCACTGGTGGACGACGGAACAGCAACTGACGTCATCTACCCAGACTTGTGCAAAGCATTTGAAACTGTCCTGCATGACATCCTCCTCTCTAAACTGGAGAGACACGGTTTTGACTGATGGACCACTCAGTGGATAAGGAATTGTCTGGATGGCTGCACTCAAAAAAGTTGTGGCCAACAGCTTGATGTCCAAGTGAATATCAGTGAGAAGTGGTGTTCCTCAGGGGTCTGTACTGGGACATCTTTGTTGGTGACATGGACACTGGGGTGGAGTCCACTCTCAGCAAGGTTGCTGATGACACCAAGCTGTGTGATGCGGTTGACACGCTGGAGGGAAGGGAGGGCATCCAGAGGGACCCTGACAGGCTCAAGAGGTGGGCCCATGTGGTCCTCATGAAGTTCAACAAGGCCAAGTGCAAGGTCCTGCACATGGGTCAGAGCAATCCCATGATTTGAGCTGGCATATATTTTGGTTCTCTCTTTGTACCTTCGTTAAATTTCACTTTCATTATAGTAAGTGATGGTCAATACAAATAAAGTCCCACGTTTCACTCCCTGTGAGGACATACCAACATACTAAAAGTAAAAAGGCCCCTAAGGCAGAGAAATGTTTTGCCTCAGTTCCCAGATTCTCCAAATATGAACAAGTTGATATTCTCCAAATATGATGTAAGTTGAGGTCTCCAGGAGCTCGGCTTTTTCTGAAAGGCTCATGTAGTTGTCCGTGAAATTGACATAGCCTGAATAAGTACTTTTTAGAATGTTCTTGGCCTTTCTTTTCTCTGCTTCCAGAATGTTTTGCCTTATACAGGGTGTCCTCCAGGATCCTCCCCACAATAAGCACACCTAAAATAGTTTTTAAAGAAATGTATAGCTAGTATCACTGAAGATGCCTGGGGCTACCCTATATAGAATACCCCATTGGTCAGGCACTTATCCATAGATGTTATGTATTTCCCTTGCTTTGAGAGCATTCAAACTTCCCAAGAAAACAGTCATCAGACTATTATCACTTTCCATCCTTTTAAGTTGAAGCTGGGGTCACAATGAAGAAAATATAAATTTCAGGATGACAGGGGAAGGGGAGTCAGATTATGTAGCAGTTTGCTTCACTTAATGAAATTTAATCACATAATTTATATTTTATTATAATTTAATTTTAAAATTTTATTTAAAAATAAGAAATATAAATAATAATTAAAAAATAATGAAAATAAATCACAGAAACAAGCAAGATTATTTAAAGAATTTTGATATTGAAAATTCATTAGTATATGTAAAAATCGTGCTACTACTAATTATGTCAGGATCTCAGAGATCCTGCTTTAGAGCAGCAGATGCTGGTTACTTTCATACGCTTTTTTCTCTTTCATAATGTACACACTAAAGAAATTCACTACTGAAATTATTATTAAATCATATGCTGATGAATGAGCACAAAACTATTAATGGCACATAATTTGCAGTGCACAAGTCCACTAGAGTATCTAGCAACACATGCAAATCCTATAGTATGCCCTATGTGCTTTGATTTTCTCCATTAGATGACTGAAAAATATTCATTAAGAGATTTCTCTAATGAGCTGTGTTCAAGCATAAAATAGGCCACTCCTTTTATAATTTAAGTGTGGGTTTTGGAGTATAAATATCCTCCAATTCCCTATAGGAACTGACTTCAAATAGGGATTTTGTCTTAACACAGATTTCAGGATCTTTGAAGGGTCTTTGAAGTTTATAATTGGGTCTAAACTGAAATGTGATGTCATTCACTCAAGTACTGGAGTTCACGCTCCTTATGGTTCGTGGGAATGATACGCTTTATTTTTTGAGATATATTGCAAAAAATTGTTTGGATACACACTTAGGGAGAAAGTTGGGAAAATATTCACATTATGAAATCAGTACAGCACACCCTGAGCCTCTGGTCAGCTAATCCTGGATGCCATTGATACAATTACATCAGCCTTACTCTTTGTTTTCCATTTAAGTTACTAAAGAGTGGGCTTTTTGTGTTTTTGTTTATTCTGTTTTCATTTACAAGGCACTGAGAATCCTTAAGCAGAGCAATAGGCAGTTTTTAAGAATATACGTAAAGGCCAAATCTTATGAAAAACAAAATAGCCTTTTCTTATCTACACAGGTGAAAAGCACGGAGTGAAACAGCCCTCTGAAATACCAAGCTGTATTGCTGTTGCCTTTCTGAAGACTATTAAAAGTAGGATCCCTTGCAACATGTCCTGAGAGTGAACCAAATCCGAACTTCTGGTCTCCTTGGGGAGGTAAGCCCAGCTGGGGACATCGCTTGTCAAAAGTAGCATTTCTGAGCTGAATGAGCTCACTGTGATTTGCTGTCCCTTTCAGAGCTGAACAGTGACAGACCAGAGCATTCTGCTTCAGTGAAGTTAAATAGCTAGTTATATGATGAAGTGAGGGGACTGAAGCTCCTTTCCTTTGCGATTTACTCTCTAGTGATGAACCATTCATAGCTGATGTTAAATTGAAAACTCACTTTAGCTTCAAGCTCCACCACATCTGTCCATCTAGGCTTCAAGCTGAGATGCTGCACTCATCACTGCTTTGGCTTTCTCAAGAAGAGACACAGAAGCCTTCACATGTTGGCAAATCAAAAAACTCCAGAGGGACACAGAACTGACCTTGGCACAGAGGTTTGACAGATGTGACACTGGGTGATGGCGCAAAAAAAAAACCCAAAAACACCAACAGCTGTGTCTTCCAATGGCTCCAAAGATGAGCACAGAACAAGGGTCCCATCGGAAATAGACTGCAACTTTGGAATGAGTGGAAGGTAAATCTGTTGTCCACTGCAGCTACTGAGCCACCTAACGTAGATAAGAGAGTCTGGTTTCAGACCAAGGACTGCTCTGGAGGGACAAGCATTTAAGGGCTCAGCTCCCACAGGACTGCTGTAACCATTAGGTTATAGTTACATCTCCTCATGCCTCATCTTCTTTTTGACCTGTGATCATTGGCCTCCTGCTGCACACTCACATCCTCCTGAAACATGGGATATAGGAATTGAAACCACTCTTCAGCTCAGAAGTCAGAGTGAGGTTTCTTCCATCCTAGGCAAGCACCTGAGATGGTAGGCTTCATGGTAAGGGATAAAACTGCTGCCACCAAATTCAAGACAGCCGTGATGACAGGTAGCCAACCAAATGGCACAAGCTGGGAAGAATCCCACATTTTTGTAATATATGCAGGGTATCAAGATGACTGAAGCCTAATATCATGCTCGGCAACTAACTTTCTTCTTTTTCTCAGCCAAAAGCCTCTAGGTACACTCCTGAGGCTGAGTGTGAGTGTACTGTCACATCATTAATCACTTCTTCCTTTTCCTTCCCTGGAAAGTCATCTTGGATGGTATCTTCCCTGTTGAATGCTACACAATCAAAATCCCATTAGTTATACTGTCAAACCCAAATTAATTAACCTTCCCAGATGAATTCAGGAGATTGTTCTTCAGTGTCATTGGTGTGGTCAGAATACTTTTTCCAATTAATTTTCAGTAAAGAAAAATTCCAGGATTAGAAGTGAGCAGCAATTTTGGCTCCTGTAAGTCACAGTTGCTTTTTCATTGCCTCAGTTTTATTGTAAAGGTTCAAAGACATAGTTTTCAATTCCTGTAAACTGGTATTCTATTCACTGAGACACGTGAACAAGTCAAGCAATTAGGCTAATCTTGACAGCCATAAATCACCTGTGCCTTCAAACCTGAAATCAGTATGAAAGCTTATTTCTCAGACCAGAATTCAAAGAGACAAAACAACCATTTTCAACATGACAGCCAGCTCATTTCCTTTTGAAGACACTTTTGATGACTGCCTTCTATTTTTCTCACATCACTGAAAACAAGTATGAATTCAGTGCCCATACCTTAATAAAACTGAAGGCTTTACAGCCTGACTAATCCACCACCATTTCCAAGAAAACCAGCAATTTTTAAGATGTAGTTTGCTGCAATAAATACCACAGTGACTGAACTTCTGCTTGTTCTTTAATTCTCATTACTCAGCCAGGGCTTTCCAGTTGCTGCTCACAGTCTTGTGTGGGTTACCAACATTCACCATTCATTGTGAGAAATTCACTGTACTTCTTTAGCCATCGTTCATTCTGGCACAGCTTTATGCTTTGAGAATACTCCATGAATAATCCACTCAGATCCAAGCCTCCCTGTGGAAGGGGCAGAAAAATGCTTGCAAAATGGGTACTTCTAATTGCAAAGACCTAAACATTTTGTGAGCTTTTCCAGTGCTTGAGAAACCATGCTGCAAATAATTTTCTACAAATACCTGTCTGATAAAGAAACAATGACATTTGGCAGCATTATCACATAAGCCTTATGTTTAAAGTGCCAGAGAGAGGAATAAAACTGTGCAGTGTGACTGGCCAAACATGCCAGAAAAGATGCAGTAGCCTCCCTTTTCTCCCTACTCTATTTTCTGCAGAAAATCTGTGTTTGAGGGCCCCTCTTAGCTGTTATATCTATGGTCAAGAGGGATGTGAACTCAAGTCTCTACCAAGCAGCCAATGTCAGTTTATATGCTCAATGGAAAGAAACACATGCAATGGCAAGGTTGGAAGGTCTTCAGTCTTTAGCTGTACAGATTTTATGTATATGCCATCGAACCAGTAGCTTGGGGCTAATACAGGCAGAGCAGATGAAACAACCTTCTCTCAGTTCTCTCTACTTCTGATACCACACTGAGTTACTAAGATGGCATGCCTCCATGTTGGCTAAATATGGGTTATATTCTGTTTCTGCATGAAGCACGAGAACCTCATCCATTCTGTGAGGCTTTTGATTCCAGGTAATCTCACTCTGGGCAATGCTTCAATGTCTGTGGCACTTCTACACATTTGTTCGTTTTTCTCAGCACTCAAAGGCAGTTCGCAAGACAAGTGGTGTGGGCTTGCACCTCCTAATGGAAGAATTTATTGCTTACTACAAGAAGTGCACTTAGTTATGCCTAAAAGCTCTCCAAGTTCTGCTGCTTAAGCCTACCACTCATCTGACCAGACTTTCACTGTGTTTCTACATGTTCTCTTTTGAAGATGGCTACTTATCTGTAACTGAAAATCACAGTCACATTCACAAATGTAAGCCATCTCTTACACATCTAAATCAGGGCCAAGAGAAGGTTTCTAAAGGTCTGTGAAGGCCAGTGTTGAACCAGGACAACTTCTCCTTAGTCTCATGTAGGCATAAAGATCTGTTAAAGATGGTTGGCAAAGATCTGCCTGTGACAAATCCAGCAAGAGCAGGGCTTGGTAGAAAGAGCCTGAATAGGGTAGTGAGGAGATCTGAAGTAAGATAAGGGATATTCTGACCTAGACATGGGAGGGATGTAAGGGTTTGCACCTGTGTAAGGCAATCCTAAGGGCAGAAGCAGAGCCCTTGGGAAAATACACAAAATTTCATTTGGGCATCATGCAGCTTCAGTTCCTGCAGGCACTTTGCCTCTCACCAGCTATGGAGCAGTTACCACAGCGATGGGCAAACTGCACAGGGGCTGTAGAGAGGCTCCAGCTGCAGTCAGCCTCATGCTCTACCCATCAGACCTCACCAGCCAATTCCTCTGTCTTTTTCTCCATAGCGACTGGACAGATTTCATTACGTCCCCCCTGCTGTTAGGTAATAAAGGCTTCTGTTGGGCTGGTAGCGTAAAGGTAGTGTATGTACTGCAGCTATGTGTTATGTGGATGCTCTGTGATCTGAAATGACCTGGAAAATGTATTTTGCTTTTCAGATATGTTCTGGCATGCTCCAAAGCACACACAAACAGTCTACCTTGCAAACTGAAAGGCTTTTTGGCATACCACTTCAAACAAGCTTATCAAAGAAATACCTGTGGTAGATATGTCTCGGGGAAAAAAAAAAAAAAAAAAAAAAAAAAAAATACAGCACAGAGAATTAAAGTCATGACCATCTTCTGCATTCCCACGTATTTTAACACATTGGAACTCACAGTGTTTTAGGAACTCTAAGTCATAACAATCCAGCAAGCCAGAGAAGTATTATTGTCCACTTCGACAGATGAAGAAGCTGAAGTTCAGACTGGCCAGATGACTCACCAGTGTAGCTAGGAGTGTAAACCAACCCTGGAGTAGCGGAGACGAGAGTTACAAAACAAGCCTAACGAAGAGCTTCTTGTGTATAAATAAGATATCTCCTGCTTGTCACTTTCACCTGAAGATCATTTCTTCTTTGGCCATTTTTATTGTTATCATTCATCCTGCACTTAGTCTAAACCCATATAAACTGTACAAATTGTCCAGTCCATCATTTTGAGTTTTTGTCACACATAGTATTTTGTACCTGAGGAATCTCAGTTGAAATCACAACTGAATCTCATTGCAGGTGGTCTTGCAGAGGGCATCCACTGACTTTCTTAAGTAATACCTCATAAATTCTTCTACTCTTCTACTGTGTAGAAGCCAAGTATGCTGGGAAAACCATTTTTAGTTAGCTTTCTGGTTCTTTCACATTCTTTGTAGGATTATCCCTGAGTAGCCCACCAGTACAACTGTTTTCAAGGAAATGTTATACTATAAATCTATTCCATGTGCAGCTTCCTGAACACTTTTGTGGCAAAGCAGAATAAAAATTCCGTACCTTGATTCATTAAAATTTCCCATGGCAGTCCAGCTCTGAAAAACTTTCCTTTAAACGCTAGCACAATACGTTAAATGTCCAAGGAGTTCAGTACTGTTGCCTTTGGATACCACATAACATGGTACCAAAATACGAGAAAGATATAGAACCAGAAACACTGTGCAGAAATGCCCTAATTAGATCATTGCTTATTCAAGGGAAGAGATCTTTCATCTCCAGGAACTCAGGCAATTAGGTGAGGTCCCTCACAGTACACCACAGGGGCAGTCAGCTGATACTAATGAGTTTTATGCTGTAGCTGAGTAAACAACCAGTCATCACGGTCTCATTAAGGCTCTTCCATTTCCATGTTTTCTTCCCAGATGCTGGGCTCTGTGGTCTGGTAGCATGTAAAGGCCTTGTCATTACTCTGTGCCTGCACATATCGCTTCTGCTTCTTCCTTCTGCTCTGTGCCCGCGCTGTTTTGTCTGCAGTGTGGGACTGGTGCTGACCCTGCCCATTCAGCCCTCACCCCATCCGCATCATTCCTTTCACTTCCTAGCACAGCTTCCCCTGAATGCCCAAACCTGCTTATACACGTGCCCCTTTCTTGAGCTCATTTTACCAGCAATGAAACTTCCAGTTACAGAGGGTAACTAGCAGAGGTCAGCTAAGATGCTGGGCAGGATAGCAGTCTTCACAGCTGGATGAGTTTTAGGCTATTTTATAACAATCATTGACAAAAAAGTAGCAAATTTGTAAGATACACTGACAGCACTTCAAGCTGTCCAAATGCTTTGCCACAGCTAATTTCATTATACCTCTTGATCATGTGGATATTTTTCATGCAACAATTAATATTTTGTGGGGTTTAAAAAAAAAAAAAATCTACACCCAAGACATAGCTAAAGTCTGAATATAAATCAGCTTTGCCATTTGAATTCATATGGAGAGTAAAGACTGGCTTTAAAAGCAGATAGACAGTAAATTGTAAACTCTGGGCCAGACTGTGCTCTCCAGTGTATATCAAATGTAACTTTATACTAGAGTAAATGACAACAGACTGTGATGTGAGAAGCTGTAAGAGGCCACAACCTGAACAGCAGAACTGGTGAGAGAAATTTGGGTACCACCAGAGACTGATGGGATCAGCCATTCTGCTGAAATCTAAGACCTCATCAAATTGGATCAATATCACCAGTATTTTATTTCCAAAGAAAACTAGACTACATCAATACATTGCTTTACAAACTTCAATTTCTTATTTAGACTATTTCAATGTAGCTTACTTTATGTAAAAAGAAAAAAAAAAAAACCTGCAGTGAAACTAAAGATGGAAATCAGTCACTTAAACAGAAGTACCTATTGCCATTTGAGATGCACTGGCTGCCAGCTGCTGCTCCAGAAAGGAAAAGGTCTCCCACAGGTCCTGTGCACAATTAATATAACCTAGGTAGATAGATATATACAATCTATATACAGTTACAAACATAATGCATCAGGTGTTTGTATTTAGGCAACTAAATCCCAGCACCAGTGACTAGGTTTAATGCCTGGATACATTTCAGCATCAAAGTTAACATCTTTAAACTTTTCTTACAGTTAAAAATAAATATGAATTTGCTTGGTTTACAGTCCTTGAACTTATCCTATAATACTTTCCTTACTTTTATATATACTAGTGACTCTGATGTTTCTTCAGCTATAGTGCATAATATTTCATTGTTTCTAATCAAGAACAGATTATTTTCATAAACAGGTATCTCAAATGTCTCAAAACTTTATTTGGGACTGCTTACCTTTAAAAACAAACAAACAAACAAACAAACAACAAAAACACAAGTCCAAATTAAGACATTTATTCCAGGAGGAGAGTGTTTTGGAAGTAGATATGTCCTGAACACATATGAATATATATATATATATATATATATATATATGTACGTGTAACCCATCTTAATCCAGGATAATTTTCAGATGCATGCAAAGTCTTGCTTATTTACAATTAGTTATATGAAACAAGCTTTTTCTTGTAATACGCTTTTCTTTCCCAACCTTTTCTTTCTTGAAGTAACCTAACCCTTTTCAAACAGAAGCCTGCCAGACCACAGACTTTTTTGTCACTGAGACAACACTGAGGTATCACTGAACAGGCAAAAAGAACATAACAATGTCCAAGAAGTAAAGTATGCTTTATATAAGCATATTTAAGCAGCAGAACCTGTCTCATCTCTCTGCTTAAACATATTTCACAATAAATGCAGGAAAACTTGAAAGGGTGGGGAAAGAAAATACTGCCTGTTTTAATGCCCTCTGAAATGGTAATTTGCTACAAAAGAGAGAAGAGAGCCACTCACAAACTACACCTAAAACACAGTAAGACGTCAAAGTTTTTTAAAAAGTGGGTTTTGTTTATATGTGGGTTTGTATGAAACACAGGGTTCATCAGGTGGAGCTTTGAGTGCATATTCAGCTCTTGATTTAAGTTTCTGCTCTACAAGAAGCTTTTTAAATAATTGGAGAAGTCATGCAGGGAGTAGATCCATAAAGGGAGCCTCTAAATTGACCCTTAGGCTCCTGTAACCCATGGCTATGTGCTGAATGTCGACACCTAGCAGGCAGACAGCTGAATGTAGGGTCTTCCCCCATCAAAAACCTCTACGCTTACAGAGGATGTGTAACTGCGTGTAGAGAAAGGGACAGATGACTGACAAACATCTACCTTGCTTCCCTCCGCTCGTTTACATGGGCAGCCCAGCTCTATAGCAGAAGGAACTACACTCAGTTTCACACTTGTGAAGTAGGAGTTGCTGTGCTGGTTTTTACAGAGTATACATTGCAATGTCAACGAGGAGTCAAACCCAGACTTGTGGACAGTTTTTTTCCAGAGACTGAGACCACCAATTAGTTTTTCCCAGATAACTGAAAAACTGTTGTGGTAAGGATTTGGGTTTTCTTACTGAGCTGTGCTACCACAAAAATCATTGACCTGGAAGTGAGATAGCCTCATAGTTTTTCTCCATCCTTGGATAAATTATCTGGGGTTTAACACACTTTTTCCTAAAGAGTGACCGGGAGTTGATACTCAGTTTTTAAATATTATTAAAGATCAGAACCTGCTCTCGTTTACAGCAGTGTGAATAACACCATTGAAGAATCTGATCCACAAACTAATGGCAAATATTTTCTCTGACATGAACACAACCCATTCTTGTGTTATGTAACTTGAACAGATTTGCTTGAATAGCTTTGTTTTCCTTTGTGGTTATTTCTTTTTTTTTTTTTTTTTTTTTTTTTTCTATAGCTTTAACATGAAAACAGATGGGAGTTTTGTCCAATATAGATATTCATGAGAGAAAGAGAAATTTTAAGCAGGCTTAGCTAGTACATAAATGAATGTACTTCTGTTCTTTCTCTTTTGGTTATTTTTCTTCTTGTCTGTGGTTTACAGATGAACTCTTCTTTCTTTTGTAGAAAAGATCATTGTGTTCCTGTAATTTTCATGTTACATTTATGAGACACATCCCTTTTATTATATCCAGTCACCCTTAACCCAAGCACCAAAAATCAAAAATACAGCACTGCTCTCTGCATATGTGGAACGCATAGAGGAACAGTCTGACTAGACATTGAGAATATTAGCGTTACAATGGCAAGGAACTTATCTATCAAATACAATAAACGGAGGTCAGAAGGGCATTTAGATTCTTTAGTTGATATAAAGGAAAATACAGATACTTATCCAATTACAGCTAAGATACTATTACAATCACATGGCTGCCTTAAATGCTTTGTTCTTGCATGCAGTGTCTAAACAGACATTGTAACACGGTACTGAATAGCACTCTATAATGCAATATGGAATACAATAAAACCCCACTGTGTTTATCATAGAAAAAGACTTACAAACAAAAAAGACTCATATTTTACAGTGAATATTCCATCTATAAACATTCTTTAAAATACCACTATTACCTGAGCTATAGTTAAGTTTACAAAGTTTCTAGTTGTTTATAATGTTCTGAAAGGTTCTTTCAAACTCAACATCTCTGTGTTTTGCCTCAAATAAATAATACAAAGTTTGTCTTCTTTACGATCGGTTTTCCTTATAATACTTAGGTCTTGTTCTTTCTCTTTTCTGACCTCAGCTGAAGTGACTAAGTACAATGACCTAAAATTACATTCAACAGCAAATCTTTGTGCAGCAAAACTGTGAATATGTGCACTGACCTTTAAAGATTATGCACACTGAGTTCTGAGCGCACCTGTGGTGTTCTGTAAGATACAAATGAAGAGCAGCTTTCATGAATAATTGTGTGCAGTGATGGGTGTACTTCTGCAAAGGCAAAACCTCTAACTCCAAATAGTGTTATAATTCTCAAGATGAAAAATAATGTTTTCAGATATGCAGAAGGGAGTACATTCTGTATTTCAATATTGATTCTCTACTTCCTAATCTGGTATCTGTAGCTGCATCTTACTGGTAAATAAAATGGAGCAGGTCCCGTTCTCAGGCCCCAAGGGCTAGTTGCACCATAGAGATTGTATCTGTACAGCTAAGTTATATTTCTGTCACCCACCTCTGAAAGACAACAGGCCTTCCCTACGCTCAATGGGAACAGCTGCTGGCCTGACCGAGCCCATATGCTGGAAGTGTTTGCCATTTTAGACCAAAGCCATGTCCATGTAAGTGTGCTAGCAGCATGAAGCGCTCAGTGCTGCCCTTCGGCCGTGATTAGTACAGTATCATAACCAGTTCACGGGATTTCTGGCACTTGTTCAACTGGCATTTGATAGTCAGCTGGTCAGTCAGCCTTTCTGCCTTGCAATTGTAGTTTGACTCTGTCCAATATTAAATCATGGATAACTCTTCCAAGATGTTCAGTATACTTCCTTAGATCATAAGAGTTCCAGAGGAATGCAAATCCTGTGGCACTAGTCCATTTTCTATCTGTATCTTCTGATGTGTCTTTCCAGAAAGCAAATTTATCTAGCTATATCTGCTTTCAGAGTTATCTAGTGCTTCTGGAGATAGTGTAGACCATCAGGGATGGATGTAATGCTTCTTCCCCCGGTGACTTGGATACAAAATACAAACATCATGTAATAGTTCACAGCAGCTCCACCCTGCTGTTTGCCTTGGCCTGCATATTGTCTGGAGCAATCTGCTTTAACCCCCCACTCTCAGATCTGAGTAAGTCCCGTGTTATATCAGAAGTATAGCATTGAAGAATATTAGAATAATTTTCCTTCCATTTTCAACATTTTGTCAGCCATCAGTTATCAATGATGTTAAAGATATTGTCAGTATGCAGTAAGTGATGCAGTGACATTTAAATGGGATGCTGAAGTGCCATGAAGCAAACAACTCTTGATTGTTAACATGGTATAGTTATCTCCACATGCAATGTGATTTTTATAACAGATAATGAAAAACATTTTCCATAAAGTATAAAAATTGCTGCCACTAAAACCAATGGCCACATCTAAACAGGGATGCCTCTAGGGGGATGGGGAAAACAAAACCTTTTTCTTCCCCATAGTCTCTAAATGGAGGCCTGATTCTGAAGTTTTTACATCATCATCAATGATCTTACACAACATATTTTTCTGGTTTGTATTCTGGCTTGGTGTTGATGTCATTAGACCAGAATTTATACCTTTCTACCTGGAGTACTTAGGAGTCTTCAGGTGCCAAAAGTATATCAATATATTTTCACAGCTCGGTGTGGTATGCTGCCATCACACAGAATTACAAACCTGGGAATGATCCTTCTGATTGGATAACATATCAGTGTTCAATATAAGTCACATGTGCTCTTAAGCTTTCTTGGTATGAAGAGAATGAAGCATTTTATGTCTCTTTATCCAAGACTCCCACTCAGGGTTTATTCTGGAGCACACCACAGTAACTGAAAGTAAGCAGGTACAAGACTTCAAGGCTTTCCAAAACACGATTTCATTCTGTTTATCATAAACATACACAGATCTAGAAAGAATAACACACCTGTCAGAATTTCCCCACCTCAGCTGACTTCTCTTCAACATTCATTGGATATGCTTCAGAGTCCTCTGTGAAATCCAGGATCCTCCACATCGAGTGTGAAAGCTCCCTCATACTCATGGACTCTCTTTTCCTCTCAGGCAACCAATTTTAACTCTTCTTTGGCTTATCTCAACTGCTACAGCTAGCTACGTGAGACTGGAGCTTGGTGATGTGATGCAAACTTTGGGCATCGAAAACTTGCTAATGGCAAACCTGCCTGAAATATATCTGGCTGTAATACCAGGGCTTTATAAAAACATCTTATGAGTCACTTCAGTGGGAGCTGCGAAACCTGAAATAGAGAAGGAAATAAGATTCAGGTAGTTCAGGCTGCCTGAGGATGATTTTGAATATAACTGTAGACATAAACTTGTGTTGTGTGAATGCAAGTCCTTTTCCTTCTGTCCAGCATTCCTGTCAGTGTTCTTTTGTTAACTGCTTTTCAGCTGTGGTAGTTTTCAAGGGCAGCTGGTTTTGCCCCTGAAGAAATTCAGCAGCCTCAGATGCTGGTTTGCTGCAGAACAAATGGGAAAAGCTGTTTTTCTCTTGGATTCATCTGTCTTGGGCCATAGAGTTTTCTTTGACCTGGACCACCAAACCTTTGGATTCTGTTCTGGTACATAAGCCAACAAGAACTCTATATTCAAGCCAAGGTTGCAATCTGGACATAGAACACATGCGAACTATGTGTAGATTAGCAATTAATGCATATGGTTTTAGTTTTGAAATCCCTTAACTCAGTAGTTTCTTCTGAATAATTAAATAGAAAGTGTTTTAATGACAGTAAAAGGCAGTGATTGCTTGCTTATTTAGCACAAGATCTCTTGATAACCACATTTCATTTATTGCTTTAAGGAAGAGCCGAGAAGAGTATGTGTTACATGGTTTTCCAAAAGTCTTCATAATAAACCAGGAACATCTGCATTGACACCTTTGCTATCAACTACCACTATATGCTTTTTCACACACATCAGCATTTTATGCCTGTTTCTGCTAGACAGCCCAAATTCAACTTTCTTTTAAGAAATCAATGGGCAATCCTGCACTCATTTTAGAGTATCTGTTAGAAAATAATTTGCTTTTGCAGAGATAGTGGTCATTCATTTATTTCAGCTGGGACAGGTAAATGCTTCTATTATTTCAAGTGCTCATAAAGGAGTTAGAGTGTAATCTTTGTCCTGCTTAAGTCAATGAGCTAACTTTTTTTGCCTATTTCTTTATTTTCACAGAATGAGATAATCATTGACTTTGGGAGGGATATCTGGAGGTCATCTGGTCCAACCTCCCTGCTGAAGCAAGCTCACCAGAGCAGGTTGCCCAGAACCAAATCCAGATGGGTTTTGAATACCTCCAAGGAGGGCAGCTCCATAGCCTCTCTGGACAACCTGTGCCAGTGGTCAGCCGCAGAGCACTGCACACCCAGGTCTTTTTCTGCAAAGTTTATTTCCAGCCAGGCAGCTCCCAGGAAGTACTGTTGCCTGATAGTGTTCATCCGCACATGCAGGACTGTCACAGCACTCTCCAAACTATCAAGCTGCAACAAGGTCTTTTACCACCTCATACCAGCATACTCCTCATGCTAGTCCCTCTGCTGCCTTCTCCTCACCTCACCCAGGATGTGTGTTCTCTCTACTTCCTCCTCAGTGGCTCTCAACCCCTTAACAGAACCAGCCACAGCTGCACTTCATCTACATCAGCCAACCCACCGACCCTGAAGCCAGCCCACAGTGGTATATTATCAATGATAACTAACCCAGCTTCATTCCTCTACACAGGACTTTTTGCATTTTCCTTTGCTGAACTTCACAAGGTCCTTGTCAGCCCATTTCTCCAGCCTGTTGAGGTCACTCTGACTGGCAGAGCAACGCTTTGGTGTATCAGCCACTACTCCCAGTTTTGCATTGTCAGAAAACTGTTGAAGGTACACTCTGTACCTTCATCCAGACCATTAATGAAGACGCTGAGAAGTACTGCACCCAATATTGACCCCTGGGGTACATCACTAGTTATTGACTTCCAATTAGGCTTCATACCACTGATCACTACCCTCTGAGCTCTGCCATTCAGGCAGTCACTGTCACTGCCAGCTCATCCAGTCCATATTCCCTCAGCTTTTCTATGAGGACCTTATAGAAGATAGTGTTAAAAGCATATTGAGTACAAGGTAGACTGTGTCCACTGCTCTCTGCTCATTTACCAAGCCAGTCATTTCACCATAGATATGGGGTTGTTCTGAGTATTTTGATTGAGTCGGCAACAGGGAATTGCTCTGCAACGACTAACAGCAGTGTCTCGTGCTGAAGCTATTCCAGAGCTTCTGTAGCCACTGAAGATTTAGAAAAGATCAGAGTTCTACAGATAGCTGAGCTTGAACACTTACAAAAAAGTGTAAGTTAGTTTCTGTCCAAAAACCTCTATAAACATGAATGCAGTGGTGCAGGAAGGGACTAAGATTATTATTATTATTATTTTACTGACCAAGATAGGGTCTGAGAAAGAAGTAGTCCTGTCCCTTTTAAGTTATAACAATGGAGACACTGAAAGAGGACATCTAATTCAGTCTTAGCTGACTGGTGTTAACACTAGACGGAAGCTACCTGAATGAACACAGTAAGTGATGGCATAGGGTTCTTGAACTGGGAAGAGATACCTGCCTGAGCTAACACTACCCCTGCTGGAAAATAAACTATACAAAAAAAAAGAGATCACCTGGATCCTAGAAAATATCTATCTTCAAAGAGATCTGAGGGAACTGAGACTAGACTGCCCGTGTGTCTACATCAGGTCACAGGCAAGTATGTAGAGGTGGCTGTGGGTTTCTAACACATTATAGATCCATTTTCCAAATCTGGAGATATTTTTCTATTTCTTCATTTCAGTTTACCACAGTTTAAAAATTATTTTTTACTAGAAAATGAATTCTAGTGGTGACCTTTGCCACCGTTTTGTAACAAGCTGTTTACCGAATTATAATTACTTCATCTGTTAGACAGCAAATTCTTCGCAGGTGGTATAGCGTTACCTAGGTTGAATTGCTCAGGGAGTTGTCTGGGAGCAATGTGAAAAAAACATATAAATAACAGAGTCATGTCTTTCAGCTGATATGTCAAAGACACGGAGCTTCCCTTTCAGAAAATACATGTTGACCTCTTATTGGCTTCTATTGATGTTATTTGGAAAAAAAACCCCACCAACCTCAAAAATCTAGTGAGAGATTTTGAAGTTCTTTTTATGTACTTCCTTAATCTTCCACACTGCTGTATTCTACTTCAAAACTGGTTAAGAACAGAAGGCATGACTATACTAAGGGAATACAATCTTTTTGGCATGCAGGGTTTACCACATCATCTCTGGTAGATTTCTACTAAAAGGTATTTACAGACAGGTTGAAAACTGTAATTTCACATCTATTTTTTTTAGTAAACATGCCTATTTTGTATGATAAAAAAGAGTCCAGCTATTAGAAACACAATACAAAAATAGGTCAGTGGTGGATTACTGTGATGCTGTGGAGAGCATGGGTTTGCAAATGTCATTCTTTAGGGGTCCTTTGAGAAGCAAACATAAGAGTGATTTTACTGAGACAAAATGGACACACAGACTTTGTGTTCAGTATTTCATGGTAAAAATATCCAAGAAACATAGCAGGAATTAACATAAATGTAATGTAATGACAGCTTTTGTCTTTCACTGGTTTTGGCTGAAGTCAGGTACAAGAACTGAACAAAGATGCACATATGCTATCATGCATATTCATTAAAAATGGAGAATTGAAACTGCTTTGCCTAATTGTTCTTTTATTTATTTCCCATGGATATGGTTTCAAACAGGAATGATCAGTTAAATGATACATTTCTAATGAAGCATTAGCAAACAAATGTATGTTTTTCTCCTTGTGAAGAAAGCTATTTCCAAGTTTTACTCATCCAACTTGGAGAACAAAGGAACATCATGTGATCAGCATGTTCTAGCACAGTTCAGATTTTGCATATTCCTGCCAGAAGAGGCTACATATAAAAATTATTTACAAGACATGTCTGGTGAATAAATTTGAATTGCAAAAGTGTTTGATTTTTAAATTGAAAAAAACATGAATAATTTTCAGGTGATTTGATGATGAGAAAAAGCTGAAATAACCAAATTATTAACTGAGCGTTATCTGCGATATTTTTACGAGTAATTGAAAATAGGATTGCAGTTCACTTTTTATAAACATCACAGGTTATTAGTGGAAAAATTCAGTTGTTTCTGAGAGTCTGATGATGGTATTGGTTGCTTTCCTAACAAAGTACATGTGTGTAAATAAAAACTAAAGTCTTGTTGAGCTTTTTTAGTTGCTTATCACTTGATTATGAGGATGATCACTTTTAAAGAAGTTATGTTTGTATTGAAAGGTAAACAATTACTTATCAAATCCTTTTCTGCAAGACAATTGCTTTATATCTGTAAGCTCAGGCAGGCTATACTGATAAACAGCACACCCACAACCTGCCCAAGCAACTTTCTTATTTTGTTTTTAAAGGGTGATCAACAGGTTTTCTTGGGTTGGGCTGTTTTTGTTTCAGCATGTCTTATATAAGGAGTTGACTTCTGTCCTTTGTAATACGCTTGATTGATTCTTTTTCTCCACTATGCGAATCTTGTAATACCACATGGTAAACATATTATTTTCCAGCTGATCAAAATCACTATTTTGTATCATAGCTTGTATAGCATTACATGTTACAGCTGTGGCATTTTTATTATTTGAAACTCTTTACTGACCACTATGGGAGAAAATATATTTTTTTCTTTGAAAACTTCACCCTCCTTACTTCTGTGGAATTTATAGCTAGTTATTCCCAGCCAGTGACAACCAGTATCTCTTCTTTTGTAGAAATGTCTCTTAGATCTTTCTAGAATCTTGACCACATTTCAGTGCAGTGACTGCCTTGTGGATTGCCTTCCTGTAATTCAATAACCTAGTCTTGCTGTAAAATTCCGGCAATGTCTGATGCTGAATATAGGTAATACTAAGAAAGCATTCAGGTAGTGCTAGCTGCCTTTCAAATTTTTCAGTGAATCAAAACAGAAGTCACTAAAATACGTAAGCACTAACACAGAAATGTAGGTTCATTTTCAGTCTTCAGAAAAATGTCCAGTAATATATTTAACTCTACACCTGTATGTCACTGAAATCTGGAATAAGAAAACTCCTTAACACCAACGTAGCATTAAGAAGCAGGCATTCCTTTACTGCAGCGCTGGATGCACAGGGGATGACTCACCTAATGTGCATGCCGTTTGTTTTATTCAAGCAAAATTATATAGTCCACATGTATGTTTGTGTGTTTCATTTCTCTGAAAAATCGTACAAATTCATTTAATAGATTTAATAGGTGGTACTGTGTTAATTAAGCATTGTGCATGCTCCTTACAGGTATCTTAGAGTCTTCTAAAGGATCTCAAACAATAGTTGACCCTGTAGTTACAGCTGACCGGATATTGAACCTCCATTTCCATCCTTTGTATGGAGAGTCCAAGTTTATTTCATTGGTTACACATTGGTTATACAACAATCTCCTCAGCTACCGTACAGTCTTCTCAGTGACCATAAGTTTTAGACAAGTCTTACCCTCTTGGCATAAAATTACACAACTAAGGTTGGTTAGCAATGTCTCTATAGTGATTATACCAAAACAAACATTATTGCTGCAAAGCTAAAACAAGCTATACTACATGGTAACATGAACACTTAGGAACTTTTCCACCACCAGGAGAGAACTGACACCAGTGTAACATCCTTGGCCCAAGCACTCAGTATGTCTCTTATCAGGTGAACACCCCTCAGGTTGTAGGGTAATGCCGATCACACTAGCTGAGGACTCAGTATTTTTTCAGCATTTCAGTTTTCAGGATTCATGTAGGAGATATTGGCCTGGGTGAGTTGAAAACATCTGAGAAGAAACTGACAGTGAGATTTACCTCTCCTAACTTCAGATATTTAAATTTTACATGTAAGATTCATTTTGTCCAGTGTTTGTCTACATGTGTGCAACACACATGTAGACATGTAATCTGAATTGCTCTCTATAGAGACCACTGAATGAGTCTAAACAGGACTCCAGCTGTTGACTATTTGGGCAACTAAAGTCTTAGTAACAACTTGCAGTCCATACAGAAATACATTATCTGTCTTAATGGTGGATATTTCTCTCCATTCCTCTTTACAACGCAACAAATTACTTCTGAAGATGAAGTCTTGTCTCCATTAACTAGAAACATAGTCTAAATGAACCTCTGTTAGCTCTAATTGTCAAGACCTTAGAGGCCAAACCATTTGATCAGACTTCAGTGCTGGGGCCATTGGAGACTCTGGGGCGTGTGAGGGTATATGTATTCAGCTTGGCAGATATATGGCACAGCATTTCTGGGAAACTTTCTGGAGCGGCATCTAGGACCTAGGCAAGGCATCTTTGGGCATTGGATCCCTGTGATCCTGTATTTCACACACACACAGATACATGCATACATATATATATGTGTAAGGTAAACCTCATCCTAACTGTGATTGCTGATTTAAGTCCATCATTTAGATTTGTATTACTTCATGCCGCCAGTGTCTTGCACTGGGTAAAACTGTTGGCTTAGCAGACTAAGCTGACTGGCTGTTGGGGTGCAGGAAATCTCTAGGGCCTTGGTGAAACTTGTAGCAGCCTGGACATGATCATGCTCTAATGCTGTGATCTGCTTGCATTCTTCTCAGGATACAGAGATTTTGAAGATGCTGCTTTATGGGTCACCAATTCCTGATGGAAGTGCCATTTAAACCATGAAAACCTGTATTGGATACATTTAGTTTTCATCACCTATATTTCAAGACAGCTACTACAAGGAAAAGATTTAGACACATGACCTTCTTCTTCTCTTTCCTCTTTCCCCACCACCCCCCCAAAAAAAAAAAAAAAAAAAAAAGTTTGGTTCCCTTTTCAATTCTTAGATGTCTCAAATTGGATTGTGAGGAGGAATAGAGAAATAGAAATTGATACGGGCTTCCTAGGCCTGCCACAGGCAGCTTTTGTTGCAGTCAGGCAGTAATACATATGTGACATGCTAGAACACGAAGACTGGAAGGCGTGTCTGTGAGAACATTTGTGCGTGCTTGCTTTGGATTGTGATGCACAAGAAAAGAGTTGCTGAATTGCCACAGAGAAAATGTTCAGCTGAGGATTGCACTGGTCCTGCTTTTTCAGGAATAAAACTAGAATGGTTTGCATAACCTCTGCATAAAAACCATGCTCACAAGTACTCACAATTACCACTCCACTTAGTTCTTGCTAATCTTCTCTTCTCCTTTTTGCACATCTTCTCACCTCACAGCCTAAGTTTTTAACTATGAAAAAGAACATATATATATATAATTACACTAGCATAAGCAGAAATTATTATCAAGTTAAATAAGGAAAAAGCTATTATTTTCTCTGTGTCAGTGCATGTGCAGTTATTCTCACATGCAGAGAAGAGCAAGAGGTAACACATTGGAGACTGTTTCCTTTGGAAAGTGCTTTTGTTAGCTTTCAAGTAGGTTACACCTCATGTGATTTGGTGGAATTACTTTCCCTTCTTCCTTTTCATCCTGGGTAAGAGTAAAGATTTAAAGATTATAAAGCATGTATGCTACACAAAGTAGGTTAGAGGAATTCTGTGATTAGAGAAGTTCACCCAACTTTTTTTCCCAATTAATTTTCAAAGCTTTTCATCAACTGTTGCTGGCTTGTAAATTCTTGTCCTCTCATTATTTACTTTGCCCTGTGTGTATAACCTGTAATATATGTAAACACTCTAACATACTAGGCTTACTTCCCATTTCAGCTGAATGAGTCTCACACCAGTGATGAATTGAAATCAAGCCTTTATATGCAGAATATTTGAACAGAAATGCATAATTGAGAAAAGAGGGCAATGTATTAACAGCTGATTGCTTTCTAGCACTTTTGCCTTCCCAATGATTGCAGTGACAGCAAAGCTGATGAATGTCTTGTTCAGTTATACTTGATACAGGAGTGGAAAGCTCTGGGGTGGGTAGAAGTGGTGCTCTGATAGAAGACCTGGACCAGCTACCTCTTCCTGCAAACCTGAGTTAGAGTTCTCAGGCACAGAGATTAAAAACAAAATGTTTCTATTTTGGTGCTTTATTATAATTACCCACGTTTGAAGATATTAGCCTAATTTTTTTACTTATATTGATGGAGGATTTTTCTGACTCCTGGGTCTATTTCTAATTACAAATTATTTTTTCCCCTCTGTTTCCCTGCCCCATTTTTTTTTTTTTTTAATATAAAATAACACTAAAACATTCCTTTTGTGGAAAAGCATCTCTAGGAGACATACTAATTCTCTTTTTATAGTCACATTTCTTTACTAGTATTAAATTTGTTAAAAACAACACAAATAATCATTTTTTTGGCATCTTAACACACAAAGCCCTTTAGAGAGGCAAGGACCTCAACTTTCAAACAAAAAAACAGAATTTCAGAATATCATTGCTTTGCACGTCTACTTACTGGCCTCCTACAGGAAGCCTCCGCTTAACTTCAAGCCATGAAACCCACACGCTTGCAAATTGCTTTGGAAAATTGTAGTCACTTCAAAGAAATTTTATCTGTATGTAGCACCTGAAATAGGACATCTGAATGGCTTTCTGAAGGTCTGTTTCCAAAGGACTTGCTTCTAGTACTGGTACCTAAAAACCCATCTATTTTTAACACCAAAGCTATAAGGTTTTTTTATATATTACTCTTGAAGGTCTGGCTTCCATGTGAACTCACATTCCTCGTATGGTTTTCTTCACTTTGCACCTGAGAAAGTGCAAGAAATTCTGACTGTTTGCCAAGTGTTGTTGGTGCTGTTGGTAATTTAGAAACACGGGAAAATGTGATTCTTCTCTTAAGGCTCAGTTCAGCCACAGAAAATGGTTCAGACATGTCTAAATTTATGAAAGTACGAGAATATTTATTTGTTGGCTTAATATAATAAGTGTGCTTGAAGGAATGGTTAGGTTGCAAGTTGGGAGCAATTCTGCGCACATATAAGATGTTTCCACTTCTTTGAGAAAGGATCGGAAAAGTTGCCTACTACAAAGCTGAAGTCCCAGGCTCTTAAAATTACTCAGAATTGTTTCAAATAAACAGGTTTAGGATGCCAGATTTGGTGAAGGACAGTTTTTTCCCACCAGCAGTTTCTGAACCCAGCCAACTTCTAATCTGAGGGGCAGCAGTTTTCCCTGAAATCACTCACCAAGATAAGCATTGAGCCACCAGGCTCATTTATTTCAATTTTGGTGCATATCCATGAGAAAACTTAATAGTTCTTTCAGCCCAGAAAGGGAAATACCACCAGCAGTTGCAGAGAGCCAGAGGCTATGTGGCTTTTGGAGTAGCAGGGAGAAGTTAAATAGACTGGGAGCTGGCTGCAGAAAGAGGGCTCAGTGGCTTGGATATTGGGATGAAAGGCTCGGAGCTGGCACAAGAAACAATATGTTTCTGGCAAAGGGGGCTATAATAGTCATGAAAGAGCCTTGTGGGTGGCCCATTAAAAAGGGCCCATTACAGCTGGGTCTGAAGGAGGCTGGCAGAAGAGGGTTCCTGGCTGTTGAATTTGCCAGCCTGAGTATGCTTGCAGCAAGGCAATGACCTACTGGGAGCTGGCTGGACAAACTCCATCTCTAAACCCAGTAGGCATTGGGCTGTCTCTAGGGCTGAATGAAGTATGGGGATTTTACATCAATTGGTAACCATTTATATATACAGAATATGAAAGTATATTCCTCAGAAATTAAGTCTGAGAAAGGGTGGGCTTCATTACAGTAGGATCAAGTGAACATGGAGCGTTCCTGAGAAAGGCTTATTAAAACACATCTGTAATCCTCTAGGCACTAAGGTGGCACAACCTCCTTAGACTATCTTTTCTACGTCTTTGCTCACCTTAAAATTATAAAGTATTTCCAAATTAAAAAAAAAAAAAAAAAACAAAACAAACCAACAAAAACATTGTAGCAAATTAAGCAATTTACTTGTTGCCCTACCTCTGTGGACTTGGAATACAAGAGAATTATTTTGCTAACAAAAAAAAAAAAAAAAAAAAAAAAAAAAAGAAAGAAAAAAGAAAATAACTGTGACAGGATTGGAAGGCTTTCCACAACTTTCCCCCCTTGTTTAGTTTGGTTATATGTATGCTAAATATAACCATATCTTTCCAAACATTTTAATGGGTTCTGTTTTCCAAAGCTCTTTTTTGCTGGCTTTCTCCAGATTTTGTTTGCATCTTTCTTAAAATATGATGTCCCAGCTAAATAAAGTACACCAGTTAAGTCCTCACCAGTGCCAGATACAGCAGAAAAGCGACTTTCCAGACAACACAAAAATGACATATGCCTTTTTACAACAACATGACATAGCTGATTCAGAGTTTGTCTGCGAAGCTTTCTAACTCCTAGGTTGTTTCTGTGTTATTGCTGCCAATCAGTTAATGCTCTCATCTTTATTAAAACCTCACAGGCAGTATACTGAAATTCAGCTTTTTGAAATTCACCTTTTTTATATCAAATGATTGTTCAGACTGTGAAGATCATCTTCAGTGAACCTTGCCTGCCATCTTCACTCAGTTTTGAATGGAAGTTCTTTCATCCATTAAAAAGTATTGAAGGATATTGAGCACAGGAAAGAGCCCTAGAGAACCTGATGTAATGAGAAAAGGTTGACAAATAGATCTGTAGCAGATGTGTGCTTTTGGCTGCGAACCTGCCAAAACTGTCATCTATACAAGACTTCCTTGAGAGAGTGCTATGTGGAAAGATCTCAAAGGTCAGAAGTCAAGATATGTCCTGCTGCCTTTCTCTCTGTAGGTGACATGTTTTTCTCTGGAGAAGAAATGAAATGCAGTGGATGAATGTTTAATTAACGGCAGATCCGTCCTTTTATTATTATTATTTTATTATGTAATTATTCTTTAGATACTTACAAATTGCCTTTAATGATTTGATTTTACCTGGCCATCAAAATGTTGTCTTTTTATAATTCCATTCCACTCTTTTAAAAAATGGAAAGATCTTTGCCCTGAAGTTCCCTTGGCTTCCATGATTTCTTGAAGAAAGTTGCTGCAGGGTTGGAAGTTGCTATAATACACTCCATCAGGATCTCCCAAATTTAAGAATATCTAAAACATTCAAAGCTTTTTGAGCCTGGGTTCTTTTGGTTTTCATTCTTATTATTTTAACCGTATAGAACTAATTTTTTGTGACACTTTCAAATAAAAAAGAATTTTATTTTCTCAGCCTTTTTCACCCGTTACTTTCTCCCCTCTCCTGGTAAGTACTGGGCTTATTGTTGTCTTTTCCTTTCATTTACTTCTAAGATAAAAGTTTTTCTTCTTGTCTGTTTTCTCTTGTTACTCACCTAAACTGAAATATTCCATTGTATGCTCTCAATCAGTTCATTTTTTAGTAACAATTTCAACAGTAATAATGTGTCTCAACTAGCTCAGCCTCCTGGCTCAATTGCACTGTTACAGCTTGCTTCTACTTTTATCGTTTCCCAAAGTCTTTCAACAGATAGACCTCTGGTTTCTCAGAAGCCATCACATTAAGAATATCCTTTTTTTTATATATTACATTGTTGTATATGTTGTGTTTTCAGCCTTTTCTAGTTAATCTGTTGCTCAGGTACTTACATGAAAGGCGTCTAAGGAACAGGTGGTGCAATAGATTATAGTGATTAATCACCATAAAATCATAAGCGTACTAAAAATTTAAATAGCAAACGTGTACTGCTTTGCAACTTGATTCTTAAATGAAAAGAGAACTCCAGCTATGTTGAACATCTCTGTGCACACTGGAGGATTACTTTCACTGTAAGCTAAAGTAACTTCCTGTACAGTGAACTGGTCCTCTTTCTCTTCTGTTGAGATTCCCATTCCCATGAGGAAAGGGAGTTGAGTGTCTTTTGTATTTCCCTGTGCCCTGTGCTGAACAGAAAGCCTAAGGTTTTGCCTGACATAAAGGAACTGAAATAAGTAAACAGTGTATGCAATGGTGGCTTCTGGGAATGGTTTCAGGACTTCGCATTTCCTAGTTATTTTGTGCTTTTTGTCAAAGGGCAAACATTTCAAGCTAAATTATTCACAAGGGATATAGGAGGTGTTTTCTTTAAGTTCTGCTGAATACAAATGTGTGGAAAGAAAGAAAAATCAAGCATTCTGCTTTGGTTTTGTGTTTTTGTTCACTGGTTACACTGAGATCTTTGAGGAGAGGGATTATATAGATGTGTGGGGAAGCCAGCTCCCCCTCTTCCTGAGTAGCGTTTTCATAGGAAGCCGCTCCAAACTGGTACTTGAAGAGGGCAATCTCAAGCCTACTAAAAGAGATAAAATAAAAATCCTGGCAAATGAAGAGCCATGATAAAACCTGAGGTGACTCTGCTACCAAGACCAGTAGGCTAGTGATGTTTCTTCATCAAATGCAAGACACCGAGTACTTTCCAGGAGACAGCATTACGGAAACAGGTGGCATATTTTAACAGTGCAATCCCAGCACAAGGCCTCAGAGTGCAGAGTGAACTGACCTTCCTGAAAAAAGATCTTTACATGTAGGTGAAGGAATGTAGCTCGTTAAAGTATAAGGTAGACATTTAAGTAGGAGCCATGGACTTCTGGATTATTACACTGACAATACAGCGTATGCATACACTGTATGTAATTAAAAAAAAAATATAATGGCATGAGTAATTATGAGAACCATGACATGCCCCAGCACACGTATTCTGCATGAAGCCAAAAAAACCAGCTTTTTGACCCCAATACAGTGAAGCCTCTCCCAAGGGCTGCTGGAAATGCCATCTTCCAGACTAGGGTTCCCTGCAGTGCAAGGGAGCAGATGGCCTGCCAGCACCCTGGGGTATGACCCACTGCAAAACAGGGCCTCACCTATGTGTCATTATTCTAAAGACTCAAAATTTTAAACATATGTGTCTTGACAAACTGATGAGGCTGCTTATATGGGAGGTGAGTAAGAGGGAAACAAAAGTTGTTTCTTGACATCTCAGAAAGGAGACAGAATCACAAGATAGTGTGCTGTATAGAGATACTGAGGACTTGGTTGGTTATGCTAAGTAGTAACCTGCTGAGCCTACGTGCCTTGTTAGGTTGAATAATGCTCTTAGTAGGGTCATTGCCTTCCTTCAATGTGCCCACAGCATAAATTGGGCAGTGGAAAAAACAGTAACCCCCAGAAAGCTATGTTCCCCATGGCAGTGTCCCCAGGACAACAGTAGGCTGCCTCCTTGGAGACTGGGCCTTTTGGTACTCTGGTATTCATCCATGCTGAGTATTATTCTTCTCATCTGCTATTAGGGGTTTGGCCCAAATCCATGTGATACAAAAGCATGTGTTTACTTTTAGACATGTGAACCTGTTGACTGCAGTGCAATTGCTCTTTAGCTACTGACCTCGGGACAACAATTCTGTTCCAAAGCAACATACTTTCCAGATATTTTTATAATTATATTCCTTCATAGTTCACAAAGTTGTAGGTGCCGAAGTGCAGGCATGCACAAGAAGTTGTGTACCTATTGGCTTTTGACATGAGGTCCAGGTTTACATCCCTGTCCTTGTCTCAGCATGATCTATGATGTTTTAGGCCAGTTTTCAAGCTGGGACAGCTATTTCTGGGTAGGTTTCATGTACACAACTATGAAAATCTTGCTTGAAACTTTCTTGACATTAACTCTATAAAAATAAATTTCAGTACTGCAAGGGAGCACCACTCTTCCTATGTTTAAAATTGAGTCCACGCTTAAGAACTTCACCTATCTGGGGCTTGTAAATGAGAGTTCCCCAAACTAACAATAAATGGGACTGAACTTCTGACAGAGCTCCAGTACAAAACGCAGCACTGAAAGATAAGTATGAGCTTTGTGTACAAGAATGCAAATACAATTAATTCTCTTTGTGACTGTCGTGGTTTAACCCCGGCTGGCAACCAAGCACCACGAAGCCTCTTGCTCACTCCCCCTCACCCAGAGGGATGGGGTGGAGAATCGGAATGTAAAACTCGAGGGTTGAGATAAGAACAATTTAATGATTTAAACAGAATAAAGAGGTCAGGACAACAATAATAACAATAATAATAACAACAAACTGGAAAGGTGGAGAAAAAAAGGGTAAAGCAAAAGCTACGCATGCAAGCAAAGCAAAGCAAGGAATTCATCCCCACTTCCCACGGGCAGGCAGGTGTTCGGCCATCCCCAGGACAGCCGGGCCCCATCACGCGTAACGGTTACTCGGGAAGACAAACACTGTAGTGCCAAATGTCCCCCCCCTTCCTTCTTCTTCCCCCAGTTTATATACTCAGCATGACGTCCCATGGTAAGGAATACCTCTTTGGCCAGTTGGGGTCACCCGTCCTGGCTCTGTCCCCTCCTAATTCCCTGTGCCCCCCCAGCCCTCTGGCTGGCAGGGCCCAAGGAACTGAAATGTCCTTGATTTAGCACAAACATCACCCGCAACAACTAAAACCATCAGTGTGCTATCGACATTGTTCTCACATCAGGCCAAAACACGGCACTGTACTAGCTACTAAGAAGAAAATTAACTTTATCCCAGCTGAAACCAGGACAGTGACATATCCTTTGTGGATTTTTATCACAGGCCTGAAATGTTGCAGCGACCTTGGAAGAATTTTAAGGATGTCCCCAAGGAAGCAATGAATTCCTAATTTGCATAGAAAGGTACAGAGGTAAGAAGAGAGGAAGACCCTGCTGTTACGCGTGATGCTTGATTCTTGAAATTCTTCTCCAGAATTCAATGGGGAGATATGTGAGGCATGAAAGCTTCGATGGAGGGGAGTTAGAATTATAATTTGCTATTTTGTTTCTTCCTTTGCCACTTTGTTTCCAACCCTGACATTCAGAGCTGAAGACTTTCTTTCGCTTGAAATTAAATTTCCCCATCACCTTTCTAGTGCTAGAGATGAGGCCAAGGGAAGCTGACAAATTCAGCTCACATTCTGCTGCTGCAGGTGAAGTATGCAAGCATCAGTCTAATGCTCCCCCCATGAGGTACACTCTCACACGGGGCTGAATGCTCTCAGCTGGTCTGGAAGGGTCAGCTGGGGCCTGGCAGTGCCAAGTACTGTATTGAAAAAGTTTTTCCTGGAAGGCCCAGAGAACACCCCTTCTTCCAGGAGCAGGTAACAAAGAGAGACCCCTCACAGCAGACCCCTGGGGAACCTTTCAAACCAGTCTATATCATCAAGGGAAAATGCAGCAGCTTTCAGCAACATAAGAGAAGGCTGAGACTAAACTAAGCAACAGAAAATGTTGGACCGTACTGACTTGTGAGATTATGTTTGAAAATATTAGAAACCCTTTCTGCAAAGTTTCTACTACTGTAAAATATTCATTACAAGGTGTTTTCACCAGAATTAAGAGGCAACTCCTCTAGTCTAATAATTTCCAGGGAATTACTTCTCCAGTCAATCCTTTGACCTGAGATCCCTGCTGTAAAATACTAGTCTGTACTACCTGTTCTGAAAGGTAGTAGTTTGCTCACTCCAGTAGGCATTGCAACCATGCTGTTGTTTTTATCACTTCACACTCTAAAGACTTCTCTCTACGCTGTCAGACTCATATCTTGGGAAAGTGACCAAGGAAACTACTTGAAAGTTTGCTTATAACCTAGACCCAGGCTTTGAAGTGGGTTGTTAATGTTAAGGAGCAGGCTACGAGGATATAAAGTTTTTTATGGAGATTTTCCATAAAAGAACAGAATATAGGCCATAAAAATATGTATTACAAATGCTAAAGTAAGATATCTGTTACCTGGCACTAGCACCTAGACACAGCTTAGTTTCTCCAGACACATCCAAGGTAGACGATAGACCCACCTGTACTCAGTACATCAAATTATGACTGTATTTGTCATCTCACTGTTACATCTCTTTCCCCTTCCCTGTGTAATCCTCTCCCAGTTACAAGCCATTCCGCAGAGTTTTGTGTATTTTTCTAAGATATGAAATGCCCCATATAATTTCTTTGCCTAACAAGCATAGGACAGTGTGTTTGCAAAATGTCATGTCTTCTCTGTTCCACATGGAGAAAAATAAAAAGCTCAACTCCAACCTACAAGGCTGTTTGGGTAATAAGATGCAGTAGGTAGGAATCATGACAGCTGAGAAATAAAAGCAAGAAACCAAGTAATGCTAAATGTAGAGAACCATTTGTTTAAAATGTTTGGAACAACCAATTTGTACTCATACTTCACTGTGAAGTGCAAGCAGTGCTTGGAATAAATTATGAGCATGAAAGCCTGTGAAGAAGTGTTTACTGCAACCTAAAACCTGATATTCTTCTCAGATTTAAAAGGTGAACAAGATGTGGGCAGAGTTACTATTTTCCCCTGCGAAATAGGTGAAAATTGTTTTATAGCTATTACTGGGCTCTTTCTTAGATTGGAAACAACATAATAGCTGCAAAAGATAAGAATATATCTGAGGAGACTAATATAGGAGTGCGTAGCTCCTCATGTTCCCAGGTCCTTTAAAATGTTTATACTCCACTCCAACGGGAGACAAAATGTACAGGAGGAGAGTGCATTTCATCCCGCGGAACTCAAGGGGAATGTTTGTGTATTCAGACTCATGTCAAAGAAGTGCTGAAGTAGAAACACGAACACTATATTTTCTAAATACATGGTGCAAACTGTTTTCACTTGGGATGGTCTCAAACCAGATATAACCAGTATTATCAAAATGAGAATCTCCTGAAGACCTTATATGATAGTTGGTGTTTGTACTCATGTGCTCTTCTCTTTTCAATCCTTTTGCCCAGTTTAGGCAAAGCATTTAAAATAGAAAGTGGCACATTGTGCAGTAAAATAAACTATCGCCATTCTAGATCACGGGGACAAAGGTGGAAATCGGGCTGCATAAAACTGCAGAGTGCACTGAAAGGACTTTTAGATGAAGCTTTTGAGAGATACTAAGGACTGTCAAAACAAGTAAACTAACTTTATTTGGAAGAAACAGAAAGAAACTGCAGAAAGAAGCCTATGCTCTTCTGTAGAAGAGATTCAACTGCAGAACATAGGACTGAAGTGATGGTAATTCCAGCTTGAAGTGGGAAGTATAAGAAGTGAAGAGGCTTAGCTTAAAATAATAGTGCCCAAGGTACAGGTCTTCCAAAAGCTTCTAATTAAGCAAAAAAGACTGCCCAAGAATATTAGCATTGGGAAATGGCTCCAATAACCTGAGTACCCTGACAATGTAGTTGATAAAATATTAAACTGGTATTTTTAATCCAACAGCAAGTCCAGGTTAAGTCATGAACTTGTCAGTTAAGCATGTGTTAATGAAACATCAGAACCTAAATTTTACTCATAAAAAATACACTTGCAGAGAGGTTATCGTACACAGAGCAAGCACACACCTACTAAAAGTAGGCAGTCGCGCATGCAAAATTACCTCCCGTCTGTGCTATGCAAAGGAGCTACTTAGATCCCTTCTGCGTTTAATAATGGGGCTCAAAGGAGAGACAGCTTGGATACTGTGTATTGGTAATAATTGAAAAAGGTGCACTGGAGCCTGCATAACTAACTGTAACAGAAAGGGTTATAGTAATGCCTGTGAGCAACTACAGCAAAATAAATGTGAACACTGAGCTGTGAAAAATAGTTCATGTGCCTCTTCTTTAAGGCTTGTTCTTACAATCCTAATTAGACATGTGCAAATAATTGATTTTTCAGATTGATGGCTGAACCTAAAAAATATTTTCTGATTTGTTTCATGTCAGCCCTGAATAATTTCTTTCCTTTTTGCCAACATAAAAAGCAGCAGCAACAATATTTGGTTTTCAAGCACTTTTTACATTTATCAAAATTATTTTGTAGCTGTTTTCTTTCTAAATGAAATAGGATTTGACTTCTCCAAGGAATAATCGTTAACATATTTATTAAAAAAAAAATATTTTGGTAGACCTAAAACTTTTCCTCTCATGTAAGGTTTTTCCCCATTCTAATTTGAATGCATGCGTAATCTCCATTGTGAAAAGCCCGTACATTTTTCCCCCTTATTTTACAATATTACACTTAATTCTCCCTCATGTAAATGGAGCAATGTAGCTTCCACAACCACAGGGTCCTGAATCAACAAAGCCCTTGTGTGTGTCCTTACTGATAAGGAACCTGAGAAGATATTTGTATTTCTTCCTTGAAAACCGGGTCAATTAGAAAAAGAAAAAAATTAGCTGAACATAATTTCAGCAGTTTACTCCTGCATTTGTGTTTCTCCCCCACCATCGGTGTCTACAATAAGCATAACTCTTCCAGAATCTTGTGTCTCCTGTTGGGGATCCCCACAACACATGCTGAGGGAGAAGTGATGGAGGGTGATCTGTAAGCTCCCAACCCACACTGCTGATTCCTGAACTGAGGAGCCCTTGGGCGCATCTGATCTCCAAGGTCTAGATCCAAGCTTTTGCCACCAACTGGCTTTATCTTGGGGTGATCCCTGGCTGTGTATAGCTCTCCCCACACTGATTGTTGTGTGGAGGACATCCAGGCATGTGGGCTAGATGAGACCCAAGGAAGACTTAGGTCAAGCTCTAAGCCCTTGTAACTGGGTGAATGAGGATCCCTGAATTTTCCCACAGTACAAACCTTTGGCAGTTGAGGAGTTGTGGACCATTCCCATCCCACCATTGCCCCAGTAGTCAACCCCTTACAAAATAAAAATTTAAAAAAAAAAAAAAACGATGCACAATAAGAGAGTAATTGGTTGTATCAGCAAAAGAGGAAAATTGACCTTGTCACTTGGGCAAAATCAATAAACTGAAAAACAGAAAGAAAAAAAAAAAAGGAAAAAAATCAAATTTCTTTAGCTATCTTGGCTGCCACTTGTATCAACGGTTCCCAGAACTTTTTAAGAGGGATAGTGATTGTTACACTGCTTCAAATTGCTTAAACAACTTCATATTCTTTCAGTTTCTTTACGCTTTTCTTTCCCTTATTTCAGCTACACATGAATTGTAGCTAAAGACAGGAGTAAAAGCATTTCCATCTATTTAGGGTGTGCTAGAGGAAGCTTGACTCAGGTCATTATAATCACAGCCAGATCCAGAGCTCTTTGTTAAAACCTGCTTTTGGAGAATCCTGACCCCTGCTGCTGCCTCTTCTGAGAGCTGTGCCACTGCTGCTTTTGGCAAACTGGGCCTCCTCTCCTCTTCAGAGGATCCTTGTTGGATTCAGACTAGGAAATCCTTGTTCCTGAGTGGGGAATGAGGCAGTCCTTGCCATCTTCTCTGCCAGCTCTGTGGGTAGCTCCTATTTCTTCCCGTCCATTCAGGCTCAGACCTAGAAGTCCCCGCTCTTAAGCGGCAGGGTCCCACAGCTGCCCTGTGCTGTCCAGCTCTGGTTCCTGGTCCCAGACCCTGTTGCTATTCAAATTACAACATTTGCCTTCGCATTCTCAGTCCCATCTGAAAAGTCCCAGACTTTTCCCCTTCATTCCAGCTATTTACTGATTTCGGCCACAGGCATTTGAAATGTGGGGGTCCCACTGATGTACCAATGTTAAAATCCCAGCAAAAAGGTCAATCTGTCAAGTGGAGGTTTTGCCGTGTCCGTACACACCTCTCTTTATGTGCAATCACGAGCGAGTGGAACAAATGCTGCCATGTCTGTGCATACCTAAATATTCCCAAAGTTTGAAGGTGATGCAATATTACGGGAACTGGCTTGGTGGCAGAAAAGAGACTAATGCAGCTGAGTCAAACTAGTATATTGTGAAGCTTTCCATCAGTACTGTCACATCACTTGACTTAGACTGTAAGAAGTCTGGGTCCATGCTCCATGACAAAAATATCCACAGCACTGGGACAAATACTGAACTTTGCTTCCCACAGTACAAGAGTCTGCATGCATTTGCAGCCGATGTTTATTACGTATTTCACATTGGCCTCCCCACCTTCTGCCGAAATATTTTTTCCAATTGTGCACCTACAGTGCATTTAAACATCCTGGTTACTGGTGTAACCACTGTCTGCACCAGCTGTTGTGGTGGACCACTATGTGGAAAACTCACAGGAACTGAGAGTAAATAGCAAGTAGAGGTAGCCTGACTCCGGTGAAGTCAGGGCAGTATTTAGGAGGGAGTCCTGGAAATTAATCTCTATTCCCAACATTGCTTGCACTTTTTGTCCAATAAATGTTAAGTGCACAGGCACAGCAACAAGGGCACAGGACCTGCCCTCCCTCTCCTTACAGAGCCTCTGAACCATAGGACCACACAGTCAGGTCACCTCTCGATTAGTCTGTTTTTCACACAGACTCCTCTAAGTTGTAAACGTCTACAAGTACATGTCTACTTGTGAGCTAATGTCTGAGCTCCCACTATAGTCAATTCAATTCATTAGCTTGAAGATAGGCACCTACTGCTGTTTGAGACACCCTTGGATCTCTGAGATATCTGCACAGGGCTAGCAGATATGAATCAGGATTTATAGCAGTTTGGCACTGAGCACTCCACAACACCCAAAATAAACACCCAAATGTGTTTAGGCAACTGAATCCCATCCTAGAGATCTAGATGACACAGATAGTGGAAAATAGAAAGCATCTTACCTGACTAAATATAGGTCAGCTTACAATCACGCTGGTCTCTATGAGCTGTTGAGTGAATCTACACTGACTTTTGGGAGCTTCAATACGTAGTTAAGGTTTATAAGTTGACATCGAGGTGTGAGTGTCTTAATCTGAGAGCTGTGGCTTGAGCCTATGAATCTTTACTAGGGCAGGTAGGACAGTCCAAGCACTTAAACTCTATGACTGAAACTACATTGGCAGTTGAATTTAGAGCCATACAGGGTTAGATCTAAACTACTTGTTTATTTAGGCAAGCTAGACTGTCAGAATCTAGCCATTATTTCTGGATGCTGCAAGATCTAAAATTGTTTATTACATTTACAGTAAATATGAACAGATTATTTTAGAGCAAATGGAAAGAGCTGTCTGTGAGACTTCTGACTGAGCAAAAGGCTGGATGCCAACATTTAACTGAAGCTTCTTGCAAAGGTAAAAAGACTTGTATTTATACCAAAGCCATTCATTCAAAACTATCACATTATAACCAGCTGCTGTTACTGTCTCACAGCCACTTGGTAGCACCCATATATAATGATCTCAGTCTAGCTGCTGCACAAGGAGATTCTATCATTGTGAAGGGTCCATTCAGCTCCCTCACACAGTTTTTGAATGGAAGCCAAACAGAGACCTGTCACTAATACTTTTACTCACCCTTGCAAGTAAAGCCTGAGCCACAGTCACTGGATACTGTGTAAGGACAACAAATTGTAGGTGTTTTATATATTTCTTCAACTTCCAGATTGTCTGTCTGGTAGCCTTCACTGGAAAATCAATGCACACAAAATGAATACATAAACGAGCAGGAACAGCATTAAAAAGAGCAATGTCAAGAGACTGAGAGAAATAGTAGATTATTTCTGACAAAAATATCTGTCAGTTCTAAAATGACAGTTGAAAAGACATCATAGGGGCAGGGAAAATTAGATCTTTTCTACCAGTTCTGACTACAACTGTAGTGAGAAAATTCTCCCTGACACATAATAATTTGGGAAAAAAATCAGCTCTACATATCTAAGCAGTTGTGCATTGAACTCATAACACGATAGCAAGTGTTTTTTGCAGGTGAAGTTATAAGGTAGAAAGGTAAAGATTTTTAGCATGAAAATCTGCAGCTGTTGCAAATACACTGATGTTTTTGTAGGAGAAAAGTATAATTAAGTTGCAGGATTCTTTTCCAAAGCAGAAAGACTTTATTCTACAAGTTAAATCATCATAAACTAAGTGGTTCATCTTGATATCTGTAAATTCAGCTATCTGTGAATTCAGCTTCCACTTCCTCCTCAAAAGGCTTAAATCTCAAAAATGTAGAATTGAAACTAACACAAAAAGAACTGTGGTGAGGAGAAGAGTGACAAGATTAAAAGAGTAAATGAAACAAGCAAATCATCAATGAAATACCATGTCTTAAACACAGATTACCCAGCCAGATATATGGGATTTGGGGAGCTCACCGCAGGGCAGGTTCAGCCTTGTGCTGTACCCCCAATGGGAGGTACCTGATGATGTTCAAGACCTGCTGAGAGGAGGGGCAGCACCTACAGGTCAGCTCGGACCCCAGGTTTGCAACCTGAAGGGCACCTGTGATGTCCCAGGCTGATTGTTGTCAAACCCCCTGTCGGGTTTAACCCCGGCCGGCAACCAAGCACCACGAAGCCACTTGCTCACTCCCCCTCACCCAGAGGGATGGGGTGGAGAATCGGAATGTAAAACTCGAGGGTTGAGATAAGAACAATTTAATGATTTAAACAGAATAAAGAGGTCAGAACAACAATAATAACAATAATAATAATAACAAACTGGAAAGGTGGGGAAAAAAGGGTAAAGCAAAAGCTACGCACGCAAGCAAAGCAAAGCAAGGAATTCATCCCCACTTCCCACGGGCAGGCAGGTGTTCGGCCATCCCCAGGACAGCTGGGCCCCATCACGTGTGACGGTTACTCGGGAAGACAAATGCCATAACGCCAAATGTCCCCACACTCCTTCTTCTTCCCCCAGTTTATATACTCAGCATGATGTCCCATGGTAAGGAATACCTCTTTGGCCAGTTGGGGTCACCTGTCCCGGCTGTGTCCCCTCCTAATTCCCTGTGCCCCCCCAGCCCTCTGGCTGGCAGAGCCCAAGGAACTGAAATGTCCTTGATTTAGTATAAACGTCACCCAGCAACAACTAAAACCATCAGTGTGCTATCGACATTGTTCTCACATCAGAGCCAAAACACGGCACTGTACTAGCTACTAAGAAGAAAATTAACTTTATCCCAGCTGAAACCTGGACACACCCCCAGCCTGACTCTGTGTCTCCTGGAAAGGACTGCCCTGGCAGGGCAGAAGCCCTTTTCACTGGAGCAGGAAGCAGCCAGAAGTTATAAGCTCCAGGGAAGCAAGTTATGGCTGAGAATGGGAGTCAAAAATTCTAATGAAAAAATATCTATGAACCAGGCAAACTGGAGAGGAGAATGGAGGTGGGAGAAGGACTGGGTAATGAATCATAAATAAGAGACATACAACTTCACCGTGTAAGACTCCAAAACAAGCATCAGTTTTAGAGGAAAATGATGTTTGTGGACAGGAACACTCTGTAAGTTATGGGTCAGTGCTGGATGTGGCAGGAAAGAGTGATTCTTCTTCTGAAACTGTTCTTGCCTCTGCCTAAGTCCTCTTCACGGAATAACAGTAGGAAAGAGTTGTTAAGTGTATGAAGCAGCTGCTGCTGTGCTTCCTGCTGTCTCTCAGAGTCCTTTGATCACCAAAAAATATAAGCAGAGGCCCAGGTTCATTGCTAAGAAACAGACTGCTTAAACACATACCTAAATTCAAGTGTGTGACAAAGTTCTGCTCCTGTTAGTAGGACATAAGTTTGTAACACCAATATCGAGGAGAGGTCACATGAAGCTACAGAGACATCAGACTTCAGCTGCTTCCTCAGTGCTGTCTTTGGACTCCATGATCTTCAAGGTCTTTTCCAACCTAAATGATTCTATGATTCAGACTCAACCATTGGCAGTTTGTGCCTGTTCATTCTTTTTCAGCAGCAGTTCTTGAGTTTTCCTGTCTTATGTATTACTGAGAGGTGGAGCATGAGTGAAATATGAGCATGTAAAACCTGAAGGGATCACTGGATCATCTAACCCCATTACCACCATCGTGGGACACCATGCACTAGTCTTTCAGCATCAGGAAGGCTTTAAAGAACATCTCCTCCTACACCGTACTCCTGGTTTATAGGACAGAACATAACATCTTCCCTTGCCCAATCTAGGACAGATTCATTTTTTTATCTCTGCTGAAATTCAGCTCAAGTCAGCAGTAGGGCTAGCTTAGGCTGATGAAGTTTCCTCAAGGAACATTTAGGAACCTCTATCGGTATTCTGTACTGAAATTACAGCCCCCCCCAAAAAAAAACCCCAAAAAACCCAACAAAAAAAAAACCAAGAGGAAACTGGAAACTGACAATGTTGTCCCCGGGCTCACTGTCCCCCATGAAGACCATATCCTCACATGGTCCCCCATGTGACCCACGCAGAGAACAGTGTTGAAATGTTTCTTCCACTAATAAAAAGAGCAGATCAGACAGATTATACTTGGAGCTTTCTTGCAGTCTTATCACAGAAGAATAAAAGCAGTGTGAAACCCAGTCTGACAGGTTGAGGATTCATTTAAAGGGCAAGTACATAATACTCCCTTTTTCATCCTCCTTTAAACATTACCTTGGCTATCAGTTTCTTTCCAACAAGTTTTGTTCACTAAAAATGTTTTCTGCATTTAGATTCCTTCTTCAGGTCCCCTTCTTCTGCAAGAAGGGTGACACCCTTCTTGCAGTATATATATATATGTATGTTTGTATCTATGTATGTATACATGTGTATATATATATAAATAATATATACAATGTACACTACCTATATACATGTACACAGCCTCTTACTTTCAAACCAGACACCTGAGAAAAGAAAATACGGGATCTTTCTGCCGTAGGACTTACACTTCCTTGCCCAGTATTGTCCCTACTCTTTGTTACATTAAATTCTCACTGCACTGTGAAAATGAGTTTATAAGCATTTGGGACCTGAGAAGTGTGGTTCTGTTCAGTCTCTCAAATCAATAGTTTTAGCTGCTGCTTAAAATCTGCAAAGGAATTAGTTGTTATGACAGCTACTGAAATTGTGTTAAAAACTTTGGGAAAAACCTAACTGACTTATTATATAAAGGGATCACAGACTTTCACAGTTATACTAGTCATTTTAAGTTAAATTTTCTAGGGAAATATGTAAAGACTCCTAAGAGGCAGCAAGGTGATGGCACTGACAGCCAGCTGGGTTCTGGACCAGCACCTTTATGGCAGGGAACAGCACCCACGGTTTCCCAGCTCTTCTTCAAGATACAGGAAGAGCAAGAAATACAAAATCTCCCACAGATGGGATTCCTCACACCTCACTTCAGGTGTCTATAATGTAAATGCCTACATTTGAGGTAGCTATCCCCAGGTAGTTTTACTTGGAGGCAAAACATCTTTCCATTGCAAGATCCAGGGGCCAGCCTGACTCATCAGATGCAAGCAATGTGTAATTATATAGGCTAATTGCAGCTGAAATTTTCTCCAGCTGTAACTTTGTTGTTTTAAAGTTCAGAAATCTGTTCGGTTTACTTGAACCACACCTGCTCAGAGAGCAATTCTAAAATTTTGCCTCATGCTTTTTCTACTGACATAATGATAATAATTATCACACCACTTCAGTTAGAAATGTTTTTGATGTGGCTTCTGAGGGCTCGAAGTTGACTGCATAGGGAACAACATTCCTTCCAAAAAAATGCTGATTTTGACTTATGTAAAATATTTCACACAAATATGAATGTCATTCTGGAACCATTACTCTCTTCTTGCAAGTTGAAGGTACTGCCAAGCAATCTCAATAAAAAGGACAGAGTAGCTCTGATCAAAGCTAACCATGACGCAGCAGAAAGTTAGGTTTTCCCTCTACTTTGAACACAATTCCAATATGATCTAATACTCACTTCAACAGGTCTGAAATATATTTTGTCTTGACCAAAGGCAAAAATAAAAATTTTCATGTCATCATTTCAATTATTATCTTATACTAAATGTTAATGTTCTATCATAAAGTTAAAACCAATTATTGTGTTTTATTGAAAGCAGACATAGCATTGGAAGTAAACAGTTTAATCTTACCTACACACACCATTTTGTACGTATGAAGATGAAATATCTCAAGAAGACTGCTCCAAATTTTTAATTTTTCTAGAATTTTGAAATATTTGTCTTCTTATCCCATTTGAATCTCAGAGTTCCTTGAGAAACAGAAATTCAGATGAAGCCTGGTCAAGTTTTGTGGGGGAAAGTAACATTCAAGTACCCTGAAATCTACCCAAATTCAGCTACAACCACTTGGATTAATTGGGAAGAACTGTTCTTTCTAAAAACTGGATATTTTTTTTAATTTGTGTGACTGTGGCACTCCTTTAAAAAATCCGTATGATACAAGCAAGACTCCTTGAATTACTACTACTGAGAAGACATTAAAAATCTTGTGCGTTTTGCACAGAAATAAGTGAAGAGATAGTGGTCGGTTCAGGTCCTCTCTCTGTGTCTCTCAATATGACTTGGAAAGCTAATAAATTTAAGCCCCAGAAAGATCAACCCATTATTGGTATTTTCAGTAATTTTAGAAAATGGTAATGAAAAATCAATTAATGGAAGCACTCAAAACAGAGTACTGTTATCTCAGACTCCAATTATAAAGACCAAAGACCAAAACCTTCCAGCAATCATTAGCATCACAGGAGATCATTTTACTAAGCTCATTTAAAACATAGATGTGCACCGAAATCCCTTCTTATGAAAAACATCTTCATTCTATCTAAAATTTCCCAAAAGTATAAATGTTGAGGCACTGGTGTGCAAATGGAGCAATTAAAAGGAAGATTAAAAGAAATTTAAAGAATATATTTCCTTCATAACTGTTCTTATAACTGCTCTGAAGTTCCTCTGAGTCTCAACTGATTTCCCCGAAGGATTTTTAGTCTTATTCCAGTATCAATATCAGTCACAACCTCTCCCTGCAGAGTAACACATCTATTCCCACAAAAAGAAGGGCAGACAGATACAAAGCCTCTTCTAAATTGTCAGAAATCTTGTGAACTAGTTATGCATTCTATTTTCCTTCTTGCATTCCCACAGCCATAGGGAAGACACAGCAGGTAAAGAGGTACTCACTGTGGAAAGAAAAATATCACAAAGATTATAAACTATTGTTAAGGCACGTAGTTTTCATGAAAGTCAGGTGTATTTAAATCAGCAGAACTCGCATTTACTGGAAAAAAAACAGGTTTGGGGTTTGGTATTTTTTTCCAAAGGCAGTTTAGGACTTTGCCTTTTTTTACTGAGTGTAATATAAACAATTGTTTTTAAGATTGGAGTGATCACAAGCAGTTTATAGAGATAGGCAATTTTACTGAAACAAAATCTTTATGAGGAAAAATAGCTATATTTGCCAAAAAGAATGGCCTTATTTATTTGAAAATTAAATGTCTTAAATCTTTGAAGGGTTACCTAGGCTCTTACATTACAATGTAAGGTCTTCCTAGATTACAAACTGTATGCAAGAATCCCAGAGTTGGCCCATCTTGAATTTAAAAGCTCGTTATAATTCTTATAATCCGGACAACTCTGTTGCTGCTGAAACAGTTTGATCGATATGATTTCTACAGATTTCTCATATAAAAGTTGCAGTTAATGGAAATAGAAAAGAGTCAGCACAGTTAGGATTTTATTGCCGAAAGAGTTTACCAGCCTGATTAGCCAGTACTAAAAGGTAGCAAAACACCTTCTACCACGTTTGATGGCCAAAACCCAATATCCCACCCTCCAGGAAAGGTTCCAGTCACAGCATGTTTGACTTCTCCTACTTGGCTCTGGATGCTGAGGCAAGGCAAAACCTTTACCCCACGCAGGGTGCAGCAGCTCATCTCTGATGGGCACAAACTTTGAGAATACCTGAGGTTCAACCCCCAGCACCTGCAGTTGTCTTCCTTTCACTTCAAAGTCAGACTGACACTGCAGGCTCTAAAATGTTTGATTTGTACGCAGCAGCCTTATTTAATTGCCTTCAACTGCTTCTAGATTAACTGCATAGTCCCTCTTCTCTCAGACAATTAAACCAGTGGTGCCCAGGGAGCGCACAGGAAAAGAGAGTTCTCCAGCTGTGAACCAGCATAAGAGAAATAGAGAGAAATATATTGGAAAACCAGACCACGCTTAGAGAAGACTATAAAATGTCTGCAAAAGGCTTAACAAGATTTAAGAGCCAAGGGAAGGAATGGAAATAAATGACAAAATAATGTACAAAATCCTGTCAAACCATGAGGAAGCAAAGATCACTTCCACTGTGCTGTCTACTATTGACAGGGCTATGCATCCTGGGGCTGGCATACTGGGGGTCTTGTGCCGAGAAAGTCAGCGTGAGGTGCAGTCACCTTATCCCTTTGTGACTTCTAGAACTGCTACAGTTCACCTTACATAAGGCCTGCCTCTAGCTGTTTTATACTGATTGGCAGCAAATCTTAAACTGTCCAGAATTTAGATGTGGAAAGGCGTATTACGTTATAAAATCCATCTGGTTATCTTTACAGGATTGTTTCCTAATCTATTGCTGTTCACCAAAAGAATGACAAACCATTGTCTTACATGGCTTTGTGTTGTTTGAACAATTAGGAACCTGCTTTTTGCCCAAAAGCAGCAAAACAGAGTCGATTCCTTTACTAAATATATGGTACCTTTCAAGCCTCTAAAGAAAACCAGAAGAGGCGTTTATTCCAAATTGCTGGACGGAAAGTTGACCTCAGCAGTGTTTTAGTTCCAGGACTGGACTGAATCACATTTTGTGGTGTCTGTATCTTCTAGATAGTTTATTTAAAACTTTCAAGGGTTTGTACATTTGGTTCTAAGACCTTCCATTTCCAAACTGCAGCTGAATGAATGGACTCAGGGTGCATCCCTGTACTGAACAACAACAGAAGTCGGACTTCTGCTAATTTGCCAGCTGCAGATGGAGCACAATTCAGTTTCTTGTCAGGCACTTCTACCCACTCAAGGTGGGAGGAGTGAAGAATCATGTTCATGATAACTCAGTAGTGAGTAGTAGTAGGTTGTGAGGTGAAACCTGACATACTAAATGCTCTTCAACTCAGTCATTTGTGGGTTTGTTGATAATGCTTAGCACCAGACCTCGCAGTTTCGGGCTTTGAGCAGTCTATTTGCATGACTGTATTTTTTCAACTTTTGCAGGAAGCACGGTAGTAGGTTGGTGGCTTGATGTTCTTAGCTATGGATTCCAGTTACAGTAAACAGGAGCCTAAGGTGATGTGGCTAACATTACAGAGTTTATAATAAGTGAATTCTGTAAGAGTCATTACGAGACAATGAAATAATCCTTTCTCTTTTCCCATCAGCAGTATGGCTCTCAACCTTTCAGCTTCCACTAGCTCCCCATCCTTCTTCTGACAAGCATTGTTGTCCTTGTTCTCAGTGCATACACGGGGCAGTCAGTTCGCCTATTCTTTTCCTGAAATAAAAAATTCTCACTTCTTTTTCAGAGCAAAAACCCAGGTAAATTTGGAATTCAGGGTACACTATCAGTGAATTAAGTAACACATAGCTTCATGACCACGGCTGCTTGCAGTGTTCTGCAGGACTGCATCAAGTAAGCCCATGTTTGCTTTGAACTTTTTGCTTCCTTGGGAGAACTCTGACTCAGCATATGACTCTCTGATGCCATGTGTACTGATCACATAGTTTGATTTGGAAAAAAAACCAGATCAGTCAGCAGCAATGAGCTAAGCTCTGAATGCACGCACATAGATGGTGTCAGTATTACAACTGTTCTGCACAAGCTGGGCTCTGATATGTTTTAAAGAACTACTTCTGAATAAATCGTTCTACTAACAATCACTTACTTCTTCTGACCTTCATAGCTTAAGTTCCATGCTCTTCACCTGACAGCAAAATACCCATTAGAGCAATGAATTGACTGTGGTGTAATGTAACAGAAACTACTATGCATTTATATATGCTGGGTCTAAATACATTTACAATTAACAACCAGCCACTGCAAGATGTAATTTTGTATCCCATCATGAAGTTTTACTCACATAAGAAGCTACAAGTCCAGAGCTTAAGTTATACAGCTGCTGGAAGCTCTCTGAAGAATTATATCTCCAATAATTTAGAACAGGCTTATCTTAATATTTCATACTAACGCAGATCTGAGCCAGGACCCATGGCCTGCCTTCAAATCCCCAAAGATATGTTTACAATGCTTCTTTTCAACCTGGAACATATCTTCCATCCCTTCCTAACCAACCAGGACTATTCCATTGCCCTCAGAGAGTACTTCCTCCCTGTACTCCACTGCTGCATCTTCTTTCAAAGCTCTCAGTATTTCCACTATACTTTTTCAAGACACACACCAGCACCTCCAGATGCTCTGCTTTTTGTTTGGCTTTTTACCTCCCCGCTGGAATGGCAAACCCTCTGGTCCAAAGGATCTAATAATTCTTCAGCTTAAGGAACTTCATGCTTTCTAGCCAACTTCTGAAGTTCTATTGCCACAAGGTTTGCAACCAGCTGGGTGCTGAATTCCATGAATTACTGACGCAATAAATAAATTTCTTCAGTATTTTATTCAAGACTGCCTGGAGTCTTACCCCACTTCTAGAACTATACTGATGTGCCCATGTGACTGTGCTTCTGCTGATGTTATAGTGTTGGATTTATGACTCACCTCCATTTTTAAAATAGTCAATATGCACACATATATGCAAAGATCAAAAGCCTTGTCATTGCTCAACCTTTTCAAATCCAGTTTATTTGCTATTTGATGTCTTATCTGATTGTAAATGCTGAATGCTACTGACCATGAGTCATTTTTGAAGTCTCATGACGGTAGGAAGCTTGAATCAGAAACTGCTTGCTCTTTTACTGAAGATCTTAATGTGTAACAGGTATTGCTTATTAAGTGATGCAAGCTGTAAGAGAAAGAACCATGTGTTCTAATTGTTCAAATATCACATTCTGTGTCAGTGAGATAACTGCATCCCAGCATAACACCAGATTTCAGAGGTGCATGTCACTGTTAACTTTTACTTAAGCTGACGACAGCAGCATGTGCAAACTGTGCTTCAAATATCAGATGCTGTGACACGTTCCTAAATCCACTGAAGTCAATAAGAGGCCTCCATTTTCAGTGGAACAACTTCAAGTATCACAGCAATATCTTTTAAAGCTGTACATTCCTGAATGACAAATTGTTCAACATTTAGAGAAATTCTGATATTTCATTAGTATTTTTTGCCATAAATTACAACTGAAAAATACCAAATGTCAGAACTTCCCACTGAGCACCTTTGCTTCGGCAAAATTCCATGCATTATGTTTTGCATTTGTGGCTTTTTATTAGTTTGTTTGTTTACATTCTCATTCTAGAATAGGTTTTACAGATGACTTACATCATAAAAATACTTCACTTTATTGACATGAGTGGAGCCATACACAGTTCAGGCATAGACAAAACAGGATAGATGTTTGAAGTTAGATGGGCTGAACCCCAACTTCTGTAATTCAGAAGTCATGAGAACTAAGGAAAAGAATAAGACAACATGACTTGTTGCCCAGCACAGCACAGACTACAGAACATTATGTAGTGGTCCTTCCCCCAGGGCAAGAACTTCTAATAGACAAGTGCTACTCACCTATTGAGTGAAGTAAGCAAGAAAGTTAGGGATAGGCAAAGCGATACATAACACATAATAACATGGACGATATATAATCCATTATTTCAGAACCAAGAGAGACAGTAGATCATTGACACCACTACAGTGAATAAATTTTTCTCAAACATACCAGTAAACATTGAAGTTTGAGTCAGACATCATTTCCCTAGTAGTTTTGTTCCAACTAACCCAAAAGTTAAAAATATATACCCTCTACCTAATTATCTGATTTAACATCCAGACACTGCCTTTGCCTGCTAGATTAAAGACTCTGATTGCATCTACTATTCTCTCCTTGTTGTGTACATATACATGTATTTATATGTTTATATAAATATCTATGTTGTGCATTGTTTTTCTTTTTGATCAGCTAAATAAATTAAGGATAAGTCCCACACTGTAACATAGTTCATAAACTCTGTTACCTTTTTGATAAGTGGTGGCAAATACGATCTGCATTAATGTAATGTCTTCACTGCAAGAAAATAAAAATAGAAATTAAAAAAAAACATTCAATGAAATTTTTAGTGTCTGTATTGAGCTTTACTGGTAGTAATTAAACCTCTAGAAAACAGCTCGTAATAGGATCAAACAGGTCTTTTTAGTTTTAATTCTCCAAATGTACATCAAAGCCTCCTGCTCCCTCCACAGTGCTGTCAAGCTGATGTATAAATATGTGCTTTGTTATCTGACAGTAAGGAAGAAGGAATTTTTGGCAAAATAACAGTTCAGCAGCAATGTGACCATTGCAAAGCACAGTACTGTGGGTAGGGGAAAGAGGAAGTTTTACTGTGAAGGCATCATGAAACTCAGTTGAGCCAAAACCAGCTGAAGAATCACCATCCTGGTTTTAAAAAATCAGGTCTCCAAAGGCACCTTTTGACTCATGGAATATAAGAATGAAAACTTACACCACAGCCAAGGCAGCCCAGAAAAGTCTTCCACAGTGCCACTCAAAAGCAGAATTGGATCACATTTCTGCTCATAGCAGTTGGAGACAGTCAGCTCTGTCAAGTTACAAAGAACTTACTGCTCTTCTAGTCTACTGAGATCCTGTGAGAGCCTCTCTCTGAACCTAGCTACATCCCCTGAAAGGCTGGACTTTCAGCCAACTGCAGATCTGACAGGCAGAATTTTTTGCTGATTCTTCTACTTGGGAAGGAAGTGTTAGTTCCATTCTGCTTGATCTTTAAATGTGGTGTCTTCCTGACTTCAAACATTCTGGCTTCCTTGAATCCATAGAATTTATGCAAATCCCAAGTGAGGAAAAAGATAGAACCTATTATTTTCTGAAAGAACACCAAATAGGAGTATGCATTACCCTGGTCAGGCAATTTGATCTGCATGGTGCTTGAAAGGCAATAGATAATTCTGTGCTCTATGTACTTTTCCAAAGGGCATAGACTATCCAGTGATAAATAAGCAATGGCAAATTGTGCTGTACTACGTTACACATCAGATATGAACATAATGTTTCATATATTAAAACAAAGGACAACAAATTGTTTCTGTAAATTCGTTTGGAGACATTATCTTTATTCTTTTTTCCTTCCAAGCCTCACCATGATATACCAATCCCTATTACCCAAGGGATAAGAGATGGTTAAAGACTAACCTAACTGATTGCTTCAGACCTCAACAGACCACAATCAACTTGGAGGTGCCTCTCCCTTTACTGGTAAGTGAGATCTTGGGTTTCTACATTCTTACAGTAGCTTTATGGAAGTTTTCTTATGACCAATAATTTCAAAGTCTGTGTTTATTTGAACATAACTTATGATGAGCACAGCAATATCTAGACATCCAGATAGTATCCTTGTCTCTAGCAGGGTAAGAAAACAACTGGCTACAGTTATCACCCTTTTGTTGCATATTGAAAGCATCTATGATCAGGTGGAAAAGAGCAAACTGGACTGACTTCAGGACTCCAGACAGAAACACGAGGTTAGAAATATCAAATGTCCTGATTTTTGTGCATGTTTTCCTGCCTAGCTAGTCCTGTGGAATTGAACATATCCTGAAAGAACTCCCCAAGAAATCAAGTATTCCTCCTATCTGGAGAATTCTGCCTCCATTCGCAGATGCTATATTGCAAAGAAGGGTAGGGATTATCATCATGAGGTCTTCACAGTGTATAGCTCCAATAGAAAAATGCATCCTTCAGCACAACGTAAAAGCCCAGGATAGATTAATTCCTGTAAAGCTGGAAGGCATTATTGTCATTCCTTAAGGCAAAATCTTCAGAAGTGCCTAAATTACTTAAGCTGTTGAAGTTCCATTTTCAAAAATGACATGAGCACTTAGAAACATAAATCCCATTGAAATAGCCTCGTGATTACTATAGCATAATAAGTTATTTCACATCATCTGAGCAGCAATAATTGCTATGCTTACCCTGCTAAGCTCTGCAAATAAGGCTTAGGTGGCTCTTCCTTTGCAGGTTAAATACAGTCAAATTTTTCTTACTTCCCATATAATGTGCATGCAGCTTGTTACGAAGGCCTACTTGACACGTGGCAGATGATTAAGTTGTAGTAACTCCACTGTTAGCAAATGAAATCAATGGGATGTCAGAACTTATGAATATGTAAATTCAGCTCATGGGAGATTTTTTATTCGTATCCTAGACAGAATTTCACCCAGAAGTTTCTCAAACAACCCCACAGTAGCTCTTTGAGTAGATACCTGGATGCATTTGCTAGCCAGATACACACAGAAGCTCATTTCCTTATCCTTAGAAACAGCTACAGATTTTCAATACTCTGAAATACTATTCTGAATATTTTTACACACAGGCATGTATTTTAATACTCTTCCAAAAAGAATGTTTTTCTGAGACCCTGTTGATACTTTCTATTCCTTTGGCTCTTCTACCTATGTCAGGTTACCCAAGTTTTTGAGCAGATATGTGCTACCTTTGTGTGTGTGTGCATACAAGTGCATGCATATGCATGTGTATATGTTAAAACTACAAATCGTGAACAGTGCTCTAAGAAAAGACACACTAACAGGTTAATCGTCCATATAAAACTGTGTGTGGGTGGCTAAATAATTCATTTGAAATATAGCTCACTTCTCACCCACTCACAAAGGTGTTACTGAAGGCATGAATTTTCTTTCATATTTGGGAATAAAACAGGCTTATTTTTTGGCTTTTATAAGAAATGCTAAAAGCAATGTGAGAAATCATCTTCTCAAATACACACAGAGTTCTCACAAGTATTTATGCAACATCTGCTACTGTGGGCTGAGGCTAGTAAACAGTAATGTTATGCAAACTAATAATATAGTATTACTAATAACACAAAGTAATAATACATTTCTGAGGCTTAGGGCACCCACAAGTGCGTATCCTGAGGCAAAGCCTGGATTTCATCTGGAGAGGCAGAAAGAAAGAAGTCATCTGTTTACAGCAGTAAAAGTCATCCTTTGTAATATTTAAGTTTCTCTGCTGCAATACAATTCTATGATTTAGATGTATTCATTTGTCCTACATGTATTTCTCTGTACCTAGGAATGGATGCTGTGATCCAAAAGGCATACACTGAAGAATCGCTGGTTTGATTGCAGGATCAATCAGTAGTTAGGTCAGAATATGCTGGATGTAAAGATTTTGTTGTCATGAGCATGGTGAGTTTTCCTGTGGCACTAGCTGCAACTGGATACCACGCTTTAATGAAAAGTACACAGTATGCTCTATTTACAGAATGTAATTGTTTCCAAACTGCTGGTGTTGGATAACAAAAGCTTATGAATCTTTTATATTCCCATGTATTAAAGTTCTTAGTCAAATAGGCTTGAAAGGGAGCATCTTGTGTTGGTTTTGCTCATCAGGTAAATTTATCTCAACATACCCCATGAACCATGAATACCATCCTGTTTTCTTTCACCCTCTTCTATGGTTTTGAGGTAATTTTACTTTAAAAAGAGCCATGATATTCAGAAATTACAGGGAATTGTGTTTTCATGTAAGAGATGGTGTATTCTGGGAAATATTTGCAGAAACAAAATTCTAAATCTGGCAGTTTGACATTTTAGAATTGCATTAATAAATTCAGAGGAATGCTTCTGACACAGGGAAGGTATGCTTAACCTTCAAATTTAGGGAAGTGATAATTCAACTACATGGTGCAGCAATCCTGAGACTCTCCTTCAGTGAGGCATCAGCTTCCTGGCAGTCACTGCAAAGGGAAAACAAACTCAAGGTGGTTTTTGTGCAAAGGTAGGCACAATGCGATTTCCCGCTATACCTTACTATGTGGTATTTTATTTACCTGCTCATAAGGTGGACACTGTGCATAACATGAACCCTGTTTTGCAGGAAAGCATGTTCTGGTTGACTCTTTCTCTATCCAGACACTCATTTCTTCCCTACCTATGCTGAAGGCAAGAATTTTCTTTCATATTTGCGAACAAAACAAGACTTATTTTTTGGCTTTTTTAAGAAATGCTGCCCAACCTCACCTACCTATACACAAGGAAACCCATTGAACTGAACTCTGCACCTAAATGCAGCCCAGCCCCTTCATTTGTATAGGTCCATCTGTACCACAGATCCAGTTCAAACCCAACCAGACTGAAAGGGAGCTTTTCCACTGTGTTTTAGATCAGGTTATGCATCTTGCCTGGGATAGCCCAACAGACAAATAGGTAAGAGCTGGATTTGCCCTATGTTATACTGTGCTACTCTACTGAACAAAATCAAAGAGGTGCTGAAAATTATATATATATATATATATACACACGTGTGTGTGTGTGTGTATATATATATATGTATATAAAGCCCTTCTAATTGCATTCAAGTCCCCTTCTGAAAACATCTTCCTCCTCTATCAAAGGAAATTCTGAAATATTCTCATTTTCCTCATGCTGTGAAATTACAGTACGTGGTCTTTACGGGCAGTGTATGATGCAACTGGCAACTGTTAAATAGCTGGCCACCCACTGTGGTATAATAGTGGATGGTTGCAAAAGCACAGTAAAAGTCCATCAAATAAAGGGCCAGAATTCCTTAGACAACAGTTAAAACCCCAGGGATAAAGCAGTCGAGCAACACTTCCTGCTTAAGATAGATGACATTAGTATCCCATGAAAACAGATGTAGGTTCATAGGGGGAAATGCAGACCAGATCCTGAGATCTAGATGTGAAGGCACCCCATTAGCTGCACTTGTTATCTGTCCACAAAACAATGCATAAATCTGTAGTGCCGCCTGTTTGGAAAAATAAAAGCACTATATAAACCAGTTTATAATTTTTTACAGTTCCTCATTGCAGCTGGTGATTGCTAAAATAGATGATCTCATAGTCTGCTGTGTGCCTGCCAGATAGCTTGCATGCAGATAGATGCCTTTGTGCTGCAGACCATAGAAACCTGCATAAAATTGGCCTTCTTTCCTTAATAGAGCTGCATGAACAAAGATGAGTTTGTTGCTGACCAAGAAGTGAAAGCTTTGTTTTGTAAGACTCTCTGAATGTATTGCACTTTGCCAAAGGAGAAGGTTCTCCATAAAAAGAGAGAGAAAGAAAGGGAGAGGAGGAGAAAAAAGAATGAAAGAGATAGAAGAGAGAGAGAGCACGAAAGACAGAAAGAAAGGAGAAGGAAAAAGAAAGAGAAAAAAGCGGGAACCAGACAAAGTGCATACACTTCTGGTGGCGGATATTTGTCACTAAAGTGGGCTGAAACTTCTTTTTTTTTTTTTTTTTTTTGAATACTGGTCACATTTCTTGAGCTGAATAAAAATGAAAGAAAAAGGAACTTTAATTAATGGAATGCCTTTTGATTTGTAGAGCAAAACTGCCAGAGCAGATGTACCAGCAAAGAGGATTAGATTGTCCCTTCTCTGACGCACTGAAAATTTCTTTTTCCCCTTGTAGTAACCCCCATTGAGGAGAGGCTGTCTTTAGTGTCTAAGATTCAGCACTGCTAAAGAAACTGTTGTATTTGGGTACAATGGGCAGCTCTCACAAGACTAGACAGAATATGTGAGGAGAGAGCTAATATTCCTTTAAATCCAAGGTTGATTCCACTTCAGTATTTAAAAAAGCCTAAATAAAAGAGAATTTCTGAGTTCTTTCAAATCTCATCAAATATGTATTAAAGTGAATCCTGCAGCAGCCATGACTAATGTTCATCCCTTTTAAAAGCTCAGATATGTTAGATGAAGAGTCTTAAACCTATTTCTGTTTTATCTGTATTAGTACATCAATTCACCTATTTCTGAGATCTTTGTCTCTGCTTCCAGTTTCTTTAAGCAGGCTGGAATGATGAAGTGCACATTTAAGTGATGAATTTTATACATACAAATTAAGCTTGATTAACAAATTCCTTAGGTATTTAATTTCAAATATTTAAAATGGTGCTTTTGAAACTCTAGTTTGAAGAAAAACTGATCTCCAATTCAATATTATTTATTTAACTTTCTTTACACTTGTGAGATAAGATGTATATTTAAAAGTCTTTTTTCCTAATGCTCGCTTGAGTTAATTTTGAGTTTCCTCTGTACTGAGGAGAAGCAAAAAAAAACCAGATTGTATTGGAAACTTGTAACTGGCTCAGCAGTGCACATGCTGAGGTGGTGAGTATGCAGCAGCCTAATTTATCCAAAGAGAAACTGAACGGCTGCAGGAATCAAAATAAATACTTACATGCTTTTTCATATATTATGTTCGACCTATAATGTCTGCACAAAACAAGAGGGGCAATGAAACATTTTGGTGTTTTCTTTAGTCATTTGCTTTGAAGGAAAGGAAAAAAGTAAAATTTTTCAGGCTACAGTGTTTATTTCTTGGGGGTTTGGATGACTCCTGAAATGGAGCAGGCACACAGAGCTTCAGTTTACATTTTTTTCCTTTTCAAGCAATAGTAAGTCTGGACTACATTTATTCCCGCCTTAGCCAAAGACTAACCTTGATGTCAGCTTTCACGAGGATGAGCCCAAAATCATGACCTTATTGCTTACCGGTTGGTTAAATTATTATGTCCTTTCCTGCCTGGTATTTCCCTGTTGTTAGACTGAAAAATTATTTTTTCTAGACAGAAATGTATCCCGGTTTTACCCAGAAGAATGACTCCTATATTGAAAAATTATTTAAAACAGTTAAAATTCTCTCAGCAAAATTCAGAAGTTCTGATATAACTGGGTCACAATAAAAAGACAGGAAAATACATTTTCACTGTAAAGCTAGAAAAGAAATTTAAGATAGGTAGTAAAAAAGAAACATTTTTGGCAATGTAATTTCAGAAGTCTCAGGAATAATGTCTTCTCAAAGATGAACAGGAGGCATCTGACTGCAGAGGAAAATTTACCTTATTCTACCTATGTAAAATTCTGGGGTTTTTCTGGCAGTGCTCACAGGGAATATCTCTGCCAGCCTTCTTTTTTATTCTCAGCAACAGCAGATCTTTTATATCTAGACTTCCAAGCACCTACCTGAAAATACCAAACATTCATTGTGCTCTTCATATCCTATTGGGGCAGTGGAACATATATATGAAGATACAAAGAAAACTTTCAAAAATGTGATTGGCACCCCAAGAGCTTTCTTTTAGGCCTGTTTTAGGCATTTGTGTAAATCGGCGGGAGCTCTCACTAGCTTGCATTATCAGCCCCTGTGCTCTGGAACACAGCCTCCCAAAGGCGAGAGAAATGGTGATCAACTCCTCATGCTTTGGTTTCAGGGACAGTAGCAGGAACAGCCTTCATTATCAGGGTAGCTAAGTCAATCACCATTTGAAGGCGTAACTGGGGTAAGGGGTAAACACAGCTGTCAAGGCAGAAAAAACAAGGAAGAAGGAGATTTGTAAACTAAAAAGGAGCTAAGTCAGAAAGACACAAAGACTTTAGCATTTAGAGCCAGAAGCATATAACAGTGATTCTCCTCATTTCACAAACTGGAACATGCAATGATGCCAATGCTGTCCTTTTCAAAGAATTACGAAAATAATAAACTGTTTGACACAATCATTGAGCAAATTATCTTCTTCTGTCATTGTGCTGCTGTTTTCTTTTAAAACCAACATTGACAAAGGATAGGGAACCCCAAAATTTTGTTCCTAGAAGGCTACTTTGGCCAGTCAGGCTGGGGACTGTATAGCAAATAACAGAAATCCACCACCACCACCCCCAGCAACATGATGGCCATTAACAAACCACTACAAAAAGTCACTTATGGGTGGGACTGTGTCCCTGGGTTCCCTCTGAGAGCCAGCTGGCAGGTAGTTTGGTGAGATGAGGCTGCCATGAGCTCTGAGGACCCTGGATCCCATCTGTCCAGGCACAATCTTCAGCCTCCAAACAGCTGGGAGAGATTCCAGCCTCGGTGATCGCTCGATCCCCTGGGGAACAAGCACAGCCTTACAGGTGGCCCCTCTGAGAGCTGTGTAGAACAGACCTGCAGGCCACAAGCGGCTGCAGTTTGGCATTACCAGGGCTTCTCTAATAATTAATTTCAATATACCACTTCTGTCATGTTTACGTCCCCAGTATGGTTTCTATTCCCAAATGTCAAACAAAAATCAAAGCCCTAATGTTTTATTTAGTAAAAAATGGCTGCTTCTGGTGCAGAACTTGGCTATGTGCTTCTCTTCCACTGGATAAGTTAGTAGGTGGTTTAGGCCATGACGCTGAGAAGTTCAAGTCCTAATGAAACATTTTAAATTTGTTTCTTCTTCTTGTAAACCAGATGTCCTGATTTCAGCTGGGACAGAGTTGGGTTTCTTCTTATTAGCTGGTGCAGGGCTGTGTTTTGATTTTGGTGTGAGAACAATTGTTAGCACACCTAACTTTTGGGTTTGTTTTGGTTGTTGCTGGGTGGTGTTTATACTAAGTCAAGGCATTTTTAGTTTCTCAGGCCCTGCCAGCCAGAGAGCTGGGGGGACATGGGAAACTGGGAGGGGACACATCCAGGACAGGTGACCCAAAAGTAGCCAAAGGATATTCCATACCTTGGGACATCACGCTCGGTGTATAAACTGGGAGGCTGGCCAGGGCGGGCCAGTTGCTGCTGGGGCACTGGCTGGGCATGGGTCAGCGGGTGCTGAGCAGTTGTGCTGTGCATCACTTGTTTACTTTTCTCCCTTCCCTTCAGATTTCATTCCTCTTCCCCCTCCCTCCTTTCCACTATAGCTGTTACTGTTATTAATATTGCTCTTTCATTTTCATTTTATTTCAATTATTAAATTGTTCTTATCTCAGCCCCCGAGTTTTACATTCCTTTCCGATTCTCCTCCCCATCCCTCTGGGTGAGGGGGGAGTGAGCGAGCAGCTGTGTGGTACTTAATTACTGGCCAGGGTTAAACCACGACACCAAATTATACATTATACTTGGCATAATACTGCTGTTACTATTATAGTTTATATTGGCATCCAAAGTACGTACAACCTTCCCTCACAGAGACCTGTCCATGAACAGTATACACATCATTGCCAAGGAACCAGAGCTTTCATTTAGCCAGCTGTAAATGCTGTAGAACACAAATCAAAAGTCGATACAGGAAATTGGCAAGTCATCAACAGCAATATTATGATGGTATTGTTTCTACAGCCCCTCCAACATCATTGTGGATGGCTTTACCAACCTCAGCTACTTCTCATGTGTACATAGTTAGTCTGCAGTCCGTTCTTCCACACTCACCTCACATACCAACAGTGGGTAAAAACAAGCGCATGGCTTGCTTACCAGGGGACAGTGATGCATTGCTCTCCCCTTCCCAGCCTGAGCTTGCTTGGTTGTGTATATCCAACTGTTGACCCCTACCCTCAGCTTTGAAACTTAGAAAAAAAAAGAAGTGAAATGAGTTTAAAATTGTTACCTTGTGGCAAAAAGGCATATCCTAGCAAAATTTTGTCATCTAGACAACAGATCCCTAAAGTGACCATTATAAAACTAACTAGATCATTACAGCATAGACATTTTCCAGAGCTTTCACTATCCTATAACAAAAATCCAAGATTGGCAGAGACAAGGATTGCAGTTCACATAGTGCACAGAATCAAAGAGCGAATACATAGACTTATTTTAGGAAGTTATTAACATTTTAATTAGTAACACGATTGTGGCTATGAAGTGTGGGTGTAGTAATACTCCTGTGATAATGACAAGAAGCAGAGGAGTCAGGCAGGGATCAAATTTTCTTTTCCCATAGATTTCCTAGATGTCACTAAGATTTTCATCATCTATTCCTCTTTCATTTTCAACATGAGTTTTCATATACAATTTTACTGTGGATGCTTCAATTTTTTAATGCAGTATATATCATTCATGGACATAAAGATTGGCTATAAAATTGTGCTTTTTTTTGTTTAATTGTAAGAACAACATTTATTAGGAAGGAAAACATAGCTTTTTAATATCCAGCTATTGAAAGAGCTACAAAACATGTCTTCCTTTATACTGGTTTTGTTATATCTGTAGTGACAGAATTAGACCTAGCATTTTGGGCTTGTGCATGAAAATTGAATTAGCAACAGAATGTAATGTGAATAAGTTTATCACAGTCACATTTCCATAACAGCATTACAACCACTTTACTTGCACTTGCTGTGTAATTAAATGCATGATTCAGCCTGTTTTGTTAAATTACATTCATGTCTACATATGCAAAGATCTGATTCTTTTCCTTTTCTTTTTTTTCTTTGCAAAGATCTGATTCTTTTCCTTTTCTTTTTTTTCTTCTTTTTTTTTTTTTTAATTCTGGAATAGAGTTAAGATGGAGCCAGTTAAACCAATGCTGGCTTATGAAGCATTACAGTAATTCTTTGTTCCTTGTATTTTTTCTTTTTTATTTATTTAACTCTAACTTGCTTGCTTTGTAATAAATAATGTTGTTCTATTCCAATACCTAGATGCTTCTGACTTGTTGTAGCCTATTATCTACATACCATGAGATTTATTCCCCCTTAAATATCTCTCAATAACTTGCCTTACTTGGCTTCTCTGTATTCAACTTCATCCCGTTCTTACTGCAAACACACCTCTTTGACACCAGACTCTGGAGTTTTCAATCCACTTGTAACTCTAAACCACATACAGTTATTATTCAGTCATTTAGCTCTCAAAATACCAAATATTCTACTTGATTTTGAAACTACCCACTCTGCAATTCATGTCATAGCTGCTAAAGTAGACTTTTTCCATAATATACCGTATTGTTTTTCTTTTGCTCCTCCCATCAAACACAGCTTTGCAGGTTTTGCATTTATAGCTTGAGAACTAAGAAGGTATTAATTTGTGCATTAAATTATTTGATTTAGACACTGTCCTTGATAACAAACTCATATGTCGTGCCATGAATCAGGAAACAGTTGATCACTAGACCTGTACCAGCGGTGTTCTTGCCTCCTTGCTCTGTGTGACATGAGAATGATTAGCAAAATAAGACTTACTGATGGCTACCCCATCCCAGCTGCATAGCCTCAGCATGACTATTGGTAAGTGAACAGACATCAAATAAAGATGGAAATATGCATCCATGGGAGAAACATCACAGTGGCTCTGGCTATTATTGTCAAATCAACTTGCAAAGCACAGAGCTGGGTTACCAGACAAGTCTTACGCCATGAACGGCGAGGTATTCAAGGCAGGGCTACAAAAACAGCTCTTGAAGGCTGCAGTCAGTTGCTCTGGCAGGGTGGGACAAACAAGAAGTGTTATGTTAAGAAGGAGAGAAGTTATGGGCAAAAATTCCCAGGTAAAGGCAGAGACAGAAGCAACAAGCGAGAGGACGAAGATGTTCTACTGCAAGAAAGAAAAACAAAGCAGGTGGGAGGAAGGTCAAAGATCCACTAGTGTTGCTGTGTGATGGCAGCTCACACAGAGGAACAATGTGAAGCTCTTTCCCATTCACAGCTCCTCTCAAATACTGCAATATGAGGGATGATATAACATTTTAACACAGAGTGTATTCCCACCCCTTTTTTAATGCAGAGACTATGAACCCAATTTAGGCATGTAATTCAGGCATAGACGCACTTCCACTTTGGGTGCCTGCTACCAGTAGGAGGGAGAAGAAGAGGAAAGCCTGAAAGCAGAAGGGTGCTGTCCCTGTACCCAGAGGAGGCCATTGGCTTTGCCTTCTAAAAACCACACTGCCCTTTGCATGGTGCAGCCTCAAGGGAGCCAAGTACACTGTTATCCAGGACACCACAGAGCAGGGAGGCTGGCTACCCTTCAATACAGCCTCAAGGAAATCAAATTCTCCTCAGATAAAGAAGACCTGGATTCACTGGATTCAGGGTTTCCTCTTCCCAAGAATGAGCGCTAATGGCAGTGTATGATGCAAAGAGGACATGACTGCTGTTTGCAGTTCAGGGTGGGAAATAGTTACCTGTGTCCTCAGCATGAGCATACATGAGTATTGAGAGGGTTTTTTAAAGCCTCCTTTCAACGACATGCCTAGGAAGATCAGTGCCTAAGGGGTTAGGTACATAGCTGGGCTGGAAAGATGCTACCCTGTTTCACGAAAAAGTTTTATTTGTATTAATCACAACATCCAATTCTGCCAACTTAACTGTCATTGAATAAGCACCTTGATCTGTGAGCAAATCCATCAAAATCAATCAGCTCTTCCTACATACTGAGGTCCAATTCAATATAACTCTGAGTAACAGGATTACGGCCTTCAAGAAAATATGATTCACTGTGTTATCCCCTCACTTCCAAAAAACCCACTTATCATAGACTTACTGTCATTGAATCTTCCTCTTTTCAAGGTCCTATTATTCTTTTAAATGTGTCTTAAAAGAACCCTGCCATTTTCAAAATTTGTAGTTGCCATCAGGGCACTTTATATCCCCAAATGAAAGGTCAGGACAGATTCTAAATTGGTATCAACTGGCAAAAATCCATGAGCTTCCATGGAGCTGAATCTATTCACATCAAATGCCTTCCTGGCCTTTTGAGAACAAGATTTTATTGTTGTTATTATTATTATACTTTTAAAGGCTACCGAGGCAGCAACGTTTATGCAATTCATTTCCTGAAACTCGGGTCTGTAAAAAGAAAGCAAAACAAAAAAAAAAAACCAAACTTATTTTCTCTTTATTAATTTTCTAATTAAATCCACATGGAGAAAATTGCCAATCTAAAAATAATTGGGTGTATATTCTTGTTCTTGTAAGCATGAAAAATTTTTTAGCAAACACGATTGCATGAAATGTCCCTTATAATAGGCTCTGTGGCTCTCACGACTAATTGTGACATTATAGGATAGGAAAAAGACCACAAAGCTCCTCCACCATTGACCTGAAGAAACAAGCATACTAATATATGCACAAAAGTTGTCCTGAAGCTAAACCCCTGCCTCTTGCTTAGAGCCTAGGGCTGCCGGGCTGCCGCTGTTGAAGGGAGCGGCATTCAGAGCAGAGCCATGACAGCCACGTTATGCCTAGAACGATTTTACAGGATCAGGAGCATGTATGCTGTCCCTTGGCTCCCACATACAGAGACTTTGGGTTTCACCACCACCCCTTAGCATCGTGGTGTCCAGCAAAATGCCATTTACTCTCTCCAGGTGACCCTGCTATGGCAGAGTTCCTCCTGCTGACGAGCCAGTGTCTTGCTCTTGGGCTGAGTTCCCATAGCCGCTCTGCTCAAAAGCAGCACAAATTAACAGGGTGCTCAGTTTTAGGCAGACTAACAGTTTCCAGGCAACGCAATGACCCTTTTTGTTCAGAGGTATTGTTTTGTTAACTGTAATTGTATATACTATCTCCACTTTAATGAGAGGCATCTAGTAAATTACACAGGGAAGCATTTCACTGAAGGGAAGAACACAGGCACCCTGAGAAACTCCAGCTGTTACTCAGCAGTATTTATTATTTATATGCCATCCCAGTTTTCTGAGTGAGGCACTTCACATTGCAACAAAGCAGAAAGCAAAGATGTTATCAGTTGATATCTTGCAGTTCTGGATGTAAAAGTTTAACTGTCTGATCCTAGGGTCTTTAGGCAGGTTGCTCTCAGCCTTTAATAGGGTTTGTGCTGCCTAGTGAATAGTTTACAGCAGATGACCAAATGAGCCCAAGAAATTCTCTAGTAAAATAAATGAGCTTCATTTTTTCTGATGAGTAGCATTAAAAATACACCGTATCTTCTTTCTTCTTGAAAAAGGCATAAGGATATGACAGGTGGAGAATAGTGTTGCTTGCCGTTGACAGGCAAAAGCACATGTCCATGTGCCTAATCCAGCCATGCTGTTAATTGAAAGTCTTTGCAGAGGAAATAGGAAGTCATAACAGTTCACAGCTATTCACGTACGTGCAACAAACCTGGAGAGGGATCATAACAAAAAGTTAGGAGAATGAGAGAAAAAAAACAATTAAATTTCCTTTTCTTTCATTCTCATCTCTGGTTGACTTCTGCTCTGGATGCTGTGGTACTAGAGAAAAGCTCTAAAGCCCAGAAAGAGACAGATTAACCAATCCACCTACCCACAGCACCCTGACATCACAGGCTTTAAACAGGAGCAAATGCACTGATAGACTGTGAAAGGTGAAACCAGATGACCTGCAGCACAGATGTTTGATTTCATGGGACACCACATTGAGCGAACATTCCCATCCCAGCTAAACAAATCACCTCTGTTATTCCTCTAGGATATGCTTTGTTGAAAACTTTCCAGAGATGGCATGTTTGGGCCATCTGTTTGCACACTGATCAGAGGCTTTGTAGACCAGGTAGGGATGGGTGTAAAGAGGAAAATCTCCCATATACTGCAGAGAATGAGTGACAATGGAGAACAAAAGAGTTGTCATCAGTTTAATTAAGCCTTCAGGTCTGTGGAATAAAAACACTGGATTAATGATTAATAGCCAAAACACACAGCATTCTCTTCAAAGAACAAAGTGATGTACTGTTCAATAACACCATGGATACTAGGAGAGTGGGCAGAGCTGTAGTGAGTAAGGGAGAATTATGGTGCCATATGGCAGCAGAGCCCACACAGAAAGAGCAGCTGCAAATCCATGGCAGCAGCAGCAGCTGCTGGAAGAGACTAAGGGACAGGGAACCCCTAAAAAAGCCCTGGAATAGAAAATATGATGGTGTGGGGAGTGCCAGTGCAGCTGTAATTCTTCCTACAGTTCTGAACATGGGTTAATCACAATTGGTAGACACTGCAGCAGAGTGGTGCAAGGTCATAGGGACATTTTCCTGGTTGTGACTTTTTGACCGCCAAAAGCCTCTCAGCTGGCTCTGTCATGTCTCTGTGCCCTGCCCCTCCATCCTTCCCAAGATGACTCCTGTGCTCTTATGATGGGAAAACAACCCTGAAGAACCAGTTCTGTACCTAATCTGGAAGTTCCCTATGTATAGCTCTGCAATTAGGTGGTGGTTTAGATGTGGCACACAACCAACAGTAGAGCAAAGGAGCCATGAGTCAGTCCTCAGCCTCCACTCTTCAACCCCTCCTGGCTGCACCTACTTGTGGTGAGGGAGAAAGGGAGGTACATGCAGATCGGCATTAAAGAATAACCCATTACCAGAGGGTTGCTCCACCCAAATACATGTTTCAATAGCTTCTGTTAGGAGTATACAAAAAACTACATTTCTAACACCATGGAAAGAAAAAACAGAAGGAAACACTGTGCTAAGTAAAATACAGCTCCTAACAAAAGGAGGCTTGGAGTATTATAGCTATGATTTCCTGTTTGAACGTGCACGTACCTTTTAGAAAAGCAGCCAACCTCAAAGAAAATTCCCAGTGATGGCAAATCTATCAAAACTCTGAATAAGTTGTTCCTTGGCTTAATTAGTCTCATCATAATATGCTAATCAATAGTAAATAATTGCTTTTTAATGGCTACCACTCTTGCAGACTTTAATTATCCACAAGTTTCCTGTAAATCATCACCATCCAACCAAGCAGTAACAAACTCAGTATTAGCTCTGAAGCTTCACAAAAATCTTTGGTGATTTGACTGTCTCATCCAGGAGGCTCAGCCTTGCCCCTCCAAAGTCAGGCACTCAGAGCAGATTAGCATATTTGGAAAAGATCAGACTACAGACGGGGGAAAAGACAAGTTTCACCCATCTTTACCAGGAAGAGTATGGCTTTTACACAGCTGTTTTTTTGCTTTTACTTAACACATGCATCTCATTTGTGATGAAAAAAATTCTGTCCTCATTTCATTTGGTAGGTAGTACATACGGGAAAACCTTCCATGTGGCAGCAGTGATCTTAACAGATGCTCCCATTTGGGCAGACATGGGCTTTTAATGGAAAAAGAGCTGAGTGAGGTGCCAGGTACCTTATCTTGATGGACCAAATTCATTTTGAAATGAAAGTTTAGTTTATCTCCAGTGTACCTTATTTATGATGTTAGCTGTTAGCTGTTACCTGCATCACAAGCAATGTTAAATTAAATATATTCACATCAGATACAAAAACAGGGAATTGGAACTTAAATCAGTTAATGAACACAGTCCATTAAATTGGCAACCTAACCCATGAAAAGGGAGATTATAATTGCAGCTTATTCTTCATCTGTCATTCATTTCTCTTCAGGGAAATGATTGTTGCTTTTTACATGGAGTCATCAGTCAGACTCATGGGTGCCTGATGAACTGTGATAAAATGAACATAAGAAACATAAAGAGTCAAGTCATTCGTTACTTTCTCTTGTACACCACTTGTAGACAAGGTGCCAGCTGCAGGAAAATCTCTCTCTGCCCCACACTTGAGTTGCAATAGGCCTATTATTCAGTGCCAGGCTATGGTTTCCTAACTTTTCCGGCATCAGCTTAACAGTAGCGTCAGCTGGGCATCATGCCATGTACATCAGCTATGCCTCATTTACCCTCCTGCTCCCAATTAGCTAGACCATGATGATAAAACCAGGAGAAAGACCTTTGGGTAGAAGGCACATATTTATTTGGCCAACAGTCTAGTAAAAGGAAGGAAGGATGAGGAACTCATAAAGGGGAGGAAGGATGGATTGTGATCTTGGCTGTTCTGCAAATGCTCTGCGTGACTGCCACTTCTCTCAGCCTCCTCTTCTACTTCCCCCCACAACTGGGATAATTCTTTGCTTTGCTCATGGGAGTCTTGTGAGCTACTCAGATACTGCAGCAACAAGACACAGAAATGACTATAAATAAAGGAGTCCAAGAACTTTAAATAGCAGGATTAAACACTCTTGTTCACAGAACTACAGTTACTCGCTGATGTCTGTTCATCAAAAATCTTTGTTGAATTTCATGTCATCATATTTTGTTTGCTGTGGCTGTTAGCTTGTGAAGCAATCAAGTCAGCTGTAATCCAAAAAGCTGAATGTGGTTATTTTGGGTAGAGGAAAGAAACCTTCTGCTTTAAGACCTTTGTGCAAGAGTTACAAGCCACAGCAACATAGCTGTGAGAGAGCAAGCTGTTTGATTTATCCAGCAAGTAGTGTTTGCAGTAGCACACAGGAGCATCACTCTTTACAGAGACCCCTAGGTTTGAGATACAAGCAGGGCTTACTATATGCTGGACAGGAAAAGTGCAGTTTGCAAGTCCCTGCTATTGACTTTGTGCCATTACCTGGAAGTGGAAAGACAGATCACTTAAATGCAAAGATCCTGTATCTCCCTGTGAATCATGGTAGAGCAAATGTTGTTCTCAGTTCCAAGGCAGGCAAATTGAGGAAGAGATGCTCCAACAGCTACAAAGAAAATCTTCACCTGGAAAAAACTCCACAGAGTTTAAAATTTGCTTCATTTTGGCCCTTCATCCCATTTTCTGTAACCTGTTGCCTATCCTCTAAAAAATCCTTTCACCTACATGATTCACGGTCTTCTGAAGAGAGATGTTCTTTTTGAAGATAATGGAATTGAATTAATATTGTGTGAAGTCCTCCAGGAAATCTGACCCAGTCTGGTTGTGACAGACATCCAAGGCTGACACAGCCAGTCTGGGAGTACCAGCACCCAACACGGGGCTTATTGCAGCCTCAGAACATGGAGACACAGCAAGAGCCAAGGTAAAGATCCTGTCCAGACCAAATGTCTGCCCTTTGCAGGTCAGAAAGGTGGTGAAAGTCAGCTGCAGATCCCATTTGATGAAGCCTAGTTCCCATCCCTTCCCACCACCATTAAAACGGTCAAATTGGGACCTGAAATGAGTCGTTTCCTCATCTGGGCCCCAGGCATTTGTTGTAGTTTGTAATCTTGGCTGTGACCCTCTATTCATCAAAATGAGTGACAGCGGAAGCAAAAGAGAAGGAGAGATCAACATGTGGTGCCATTTTTACACCATCTGGTAGTAAGTATGGGGATGCATATGGGCAAAACACTACTTAGAAGGCTTTTTAAATGTTTACCTACAAAGACCTGCTAGTGCACTGGTGCAGTCTTTCCTAGCAAGAATAATTCTCAGAATTACTATATCTTTTAAAACTCATGACAGTATTTAAAAGTCATGTCCATGTTCCACCTAAACAGGCTTTCTGTGGAAGGCACTGAATAGAGTGTAAACTGCTTACAAAACCTGCGTATTTGTATGTGACTTTCATTCTCCTGATTCAAAGACTTTGAATTTGTTGAGACATCCTACTATTTGACTTCACTGAAAAGTTTCAGCTATTCTTTAGAGACAAAATGCAAGTCAATATCAAGTCTGTAGGAATTAGTTTCATCTGCATTGTAATAATCATCTCTGCCTCTGTTTACTTTCATGTTTTTTGTAAATTGGATGACTAACACATTTGTTCCTTTCTGGCAATCATAATTCCAATCATGTTCAAAGCTAATTCCAAGTTTCTTTGAGAGCCAAAAGTTCTTATCCAGTAGACTGTTTTTTATCTTTGGAGTGTGCTTAGAAACACTTACCCATTTTCATTCTAGGATTCATGTGATCCCATCCCTCTTTAAAGTAACCACCCAAAAGGTTTATACTGTGATGCCTTGAACATGTTCCTAACTTTGCTCACACAAATTAATGGCATTCACTCTCATGTTTGTAGAACTGGGCACTGAGTTTCTACATGATCTGAGTACGTAATGTAAGCGTATAACCTCCAGCAAACCATTAAAGTGAACAGATTTACTTTGTTAAATAAAACACTACTCCTCCCTTACTCACATCCCCAAAACTTTCTTTCACTACTGTGTGCAAGATAGTGTGTCAGTGGAAAAGACATGTCCTAATTTCACCAGTATTTGGAATGCTTTCCATTTTTCCTTCAGTGGGCTTTCTACCAGGGCATTGCAGCCCCAAGCACTCTGTCATAATTACTCAAATAATTAACAAGGAGATCATTTAAGTTGAGCAAGTTTGAATACACCCATTGCTCTCTAACATGGGAACATCCACAAAATGGGATGGTTGTGCAATGGCATTTGTACGCAATATCAAATAATCTGGAACACCATATGAAGAATATACTAAAAGTCACGGACAGGATGTCTCCTTTGCAGAGAAAAGAAAGTGCTAGTTTTCAACTGAAATACGAAGTGGAAGAAATGCTTGCTTTCTTAAAAAAGTACTTTTGTGCCAAACATTTTGGAGATATTGTTGAAGAACAGTCCTTCCTCACATAGAAGTTATCCCTGTGATGCTGCCAAGGTCAGTGCCTGAGTGGGTGATTTGCCAAGTAAGTGCCAGTTGTGTAATATATGCTGTAGCAGGCATGGAAGCAGATTTTACTTTCACACCCGCCTTCTGAATTGGCATTCTTTGCCTCTTTTGTGCCAATGTTGCTTCTCTTTCCCATTCTGTGCCCTCTCTTTTCACTGGAATGCCCTCTTCCTTCACATATGAGCTGAATGTCCCGTTGTTTTCTAGAAAGCAAGACTTGCTGAATATGGATTTTATGGAAGTCACACAGGAAAGACAGACTGTATTACTTGCTACATACCTTATTCACATGGTTATCCTACCAGAAGTATGTTATTTTAAAAAAAAAAAATCTCATATTTTGTCATATGTACTTGTCTTATATAACATATAACGGGGATGAAAACAGCTCTTCATTCCTCAGGAGCTCTTCTTTCTCATCAAATCATTCTGTCCTCGTGATTGCATAATTTTTTCTTTTTTTCTCTCTTAAATCTTGATTGTCTTCAGATGTCTTCCTTTTAGTTTTGCAAATTACCATTGATTAGTTAAATATTTTCCTACTTTTCAGTCCTTAGCAATATGTTTTGGGTGAAGTCTAACAACTCCACACAGAACTGAAGCACTTCTTTCTGAATGCTGACACTTAGGTTTATCCTCTCAAGTAGGCAAACCGGCTTTACCAAAGACTTCTTAGAAGCAAGTGTTAGCAGGCAGGTAGGTTTACACAATCAAATTATAAAAATTATTGCACAATATTAGAAAGTTTCTGAAAGTTAGATGTATCTTTGGCTGAGTTAGAGGGTGAGATCCTTCTAACATGCGTTGCTTTTAGTCCAGGCCTGCTTTAGACCACAATATCCTCCTCCTTTGCTATGTGAGCAAAGCAGGATGAACAGGATGAGCAGGGACCATATCTTTAGAGTCCCACACCTACCCCTTGGTGGCCAGAGTAGCAGATAACCTTGCATCTTTTGAAGTTGCAAAGGATTCCTTCCAAGAGCCAAGAATGGGCTGAGGAATAACAGTTGCTCTGAGGCTTTGGATGTATGTACAGGTTACCTCAGCTACACTGGGCTTCACCCACCAGTCAGACAGCTCTGTTAGTCAGGATGTGTGCTCTGATCCTGGGGTAAGCGTTTGGTGTTTCAGCTTACCTTGCATCTTACCTTTCAGTGGGGCCTAATCCAATCCAAGTTTATTTTTCCTGTTATCCCAGGTGGTGTATGTAGGCAATTGTTGCCACTCAGCCAGTGCTTGGTCAAATGTTAAATATATAACGTGATGGGGTGTGGAAGCTTTGAGTCATAATACCTTTACTGAATGTCTTCAAGGTAGATATTTAAACTGCTCCTTGGCTCCAGAAAGAGCCCAAATGTTAAACCACCCAAGTAGGTTATTGAAGTATTTTGTGTACATCTTTTAGTCAGAAGACACAGAAGGGACCTCATTGTGCAGGGCTCATCAAGCTTCCAGAGATTTGTGAGATCCAGTTAATACATACTGTCAGGGGTGGCTGCTGCCACTGCAGAGTGACCACCCAGCAGTCTCATACCTGGTATGCACAAAAGTCTTTGGAGTGCAATTATTTTGTCACAGGGATTCCTACTTAGGAGAACTTATATTTGCAAGTATTAGTTACTCATCTGTTAATGCCTGCTATCAATAGGAAACAAACAATAAAGACACCCTGCTAGAAAAAAGGGGAAAAAAAAGTATTTTTTGAAACGTATGAACAACGTTCTTTTTTTATTTCTGCTGAGACCTATGGTTTCATCTGGGCATATGTCAAAGTAAGCTATCAAGAAACAGTAGTTAACACTCAGTTTAGGCTCCCTGTCAGGTTTTTCTATTTGTAGGTTTATGAACACACAGAACCCGAGGGACATTACGTATAGCATTTGTATGGGAAAAGAAGGAGAATGAACAGAAATTCATTATTTTATTTGGAAATATTATTAAATAGGTCACCTTCTTTAACAGAGAGGAGAAAGTCTGCAGATGCTGATCTTTGAAGCACTTTGAATCACGCTTTCCCTTGCAGAACACTGATATCTGCACTTTGCTATAAATGAACTCAGAAGAATTGCAGGTGTAGCCATCTACTATTATTTTCAGGAACCTAAATAGACAGAAACCTTGCACAAGCTTCCCAATATTTCTTTGCAGAATTTGATTGCACAACACATATTTAAGCAGTTTAACTAGATTTGCAGAAAAGAAGCCCAAACTTACAGAACACATGACAATGTATTCTTACCTATGCCAAAATATATTTTATTCTGATTTAAAATCATCTTTTGCTAAGCTGTCTTTGTGAGTTACTATCTCAGTGGGAGATTTTATTTCTCCAGCTCTTCCTACAGTAAATCAGTTTTTCTTTTTTAATAACCACTGTTTATTAACTTCCTTCCTATCAGAGCCTGAGACAGGATGCTCAAATTATCTTATTCTTCCAGAGACTGTATTTAATCAGAGGCTTCGCTTTATCTCATTATTTCCACAGTTATACTACTCAATATACTTAACATCTATATCTAATTTGTTACTATGTAGTACCAGGGCACTGGTGGTTCTTCACAAATAAATAAATAAGAACATGACTGGGTAAGTTTCCTTTCTTGCATTTTCTTAAACTCCTGAGAGATAATAAAACATAAATATTTAAGTGCTTGTAAAAGAGGTTTTTCACTGCCAAATCATCTTTCCTGTAACTTTTCTTAGCTAAACTTCATTGGAACAAATGCCCAGCTCCTTCTTCTCCCTTTCTCTTCCTGCTTCTGCCTCTTGCTCTTGCTCTTCCTTTTCCCTTTCCCCTTCCCTTTTCCCCATCCCTTTCTGTTCCTCTTCCTCTTCCTTATCCTCATCTTCTTTTGCATCAGCTTCAGCTTATTCTTTCTCAACACAGCTTATGTCTCAGTTTATGTCTAGGACCCATGGAGGTGGAAGTCCTACTCTCCCAGAACTTTAGGCAGCCAAAAAGAGACTCAACCTGATCCGAATTGCACAATATGCTAAAATGGCACAAAAGCAGCTAACCCTCCACAAGTCTTCCGTGTGCTGACTGTTGAACCCCTACAAGCTACGCCTCATGGTTTGAGATGGTCCTGACTCTCATCTTATTACATGCCAATAGTAAAAGGGAAACTGCACTCAGAGCTGGACTATTAGGCTCAAAAAACAGAAGAGAATTAAGATAGGATAAATTTAGTTTAGTTAATAAGTGCAATGATTTTTTTTTTTAAGAATTTGATGTTTAAATTAATGGGGATGTAAGTACATGGACAGTATTTTGCCTTAATTAGGAATTGCTTATAAGAAAACCACCAATGCGTCTTCACTTCACTGATAACCTGACTTTATCGTGTTACCCAGTAAAACCATTTATTTCTGTTAAGGAACAGCTATTTAAAAAAGCTTAATATTCACTCATCAGTGTGCATCATTAGATTCTCTATCCCCTTTTTTAAGTTTAAAGACAATATTGTCTGAGTAACTCTCACTTCTTGAGTGCTTGTGTTTCTCTAACCAAAATGTTACTCCACAAACAAAAGAGTACACATTTTGCCACTTCTGTGACACTCCTGGTAAAATTCATTTGTAGATGGCAGTTTCAGGCTAACATCTTAGCTTACTTTAAGGAGATACCACAACATGTCCTCCTACATGTTTCCTGCTCTGATATAAAGGTATAGCTAGAACACTGAAAGCATCAGTTCTTTTTGCTGGGCTAACCACCAACTCCTTTTTTAGGCACCCACCGTCAGATATATCCTGCAGTGGGTTTGAAACCTGCTCTAATTCAGTTGTGAAGACTATTTCAGCATACGGTGTGTTGAGAATTGGGCTATTGTGACTTACAGGGTAGTCAGAGGAAAGAATAGAGGTTGTAGAAGGAAAATTTTAGGAAAGTGATGAGGAAATCAATCTATCTGACAAAATGCTTGTTGTGGTTGCAGCTGTGCTGTAAGCAGTTCTCTTCATAAAAAAAAAGAACTTATTTTTGCATGCCTCAAGTCTGCTCACATTATTATCTGAAATGCAATACTTGAGACATAGGGGAGTGCAAATGTGAGGTGAGAAATTCCTAATACAATTCATTAGTGTATCTAAGCAACCAAGCAGAGGACTGGATGTGCTGTCTCATGGCCTTCTGAAACTTTACAGTACCTGCCACTCACCAGCATGGTCCACTGACAACGGACATAAAAATGGAACCTTTGATAAATTTGACCTCAGGACAAGCAATATGATTAAGCTGTGGTTTAGCTTCATAGACCCATCATAAAAAGTATTCAAAAGAGCTGCTACAGGCTGAGAAGAATAAACTTTCCATCTCTGCTTCATTCACCATGATGTGCCTCTCATTGCTTTCTTCTCTTCCTCAGCCCTACTTTCCCCTCCTCCTTCCCTTTTCAAGTCCTAATTCTTTCACTGCTTCCCATTCAGGCCTTGCCCTCTGCATTCAGTTTCTGCTTCTCATTCCCCTTTGCCCGCTCCCCACCCTGCCTGCTCCTTTTTGGGTTCAGTTCTTCTTACTTCAGGCTTTTATTTCTCTGAGGGATTTGAATAATCACTCCTTCTTTTTTGATCTCATTGTCATCTCAATAGGTCTTGCTGCCTTCCACCCTCTCCTCAAAAGGTAGGTTTCCAAAGAACGTATTCCCTCCAGAAAGGAGGAAAGGGACCTCTGAAACTCACTGACCCTTTCTAAATGGGATGTCCCATTGTATATCACAGAATTAGGAATTTTTCCATTGTATGAGAATGTTAACTTTGTTAGTGAATATTTTTTTAATGAGCACATTAAATTCCTCCTTAGCCTTAAAAAGATGTAACTTTATCTATTACTCTGCCATCATTAATTTTTGTCTCCACTTGGCTAATGGTCAGTTTTAACAAGGCTGATTTAGTCATATGCTAAATTTTATGTAAAACATCAGGAGGACAAATAGCCCTTACTAACAGCCAAATAAATGCTTTTATATTATATGAACTAGGAATCTAAACCAAGGATGACATAGAGTTCATATTCTTGACACATTTTCAAAATGCCCCTCAAATCCAACATCTGCAGCTTGAACGCTCTTGAATGCAACTATGCACAGCTAAGCATCTGATCACACTGCTTGGGCAGAGAAGTCTTTCACATCTGTCTTTGTTCCTTGCCATAGGTCAGATCAAAAAAAAAACCATACAGAAACACCAGGTATCTCAGAAAAAAAACCCAAAACTTTACAGTGGCATTTCAGAGTCATAACTACTGAAAATAAAATAGAGAATAAGTAGAAAAAATAAAATAAGAAACAATTTCACAGCTATTATCAAAGGCTGGCTCACTCCTTTCACAATATGTGGAAAATGAAATAAAATTCTCAGTGATAGGCAGTCACAGCCAAGAAGACCTCAAGCCAAGCTTCTTCAAAGGTCAAGGATACAGGCATAACATATTCAGCTAGGCTTTTTGCTCCTTATGTATTCTTGCAATGGCAGACCACTGCAAGCTTGCTTGCAGCCCTTGTAGCTAGGCCAGGAAATGTTAAAACGTTCCTTTTTTTCCTGCAGTACCTGATAATGAGGGTACTAAATATGCATTCCAAAATAAAATGAATGCAGAACCATATGGTTAGTTCTGACTACTATCTTGCAGGGGAAAAAAACACTCACGCTTCTGCTCTGTACTACAGATGGTTCTGATGGACAGCATCATGCAAAGCCACATTTTTATTGCTGAGGAAAATGTGAAAACTATTCTGAAAATCTATTTATGGAACACTTCTAAGCTTCTATTAGACACAAGGATAGGTAACCAGAAAGTACCCTGAAAAAACTGCCATTTCTATTCTATATTCTGCTCCATATGTATTATCTGATCATGCAAACATCTTAGCAGCAGAAAAACTATCTTTTGACCAATGTATTGCTGGATCCAGCCCTTAAGATTCCATTTTCTTTTATCACTTTCGTCTCAGTTCCCAGAAATCTTATTTCTACCTGCAAGACTGAGCCTATTGTTCCTTGAACTTTTTTGTGCAGTAGAAAGTATGGTTATTTTTTCTTCTAAACTTGGTAAGTCTGGCTGCCTGGTCTTTTGAAGCAACAGTGGTCTTTAGTAGTTGCATAGTAGATGCACCTGACTCATCACCTTAAGTCTGTGGGCTGTTGACTAAAGAGAAAAAAAAATGGCAACAAAAATTATTCAGAGATCTCTTTTCCTTTACACTGAAAATTGAGATTCATCTCAACATTTTACTTGTTAATTGGTGATGTAATTTTACCTTTTAGGCTTTCATTTATAATTTTCTTATACTATAGGACAGTAATGTCCAAAATATTCAATCTAAAGAGATCACAATATTGCCAAACAAAATTTTTCTGCAAAACATACACATTTAGATTAAAGTGTCTTAGAATGATCTCTTCACAAAACATAGGAACATTCATTTTAACAACATCAAAAAATCATTCTCATGTCATCTGCCTGTGAGCACAATATTATGAATTTCAGTCTGCTCCCCCCCAAACTCAGAGGAAGAGAAATCCAGCCCAATCTCCCTCCTCCTCCTCTTTGCCCTTTGCAAGAATTTAAATAAGATTTCCATATCTACTTTTACCACTTACATTCTGTTTCACAAATAAGCTGTTTTGTGTAAATGCAGATAGCACATGTTCACAGGCATTCCTGTTCTACATTCAGTTTCTACTAGTTTGCATAATTTTCTCTTTAGGGATTCTTACAAAAAGTGACAAGGGGATGGAAGTCTTTTTTTTTACCCCTCAGCCATGAATTCCATCTGTTGTCATGGCACTGAACCCAGTTGAATAGCAGCCAGCATTGCTTTTGATGTTCTGTAGGATTAGTAGAGATGTCTGATGTTATTGTGCAAGATTATTCATAGGAATAGATCTACCTGAACTTTATGCAAAGGTTCAGTTGCTAAATTAATGCATAAATATTGTACACTATCAAAGTTCCCATTCTGAATGCATTCCCTTGGACCTTTAATATTTCCATAACAGCTTAAAGAAAGTTTTTGTACTTACTCTCATTGTACAAACACAAACCAAATGTATGCAGCATTTTGTTAGAGGTAGTTAAGAAATAATTTGGCCAATGAAATGTAGCTGATGATTCAACGAGGCAACTTTATTTCTGTGATCTTCTGATCAAAATATTTCATGGTTTGGCTCTACCTTTGACTCTGATGTTTTTTACTGAGCTATCAAGTAGACAAAGTTTCCATTGATCCTACCTCTGGGAGGAGTCAAATATCCAATAATTAGAGGTCTGCAATGCCCAGGACACTCAGGTTGTCCTATTTCAGACCCTCAAATCTCTTCAAACACATTAATCAAACTTTCACAAATGCCCATGGAGTAGAAGAGGGGGTTTGGTTGGTGTTGGTGTTGTTTTCTTCAAAAGATAAGTATCAGTGCTGCTTAGGAGTTTTTCCTGCCATTTCTTTTTCATGAAAGGTTGTCAGTCTATCAATTTTTTACCTTGTTTATAGATACACTTTAGAAAGATTTCCAAGTTTCAAGTTACGGTTCTTATCAAAAAAGAGAACATCTTGCCTTGGCATGAGCTCAGGAAATGGAAGTTTAAACAGTTTTCTGCAACAGATAATTACAAAGGGCAGCAAATGATCAGAGCTCTGCTGCTTCTTCTTCCTGTCTCTAGGAAAATGAGTTTGCTTCTGCTTCTCAAAGAGTAGCCAAGTTATATTGGGCCAGGGCAGTGGCTTTCCCCTTGAGGGGAAGAAGTAGCAATTGACACCTCCTGTACTCAATCGCCCTTCCCTGCAGGAGCAGCAAGCCTCTTTACTGTGCTGTTTCCTGCGGAGAGCAGTCTAGCACTTCGTCCTTGGAAGAGAAACCTTCAGTTTTGCCTCTAGAGCTGAGAGGTCTTGTCTCAGCTCTGACACAGAATAGCAGCCTAGCGGATGGGTCTTTCTAGCAGAAGTGGAAGACTTAGGCCTAAGGCGCAGAGCAGACTCAACAGAGATGTGGGTTTGGCATCCCATAATGAAAGCACGTGCTTTGCTACTGACTGTCGTCTACTGCTTCAATAAAATGTTTAAAAGAGAGTGCTAGCCTGCGCTTTCTGCATCCTGAGAAGACAAGGAGGAGCTATTTTTTGTTTCTTTATTTTTTTGTCTAACTTCTGAAATGTTACTGATTCGCAGCCCCATAGATTCATGCTGTATTTCTAGATAAAACTGGCCTTCCCCCCCCCCCCCCCCCCCCCCCCCGGCTCATTATTTTCTTATCATCAACTGCTTGCACAGCCTACAAGGTTCTTGAGAATGGCATTGGACTCTTCTAAGTGCGTGCAATTTACTCTGGCTTTTCCACATGTGAACCCTCTTTAAATAAAACCGTGCAGCCAGACAAGCGGGATTTTATGTGGAGTAAATCCACCGATTTCAGTAGTAGTATACGGAAGTTACCTAGTACTAATTAACATGTTATTAAAGTAATTAATCATCTCCTGATTAGAAATGCAAATATAGAATACAGATACATTGCTCCGCAGTTCAAAAGTAGTTTTCTGAGGTTTCTCAGGGGAAACAATAAGGATGGTTGGACTTCTTGGGATACAGAACGGAACAGAGAATGGCAGGATGCTGTGCTGGGCAGGTGGAGTTCCAGCTGGGGATGTCTTGCCCTGACTGATGAGCCAGTAAGGCTAAAACTTGATAAATTTAGTGATGTTAGGGAGCTTTAAAACTACAAAAACAAATACACAAAGAGCATCTGTTACAGATTGATAGAAGTAATTTTTTGTTTAATTTGAGAGAAAAAAAAGTATCATTTTTGAGAGTGAACTAACAAAAGGATATATTTTTTTTGTTGTTTTAAAAGAAGAAAGGCATCGTGGCCCACAGTATTTATTCTCCTTTCTATAAAGGTTTTTCACGCACACCTTCAATTCAGCCTATTAAATGTGTTTCTTGTGTAGCTGATGTATCAATGTCTGTACACGTGCACCATCACATGTGGATGATCAGGATAGGGCTGGACATTAAATTGGTTTGGGATCAGCACAGCTTAGCCACTGGCGAGGCAGAGACCACACACTCACTTTCTACCAATCCATAAATCTCATTGCTGAGTGATGCCTCAGTCCCCAGCAGCTACAGCCCACAGAATATGTGTGGCAAGTGAGTGGCATTAGCCTGGAAACTCTGCTGAGCATCAGCTGCAGCCCTGCTCACCTCTCACTTTGACCTGGCCACCTCTGGTAGAGCAATGCAATATGCTCAAATATTTTCTGTACAGGCTCTGTGTCCTCAGGGCTTGACCATACATCCTTCAGCAGGACAGAGAAACAGATTACGACAGCTGGAGATATACATGATAACTATACCCTTGCTCTTCAATGAAGGAAGGGGACAAGAACAGACCATTACTGAACCAAATACAGAATACTGTATCTGGAGCTCTGCTGTGCCGGTGGGAGTCCCTTCTGCTGCTCCATAGTATGAAGAGGGTGGTAGAGCACTGACAGTGGCAGCACTACTGTGACCCCATTCCAAGGTCAACCACAGCTGTTTTTCTGGTTTTCATGGTGCACAAAGGAAGGGGAAAAACTGAATCCGGAGTTCATCTGCAGGTTAGATTGAACCTCATCATGGTGAAAAATCTCTCCCTGTTACCATGAATACCATTTAGCCCCTAAATTAAACATTCAGTGCAGAGTATGCAATACAGATGCATGTCATTCGTAGCCTGTAAAATTAATGATTGCCTTTTCACTGATGATTTGATTTATAAACCACATCCTTTGCAGGCTCCCAATGCACAGGTGCAGCACTGCTAGCTGAACATGAGCCCACGAGCTGTGTGGTAAGAAGGGATGCACATGTATTAGCAGCAGGCTCTATCAGTGAAATAGCTTTCATTTTTCACTGTCCTAGTCCTGCGAGTTAAGACAGAGATGCCCTTCAGTAAGCAGAGGAGGGCTTGGTTCCCTGTGCCTAAAGGGAAGAGTCTCATCTAGTGAATGTGTCATGATATCTATCCATGTGAATTTTACTCAGTTTCATTTTTCCAGTCATTATTATCTCACGTAGCCCATAGGTAAGATACCACTGCAGGACAAACATATAGGTCCAAGGCCAGAATGATCCTGTCCTCTCAAGGACCACCCTGGCCATTAAAACATTTATTATCATTCTTAATAAGATCAAACATTTAGTCTCTTCTTTAAAAGCACGCACAAAAAGATGTTGAAGCACTCTTTTCTCAGTGTTTTAGTAGACTGCACTGTCTTATTTGCATTTTATTTGGCTTTGGACTACACTGAGAGTATCTTCAGAGATAGGAACCTTGTTGATGAAAAGCAGAATTGTCTAATCTGTGTCAGTCATGTTGATGGATGCTGTAGATATCTTGATATTATGGTGCTCAGTGCTGTCAGATGGAGCTTGCAGATCAGCATAAAATTATATTTATAATGAAGTTGGGAGAAAATGACAATTAAAATGTACTGTTAACAGGTTTTCAAAAAGTGGCAGGAAGCCTACTGAGCTCTCTTCTCACAGTATATCACCAGCAAAAGTTTTAGACATAACCTGTTATCGAAAGACAGAGAGACAGCAAGAGAGCAAGACAGACAGAGATCTATCAAAGCAAAAGCATTTAGGGCCAGATTATGAAGCCCTTACTGCACTTACATGTCAAGGCCCATTGACTTCAACTTCTCATTAACATGAGAAAGAGTTGCACAGTTTGGCCTTTAGTGAGACAGTAGGCTTAAAAAATACACATTTGTCAACTTTCAGCTGAAGCAACTCACTAACACTAATTCTATTCAGACTACCTAGCTAAAAGAAAATTCAATAAAGTACCTGCATTTTTTTTCTACGCACTCATGTACAGAGGGGTGAAATACTGTTCAATTTAGAGAATATAACTTCTAGTCTAAGATTAAAAAAAAGAATCACCGTCTGCTGCATTTTCTTCCTCAACTGCTGAGCCAGTCTTTCTGAAACTCATTATGATTTGGATTCAGTTTCTGCAATGTGCACGGATTTCACAGGTATTCAAAAATATTTCCTCTTTCTGTACAGAGAAACAAAACAAGTCTTACCAACAACTGAATATTTTGGGGCAAAAATTACCTTCAGTAAGTTTTTACTAGGAGAAAAATACATATCTTGACATAAAAATAAACTACAGAGGGCTTTCCTTCACTCAGTGTTAGTAAGAATTAGTTATTTCCTAAACTTACAAGAATTTCGGAATTAAATGATGCAGATATGTTTTTTTTAAAGCTGTTCAGACAGTGAAAGGAAAGGTGCTGATTCAAGAGCTCTTTCCTGTATAGTCTTGAAATCTTATTCTGGCATTAAGGATGCCAGACAAATTAGACACCAGAGGCTGAATGCGTACTAGGGTAGTTAAACAATTCAGGGTAAACTTTCAGGGCCCTCATCTCTTTTGGTAATCCTGTGTTTCAATACATGAACACAATTCAAGACTATTTTGTCCTTTGAGGATTTCCATAATGGTTTTGGAAGGTTAGTGTACAGTTCCAGTTGTTTTTAGATAGAATTCAACTGTATCTAAAGATACAATAATACAGGCAAGGCTCTAGATCGAAAAAAAAAAAAACCAAACTGGATAGAATTGCTTGTCTATGGTATTTAAGAGATACTGGAGAAAAGAACCATGCAAATTTCAGGAGGGAGGTGGGCTAGGTAACGTATTTTATATCTTGTATGTTTGACGCTACAAATTTTAATTATTCCACCAGGTTTTTTTCCTATGCTTTCTCACCTGTTGCTGTTAAAGAACAACATGTCTCACTATGTATATAAATCTTCCTCTCTAATTGTTCTGGAGAGATTATTTCTCTGCCTCTGCAATCTGGCTTTCAAAAACATTTGTTTTGCACCTCGACTCTCCAAAGGCAGAAGGAAGTGACAGCTTTTAAAAGCATAAGGGCAGCTCCTATTCTACTAACAATTTCAAGGCTGAACAGGAGTCTCTAAGCATTGAAGAAAATGATCCTGTAGTACACAAATGTATTTTACAAAGTACAGAGGATTACATTAAACCATGAACCCTTGTAAATAGGGGAGTTGCACCACTGACTCCATCAGAGGCCAGGATTTCATCCTCATTGCATACCATAAAAAATTTCTAAATGCTCTCCTTCATATAATCTGAGCTTAAATTGTCTTCATAAAAAGGAATTGTCCACCTTGTTCTGTAAAGACTCAATATGCTTATCTGAATGGAAATTCAGACAGATTTAGAATGGGAAAAGGTAGTGCTACAGCAACATCAGTCCTAACGCCTAAAACTCTACACAGTCCATTTTTTACAGATACACCCTGGGACTGGGCAAGGACTGTCTTATCTGCATGGATTCTGCCCTTGCCATTGTCCTACCTGAACCTTGTGAGAATATTGCTCACAAGGAGGTGGTTATATGGGCGTTATATAGGATAATGTAGAAAATATTAGGAAGAGAAAGGCCATCTCATTTTCAGAGGCCTTCTTTTCCCAGGCTTGACCTAGAGGCCGCATTATAAAGCTACAGTCCTCACCAGGATTACTTGGTTTCAGCAAGAGTCATCTAGCATCTAGAAGAGAGATGTATAGGGACAATGGCATTTGAACCCAGGCTTTGTAATTTTACACAGCACGCTTCATAAAAGGACAAAGAAGCTGAATGTAAAATATTTCAAATCTGGTCCTTTACTTACCATGTATAATGAGAAACTGTGAAACTGTTCTTTCAGGAAAAAGCCAAGAAGTTTTATAGCTACTGCACATTTGTTGCCTGTGACAAATGGATTTAATCCAGCACCACAAGATTTGAGTTACAAAAAAATCATTAATTTCATAAGAAACATGCTTGCCAGTATCATAAATTGTTGGTGATACTTACCTTCATCTTAATAAAGAATATTGGAGGTATAAGCCTGTTTCCTGATCTGTGGGAGCAAATTGTGCAGTTTCAGTGGATTTGATCTGTTTACATAGCAGACCACAGGTTTTATTCCAATCTTTTGTTTAATCACAAGCTTTCAGCATATGCTCTGGAAGTGTGGAAAAGGGACCTTTTTTTCCATCCTCCCTTTTCCAGTTATGGAATTTGTCACATCTTTACACACAGCAAGTCTTTCAAGGCTGCTGCCAACTTCAGGACAGCTAGCAGGTAAGGGAGAGCTCAGCAAGACCAACTGTCCAGCTCAGCACCATTCAGTGTGAATTGAAGTTCAGAAGCAACACTGCCACCCTGGCTGCATTTGTTTGTAGGGGAAGAACAGTGCACTTCTGTCCTCATCTTTTGATTTTATTTTATTTTTCCATATTCTTGGCTGTTGCTGGAGCGTGAAAGCTAATTTGAGATTACAAAATTTAAATATATATATATATATATATATAGTGTGTGGGAGCTTGCTGTACTACACACACAAACCTCCACCCTTCTCTCCTCCCTCCCCTGTTAAAGTAGTTATCTTGCACATCAAACGTCGGAGGATATTTTTGGTACGTTCACAAATCACTCAGGAGATGAACAAGCTTATTTGTTCCAAATGATGAAAGTTCAAAGTATTTCATTTATGCTAACAGTTCATTAATGTAGCCACTCATGTGTGCTAATCCCATTTATTAAGCCTCCCTGTCTCCTATTAATAATAATTTAGCAGAATATGAGATGTTTCAACAAGGTTATTCATACTTTCATATATAATTATGCTAGATATAGGTATAGGATCTCGATAATAATCTTCATTTTCACAAAGCCTTTAATCTAAATAGAGCTTGGAGTGCCACAAACTGCACTAGGTGATCCACAGGCTACGTTTGTCTGAAATGCTGTTACGGAGCTGTCTGCAGAGTTCTTATCTCCAAAATCCCGTGTGAGCAGAGAAGAGCTGTTATCTTTCCTGAGCAGACAGAAACCTGTAGAGCAGAAAAACAAAGGAGCAGAACCCACAAAAGCACTTACCCAACTTAATGGGTCCCAGGACCTTCAGGCAAACTCTGGGAGCGCAAAGAAGCAGTGAACTTTTCAAATGAGGTGGGCAGAGGACCCGAGTCTCCCATTGCCTATGCGAGACCTTCCACTAGAACACAAGTGGCCATTTCCTTCTTCAGCAGTGCTTGAGAACTGAGCCAATTGTCTGCACCTTGAGAGATGATTGAGACCAAGATAGTTAAGCCTTGGCAGCCATCGTTGTCAGATCTGTTTTTAGGACCTGCTACAGCTTTTTTCACCTCTGCTATAAGTAGCCTATTTCTTTCATCCCCCACAAAAGCAGTCAGCTTTATGCTTCACCTCCTCCAATCCCAAGAACAGCCCATTTCTTCCTCCTCCTCCATACAAGTACCACACCTTCCCTTTTTCCTCAGCACAGTTCTGCCATGTTTTCCCACCCCCATACAGGGTAGCCCACCTTCTCCATACACTTGCACAATCAGCCCCCAAACTGCACTGTGCTAACAGCCTGCCTTTCTCTCCACCCTCCTGATTTCTGGCAACATCAGCCTGCCTGCACCCTCTCCCACCTGTTTCACAAGCACCCAAACCCTGTTCTGCCAAGCACTACAGCAGGATGAAAGGTATCTCCTCATCTCCACCAGGGAAGGAGGAGGAGGCCAAATAGAAGCATCCATGGTCCTAGGTACATGAAAGGACTGTGACCCTGATTGCACATGGGCACCAGTCAGTCCTGCAGGGAGGATACTGATCCGGAGAAAGGGGGAATGTCTGCCCATCCCTAACCCCTGAGGGGTGCAGCACTTACCTCAGGACCACAGATCTTACTCCAAAGCCAGGCATCTGAAGGCAATATGGAAGGAAACTCAACACCCGTGCCCCTTTGTGGATCTAGCTCCTAGCACTTCCCTCAACGTGACAAACCACGGAGAGGATTCAGCCTGAAGGTGATGACTGAGTGCATGTACCCATACACAGGCATCTTGTTACACTTGAGATGCTTTATGCCTTTCATGCAACTCCTTATGGCTCTAGGTCTCATCTAAGTCCTGAGGCAGATCTAATAGCATAGCATGCAGGTCATGGAGGTTGTCAGGTTCTCAGATAGCACTAAATGCCTATATTTAGGAATCTGAATCGAGCCCTTAAATGTCTCCATGTATGCGAGGTATCTCAGTTCTCACAGTAGTCAGTGAATATCCAAACTGAGACACGCAATGGCGTTTAGAGAGCTATTCAGCACACCCTGCCAAGCAGACACTGACATTTCATCAGAAAACACTGACCAGTTCTCCATGTGCTGTGATGGGTGCATAGTCATCTTGGAGGCCCTTACATTTATGTGTCTTCTGTTGCGAATTACAGCCTCCCCACCAAGACAATCTAAAACAGAATCAGTAATTTAGCTTGGGCTTTTCAAGGACAGCCACAAAACAGGGCAGCCTACTGATTCTGGTAGGGTGAAATCATGTAACCTGACACCAAGGGTTGACTCTGATCCCAGTATTTGTCCAAATATATTATATAGTATTTTAAAACAGTGAAAGATCACAATAGAAGTGACAACCCAGGCAAACAGATGGGTCTTCACACATTGCTGCTGATTCATAATACCAACTGGGAATGTTTCAGTCAGGTTGATTTAAGTAAAAAATACTCAATGACCTGCTCACAAATGACCAAACTCCTTTATGCTCCTCATGAACATTTTCCCATGCATAATCCCCTGTATTTCTTGATTGTTCCCTTTCTCCACTCTGGTCCCCCTCCATATAACCAACCAATACTTAGGGTATTTTTCCCTGGTGGTCCCAGTTTTCCTATATCTGTATCCAAATTTGGTATTCTTGTACAGTTACTTAGGTAATTTTGTCCTCACATGCTTTTACTCATATCTTTACCTAGGTATTGCTGGCATTGCAAGTTCTTCTCCCCAGAAGACCCCACTATTGCCCTCCAATTATGAAGTTTGGCCACCTCTCATGTAACTCACCCTTAACCAACTGTGAAACACAGCCAGCCTTCATGGTACTATTTGTAACTTTTGACAGCTTCTCACTCATTACATTACATCCCACAACATAACATCTCATGTCATGTTCAATTAGCTGAACCTCGAGCCAGGGCCCACTCACCTCCCTGCATACCAGTTGGCTGCTTAGCTTTTCCTTAGGTGGTCCCTAACCCTTACCTTAACCATAAAACTTACTGGGAGGGATTTTGCTTTCTCCTGACATTTAGTTCCATGGAAATGTTTACTTTTTTTCCAATTGTATTTTAAAATAAGCAACATTTGATAAAACATAGCCTAATGGCATGTTCATTACTTGCAGACAGAATATTTTGATGTTTTGTTATCTTTTTTTTTCTGGCGTATTTAAATGTGCTATAGTTTATGCCATCACTCAGGACCACACCTGTAATTAACAAGACCTCTAAAGGCTTCAGCTCTCCATGCTGAAGGCACCTGTTAACAAAGTAATGCAAAAGTGTCATTTGGCTCTGAAAAAGCAGCCATGCTCTCTCCAATGGTTAGTAGATGCCTAGGGATGAGGAAAAGGGGACTGGTGTATTATGCTTTTCCCAAGTAATCTGCAACCCCTCACTAATTCTGAGTTCAGGACATTTACTGGGACTGATGGTATATGTCCATTTAATAATCTTTAACAACTCTTTCTTCCAAAGTCTTGTTGGCCTGCCCCTGAACATTCATAAATTCACTGAGTCCAGAATACCATTGCCAAGGATCTCCACAGGACCGACTATCACTCCAGGAAGAACCTTGGGTTTGGAGTCTTTTTTGAATTTGGCTCATACTAGCTTCATTTGCTGCCAGCAGTTTCTTCCGTTGGACAAGTGAGCTGTCATTCTCCATCTGCCCTCTCCGTGGTCTGGTCTGGTTCTGCAGACCTTGATCGTAGGTTGCCTCTTCTCCAGATTGAGGATTCCCAGATCCTTTTTTTCCCTCAAATTCCCCAAATAGATTCCTACTTGTTCACTAAACATAGAAGCTGTCCCACCTTATATAAGTTTGATCACCTTTGTTCTTCTCAGAAGAACATAATTTGGAGATTTGTGTGTGTGTGGTGAGAAAAAAAAAAGAATAATTTTGTATTCAGTCTGAGTCAGAAGCGGCAAGAGAGAAGAGGATTTGTAGAGTGGCATAAGTAATGCGCTCTGGTTTGTTCTCTATTCAATTTCTAATAATTATTAATAATGTTTGCTTTTTTTGACATCTGCCAAGTACTGAGCTAATATTTTCATACAACCATCTATTATAACCCCAAATCTCACTCCTGAGTGGTAACTAATCTCAAATCTCATCATTTTCTATTAGAACCTAAGATTCTTTTCTCTACATGCATCACATTTTTCTCTGTGTATATTAAATTTTATGTATTTCAGTTGCCACAGTTGATGGGCAGCTCTGAAGATTTAATAGCAAACCAGGATATGTCTATGTTTTCTGATTAAATTTTATTCAAATTTAAGAAGTTAGTCTTTCAAGCAACAGATGTTCTGAGATCTTAGAAGCCATTACAATGGAACAACTGCCTTAAATACTTATAGATGTTAAGGAGAAACAGTGCTTTACTTAGTTATTTTTTCTCTGCTTCAGAAACTTGTGCCCTTTGTTTCTATGTGCTAGAAGCCAATGTCTCTGCCTCTGTTTATTTTCCTATCAATGTACCAGCAACGTTGGTGGTACTGTCAAAAGAAGGATGAGCTGTGAACAATTTATTTTGCAAATACCTTGAATGCCGACAAACAGTGGCTATTTCTGAGATGAATTATGGCATACCAACACACCACTGTTGTTCTGTTGCTGTTTACTTTTATCCCCAGGTGAATAATAGTTTTCAAAAACACACATTTAAAAGCAATGAGAATAACAGCAAATATTAGGTCATTTCCATAATCTAAGTTGCTTTTAGTTTCAGTTAAAATTGAAATATACCCTGTAAAAGTGGTACAAACTTCTATAAGCAAAAAAATGCAGAGAAAAGATTGTAAACATGCATTTAGAAAAAAAAAAAAAAAGTCTGTGCTTCATTTGCCAGCAGTAAAGTGTTCCTACCATTCAATATGCATTATTTGAAAACTCCTCAGTGCAGCAGCATCAACAATGTTTACCCATGCATGATGATTATGATAAATTGTTCCAGAGACTTCATATCTATTGTGCTTGTGAGTCAGTACTTGCTGTAATAAGGTGGCCACCAGATTCACAAATGAAAGAGAAAAAAATTGGTAAATGTGATGTCAACGTAGAAAATACTGTTTGATTAGATCTGTGAATGAGCCAAAACAACTTGCTTTTGGTTGGAATTGACCCAGTAGATCTCAGTTTAATGGCTGGTTGCAGGGGGGATTTATTTATTTATTTATTTACTTACTATTACATGGGGTATTGTTAGAGCCTGCCACATACATAGGAACTGTCTGTTTACTCTGCATGATCAAGAATTTGAGCCTATGCATGCCTTCAATACATAGCATGAGCATACACCAGAGTTTTCCATTTTGGCTTGCTGTTTTTGTAAGTAAACATTTTGGTTTTACTTGTCCGAATTTCCTGTCAGGATGTACACTATCTTCAAAAAGAAGGCAGAATAAAAAGAGCCTTTTAATCACCAACACCACTGAAAACAGTGCCTTATTCTGCAGTTACTGATTGAAAGAACCTTCTTCACTGGGATAGAAAACGTTTCTTTACGCTCCGTAACGAACGCTTGATGAGCGGTCAGAGCCGCAGGGGAAGGGGAATTGTTACTTGTAGGCACAGTTCACTGCATGGGTGACAGAAAAGACGGTGGGCTTCTTACTTGTCTCAAAGTAGAGGGCCAAATTCAGTGCCTGGATAGTTGTAAGGAGCTGGGAGAGGCTTTGCACCAGGCTGCCACCGTCCCTGGCACTCAAGCAGACCTGTTTCTACCTGCCCTTCCACAGAAAAACAGGCAAAACCAAGACTTCCTAGGAGGTCCTACCACCCTGTGCTTGGGGACCCTGGGGGGGATTGGATGTTAAATAATTCACTCCTGCCCACTCTTCATTTATCATTTCAGGAGTTGCCTTATCTGTCCCTGTGGGAAACTACTGTGTTGCTAACAGGTAACCATGCAGTGAGATGATACGCAGTGTGGTCATAGCTGTGCTTTGTGCTCCCAATCTTACATTTAATAATCCAAGCAGAAATGAATAGGAATGCTAAACAGGAGAATGAAATATTATTTTCGTTTTCTCTGTTGCTGCGTAGCAGGAGGGAAAACAACCAAATGGCCCTGGAGGCATGTTGGTTTGTCTAGGACATAGGAAGGGATTTGCAACTGGATTCAGAGCATTTTACGTGGCTATGCCTCTCCCAGAGCTGAAAACAGAAAGTCAGCCAGTTATGCATCTTTCTTCACAGATAGGTTTCATGTGGAAAAATAGCACCAACCTTCATGGCAAATGTTGGAAACACTTGTTTGCAACAGGTGTTGAGTAGTAGTCGTGGGTGCTGAGTAGTGGTGTCGAGTGCTACATCGCGGAGAGGTAAATTGTGACCGAACAGCTACAAATGAGTACAAAGGAAATGCAGACAAATTTGACTCAGTGCTCATGTACATATATAGAAACCAATCTATTCAAAGTTTGCATTGCTTCATTGCTTATTTCTCATAGTCTATAACCATTCCGCTCGGTAAGCAGTGGGGTTGGAAGGTCATTCTCCAGCAGATTTAACAAGGTGCAGCTGTTTTGACACTGAAGGAATCAGCTAGGTACACACTGGTTTCGCCAGAAGAGAGAGTTTGGAGAGAGAGATGTTTTTTTTTTATTTCAAGATCAGCTGATAAAGCTGGGAGAAACAGGTATTTAAGATTTGTAGCCCACAAACATTTCATTAGATCATCTGCTTTGCCAGAAGATGTGCTACTGAAGCCTTTTCCATGGCTAGGCCAGACCGCTGCTTAAAAAGACAGGTTTAAACCCTGCTGTCTTTAGTGCACCTAACAGCTCAGCTCTGTTCAACAACTGGTTCCAACTGAGAAGTAAAATAATGAAACCAGACTATGTGAATAGACTTTGTCTTTCGCCTAGCTCTTCTCAGGGTCGGGTCTGATGCTACCTGGCTGCTACCAAACTCTCAAGTTCTGATCCTTTTCTGCAAGGAAAATATACACCATCTACTGTCCTTGGGTTTAGCTTTGAAAAGAAGTTGAGCCACATCTTCTGTTCAGTAAAAAGGGCCAAATAAGAGGTTCAATGTCACCATTTTTGTTGTCTTTCTGTGTTCTTTAAAGGCAACTGAATTGGGAAAGTAATGCCTGAGGCCAATAAAAAAAAAAAAAATTGAACTTCCTTAAAATGTGGAAAAAAATAGTGTTTATTCATTTTGTAATTAGTGTTTAAGGATCTTGAAACACTTAACATGCCAAATAAAATCGAGGTAGACAAAAATACTGTGTTTACTTTCACTTTGCATCTTAATAATACTAAAAAAAGGTTTGAGATCCTATACTAATAGTCTCCCATGTAAAGGGTGTTTAATATTAAATACTTATGGGAATGAGTTCTCTGAAAAAAACAGTACTCTAACCAGACAGATCTGATAAATTTGTCTTCAGCATGACACTTGGGCTTTGGGTTGTATTACATCTGAATGATATTCCTAATGATGGTAGCTTTAACTATTGCCACAACAACACACCTTTTGCACACACCTGTTTATTATTTTGAATTTACACATGGATTTATCCAGCAAATTAGAAAATAAAGATGGAAATCCACCAGATTTTTAACATTTTTGTACCATACCTAACAAGATATACTGGTAGTATAGCCTTCACACAGGCAAGAAAGAAAGAAAAAAAAAATAAAAGCTGCATGTAAAGCCTAAAAAGGATTTGACAAATATCAAAGACAGCATGGAAAATGAAAACATTTACCACAACAGCAGAAGAACATAAATGCAACAAAAAATTGACATTATACTGAAAAAAACCAAACCATAAGCACTCAAAACAAGCTATGAAAAAAGCTGAACAAGACATGGAATGACTCACCCTGGAAAATAACAAGATTGTCACAATCCAAAGGAAAATACAGTATCAACACTAAAGAGAGGTTCACTTAGACTGAGAAAAATGTAACAATGGATAAAAAGAGCAGATTTGAAGAAAACATTCAGTATCAGATGAGGAAAAAAAGATGAAAATTAAAGAAAGTTAAAAAGAAATAAAAAGGAAAAGACTTATCAAACAAGGAAAACATTAACAGAGAAACTAAATAGGGACCAGTTTCTCATTAAGACTTGCTAATGTTCCATAAAATGATAAGTAGAAATATTATGTAATGAAAGAACAGCTTTATGTAAATCTGCAAAATATTTACTAAAGGGTATTGCAATGAGAATAAGTCATAATGCTAAGTCATCAATAAGAATACTAAGTTTTAAAGAAATAGAAAACCGCAATGTTAACTATAAGTCCTTTTCATGTCTGCTTGGTATTGTATCATTTTGTGGGTAATTTATAATTCACATGGGAGAAAGTGGAAACAATAATACAAATCACATTGTTAGAGCTAGTGAATTGATTTGCTTGACAGATTTCCTTATTTCCAAATGAATTTCAGTGATTTTGGCTTGATGCAGCACAAGCTAAAACATCATTACTTGACAGCTAAATGTGAAGGTGAACAGTGTCACCCTACCGCAGCCAAACATTTCCTAGACTATAGATAAAGTTTTTTCCCCAACCATTCTTCAGCGCAAGAACCAGAGGGGCAATTGTAGGAATTGGCCACTGCCCTGGTGTCTTTTCTAAACCACTGACACCTGTTCAAAGCAGCTGTGAACCATGATCACATCAGATATTATAATTTTATTCTTATTCTGACCAGATATGCATATGCACTGAAAGGCCAGAGATGAACCTTCTAATGAATCCTTATTATCTCTGTATTAGAGGTTACAAAACTGCAGTTAAGTGCACACAACTGCACGGTTGTGTTTTAAGGTGACTAAATTCTTGATGGAAAGGTTTCAAATGATGGAGAGTAGCACATGAACTGGTGATCTGTCCTAAATGTTTATCATTCACCTTGTAAAATATTACAGTGTGTTAACTACTGGAAGTGAAAGCTAACTAATGGTGCCATGACCATGTCAGGACCAGATTCTCTCTGAGTAGTAATTTACTATGGAAAACTAGGAAATAGTTGAACGCTGTGCTTGCCCTTCCATGTGGGCATGTTCACAATGGGTAACTCGTTCATGGTATGAACAAAAGGGGATTCTTAAAGAAACCTTGTAAGAAAGGGAGCACATCGACCTATCTAAAGTTCTTCTGCACTCACCTAACTAGGTAACCATGTTAGCAGGAGCCATTAGAGGCGATCCTTTAGCCTTGTCAGAGAGCGTCACAAAGTTTTGGCCAGAACTGAGAACCTGGAGATGAAAAGCTACCAATTGCTCAAAAGTTGGTCCCCACCAAGGTGGAGGGGGAACCTGGAAGCTGCTGCAAGCTCACACATACAACACAAGAGTTATGTCTACCTCTGGGCTTGAGAGGAAAGCCAAGCAGAGGTACAGCCTGAGTGCCATGCATTACTGCACTCCTGCAGGCATTGGCTTTATACTATATATTTGAGTAATACCTATACATACTGCTGTGCAATATTGTGTAATTCTTATTCCTACTAAGAAATTAAGCCAATGGCAAAATGCTGTTGGAGCGGGGGTTTAACTCAAATCTATTATCCATGGGTATTAGTAGTTTGTCTTGCGTGTGTTTGTGCATGTTTGCATGTGTATGGGTTTGGAAATCGCTACAGTTGTTTCCTGGCATCTAGGTTCCTTCAATAACATGAAAATCAGCTGACTAAAATCTTTAACAACATTTTCCCTTAGGACAATCCTAAAATAGTTTTTTATTGGTGGAGCTCAGCACATGGAAATTTTTTCTTCCTGTGATACCAGGAGCCCACTTAACGAGAACTGTCATTCAAAGTTAATCCTCCTCCTAATGAACTAACCTCTATTGTACGTAAACTCTGTAGTACCCTGAAAGATGCTGACCTTGCATGAGAAGACACGTCCTCAGTCTGCTTTCCAAATACAACCAAACTCCTGAGCATCTTAGCACTTTCTCCTCTAACTTCTGTTCACTCAGAAATTTCCAATTTGCTTCATGTTGAGTTAGCTCTATGCCATCCCCAACAGTCAGGTAGAGCAGGTGGACATCAAAATGAAAAGCTGACACAGCACTTTTTTGTTTTCCTTGAAAGCCAAGCTGGCAGAAGCAGCTCCTGTGCCCGAGGACCAAGAGGCCTGGAATAGCAGGGTACCTATAAAGCACCAAGTGTTTTTACACTGAAGTTGCCGACCGTTAAAAGTCTCATCACAACTGTGCTGAGCAGACAGTTTCACTCCGATGGGAACAGTATCACAAACACAGAAACCATTCACACGGTTCCTGAGCCACACTGCACTTCAGTGGGCCTGGGGTGGAGCGGGAGCTTCTGTGTGTCACCCCACGGTCCCAAAGCCTAGAGGGTTTGTCAGGGGTGTTCCTAGCACACACATCCCCTTTCACACCAGGGCACCCAAGTGGGCTCAGCTCAGCCGAGCGGGCTGCGGGGAAGGTGGCCCCAGCCCAGCAGGCAGGGTGCCCGCTCCCTCCGGATCGGGGTGCTGCTCAGGGCGGGGGGGTGCCTGGCCGGAGCCCCTTGCTGAGACCCCCGGCCCGGCGCCCGCCCCGCCGGCACTGCCGCCCCCGCCCGCGCTCCCCCACCACGGGGCCCTGCTGTATGTTTCCCGCAATCTTCCACGTCTTGGCTGGGGGGTCGGGGTTTGGGGGCTGGTGGTTGCGGGTTTCTTTGGGGGGGGTGGCGATGATCTTGTTTTCTCTTCCCGAAGACAGGGTGCCAGCGCCCGCGCCCTGACCCACTTCTAAGGCAGATAATGACATGCTGCTGCTCCAGCCCCCTTCCCCCGCTCCGCCGCCAGTTCCCAGGGAACACGGATCATCCCGGCTTCCCGGCTCCGGGAGCAGCCCGCAAACGCCACCTACGTCCGAGGCGGCAGCGCTCACCAGCCCCGCCGGACGCCCCGCGACTATTCCCACGGTGACCCGCAGCGGCCAGCGCCGCCAGAAGCGGGCCCTTCCCTTCGGTCCCCGCCGCGCGACGGGGCGCCTCCGCCTCCCCGCGCTGCGGCACCCCCGCAGGGCTGCGCGGCCCCGCACCGCGCCGGCCCCCGAGACCCCGGCAGCCCCCCGCCGCCCCCTCCCCGCCGCCAGCGTCGGAACAAACTTTTCCCCGCACGCTGGTGGGGGGTGGCGGTGTCCCGGGGGGCTGCCCCCGCGCGGAGCCGCTCTCCCACACGCCGGCGCTGTGTTGGGGGCGGGGGGGGGGAGCTCGGCCGCGGGGCCACGCTTCGGGCGCGGTGACGTGACCCCCTCCCGGCCCCCGGCCCCCTCCCTGCCGCCGGCTGGGGGGTGTGTGGGAGGGGTGGGGTGCCCCTCCCGCCGCGGACGCACACGCACCCCCCACCCCACCCCCCGCATACACTCACCCGCGCGCGCCCGCCCAGCAGCGCGCGGTCTCCGCCCCCCCGCGCGCACACGCGCGCACACACACACACACACACACGCGCACACACAGACATACACACCGAGCGCCCGCGCGCACCCCCGCACACCCGCGCGCACAGCCCCGCGCACAGCCCCGCGCACAGCCCCGCGCAGGCACAGCCCCGCCACACGGCAGCGCGGCCGCTCGGCGCGGGGCGCGGCGCGCAGGGCGGCCTCCGGTGAGCCCCCGGCGAGCCCCGCGATGCGCTGAGCCGAGCCGCGGCCCCGCCAGCACCCAGCGCCGCTGATCCCGCCCGCCCGCGGCGTGGGGGCGGCCGCCGGGCGCGGAGCCGGCTCCCCGGCGGGGAGAGGCGCGGCTGCCCGCGGAGGCAGGCAGGCAGGCAGGCAGGCAGGCGGCTGAGAGGCAGGCAGGCAGGCAGGCGGGCAGGCAGGCAGACGGACGGGAGGAGGCAGAGGACGATTTGGACATGCTCATTCTAGGGCGCTTGGTTGCCTGCATCCAGCTCGTCTGTATCCTCAGAGTGGGTGAGTGATATTTGCGTGAATTCATCTTCGGGTTTCAGACCAACTTTTCTCCCCGGGCTCCGGTGGCGCTTTTCTCCCTCCGCTCCCTTTTGCGGGGAGCTCCAGGCGCAGTCGCCGGCCGTTCCACACCGTGAGAGCAGGCAGTCAGCACCACGGGTGGGCACGCTTCTCCTACCCCTTTTTGCCTCGGCCCCCTGCTGCCGGGCCCCGCGGATGCGCGGCACCCTCCGCCACCCCCGGCACAGGCGGCTTGCCCCGGCGGGGGCTCGCCAGCCCGCCCTGCCGCCGCTCCCGCAGCGCGCCCCGCTCCGCGCCGCGCCCCGCCGAGCCCTGCCGGGGTCCGACCCCGCCGGGCAGCCCGCACCCGCGGCGGCGTGGGGGTGCGCCTGTGGTGGGGGGGAGGGAAAAGCCCCGGCCAGCGGCACCGACATCGACCTTTCCTGTGGACGTGGGAGGGAAAGCCGTACCGTAGCCCCTCGCACGAACTGTTCCGGTGAGAACCGTGGATGGGTGCAGGATTTCCGTGGAAAAAAAAAAAAAAAAAAAAAAAAAAAAAAAAAAAAAAGACTCGTTCTCCGAGAACGGGCAACGTCCGTGGTTGCCCTCACACGAGGTGTAACTGTCGCCTCGAAAACCTGAATCCCAGTCGTGCCTTCACGTGGGACCTTGCATCCGGAATACGGATTCGCACATCGGGTTTTGGAGGACTAGTTACATAAGAGAATTAATTTTCAACTCATTCAGATCTGTGCGACTGGAGCGCATCCTGAGAACCGCGCAGCGGGTGCTGTTAAAAGTGCCGTCTGAAACACTTTGTTAAATACCAGGAGCGCAGGTGGCGGGATTTGTATCGCACTGAATGATCGTTCTGAATCTGTAAGCTTCTGTCACGTAGACCGCTAGAAAATACCAGTTGTTTGCTTGGATTTAGGTACGAGGAACTCGGAAGCTTCAGCTCATTGTGTGCAAAACCATCACGCGAGGGGTCCCCGTGTAAGCCGGCGCTAACCCACATTTTTCACCCAATAGGTGGTGCTGCTTCGGGCACCGCGGCACCCTGAAAACGGGGGTCGGTGTTGGGTTGCTGGGAGTAAAAACAATTTCGTACCGAGTTCAGCTAGTTAGAACTACTTCCTCAGATTTTGTCGTGTGGAAAATATTTTTACCTCCTTTCTGAAAGCATTGTGGAAAAATTCAACTGTAAATGTGATGAATGTTGCTAACTCAATTAAAATGTATGGATTTTGTAAGGGCATCAATAGCATTTTAAAGTTACTTTTAAAGAAACCTATTCTAAAAACACAGTACTTATTCTAATATAATTCTCTTATACTAGTTTGGCAAAGAATGGCCTGTCATAAAACTTGCGATGAGTTTTCATAACATCTTTCTTATGTTGCCAACCTGTTCCTTAAAGTCAGATATATTCCCAAGGCTATTTAACAGAAAAAATTAACATGTGGTTGTATATGTGTAGGGAGGTATATGAAGATGCAAGAGCACACATCAAGTATACCATGATACAATCGTAATGTAATACAACACAGTTCAGTTTTGTAGACTTAACTTCCATGTTCAGATGATCCTACACCATTGCCATCAATGCAAGACATAAACATAGCTTTTGTAATGAAACCTGTGGGGCTTTAGTAATTTCATCTGGTGTCTTTTTAGAAATAAGGTGGGTTTGTATAATGTAATATTCAAATACACAGTGTGCATGTGTACACTATATTGATGAATTTAGAAAACCTGACAGAATGGAAAAAGAAGGTTTTTTTACTCATACATAAGGTATAATGTAAGTGCACCTACTTCTGTTTTTTTCTCTAGACTGATACACTATTGTTTTCAAACCTGACCCGAGGGGACACAGTATGTCCCCTTTCTAGATGTGATGCATGATTTGGTCTCAATGATGGATCATTCTGAAGACTCAGGAGCTAGTCTGCTCAGTGCGTTCAACGACGTGATTGTTCCCAAGAATGAATATTGTGTACAGGCTATTTAGGCCGATTTAGTCAGATTTCATTTGAATATGGTCCTCTTTGAGTATCTCTCCATAATGAAAAAGGCTTTTATCTGATAGTATTAGTTCATAGGAGTAAATATTTTGTTAGAATTTTGACATTATTTCCTTTCATTTTTTCATAAAAAATAAAATCAGTGAATGCATACTACTGGTGTGTGGTTCCTAGGGCTTGGTGAGAGAGGAGGACTTGGTCGGACAGGATGGTTCTTACCATTTCGTATTTCTGGAACAGAAGAAACCAGACCCAGAGCTCTGTGAATGGGATGTTGCTGAAGAGCATGGTAGTCTGTCTGCCTTTGCATTCTGGAGACTGTGGTTACTAGTTTGAGGCTAGGCAACGTGTAGATCCTGGTCTCATTTGCTTGTAGTTTCAAAAAATGTTGAGTTCTTAGCTGGTCACGTACAGAGCTCTACAGGATGCCCTTTCCAATGAAACTGTTAGGGAGGTTTGATGTTGGCTCTGGGAGATTCAGCAGGGAAATCTCAGTTTCATACATGTTCAGAAAAGACAAGGCGGTCAAATCAACCTCACTGAAGAAAAACCTGTAAGAGCAGACGGAGGCAAAAAGTTCTTAGGGGAATGACAAGACCGTGACAGTTCATTCTCTGTGTTATTGAAGAAATGCTTAGGGCTTGATTCTAATGTCCCTGCTGAGATATGAATAGCACCTTCCTCCACAATGTTACTGAAGCCAAGTACTGATGTAATTATTTATGGAGCTGGGTATTATCTGAGTACTCTCAGTGAGTGCCATTCAGCAAAGTTCAATGAAACTACTTGTGGAGATGTTATTCAGTCACAAGTAAGGGCACACGAGAAGTCCTGTGTGATTATTTGTGGATACTGCAGTGTGGTTAGAATAGAGGTTTCCAATGAAGTTCTTTCTGTTGCTAAAATTAAAGAAAAAAAAAAAACCCTCTGTGAACAATTCACTTGCTTTTTGAGTTTTTTATTTTAAATGAGAAATATATCAATTTTTAATCTTTAGCCTGTATATATCCCAGGCTGAAGATATTCTTTGAAATTCTGCCCCAGCTTACTTATGTCCCAGCTTATGGTGTGTTTGGTATATCATCCTGAAAGTCAATGGAGTATGCCCTTTTTGTAGCTTTTATCTCATTCTGCTTACAGAAAAAAATACCTAGAGTCTTTTCAATAAGTAGACTATTTATGAATCTGTGTAGGCAAGAAAATGTTACTAGAAAAAAGAACATATTTTCACAAATTACATTATAATGGTGGCTAAATTTGAATCAAAGAGATGTAAATATTTAGGCAAGACTTACAAAATATTCCCTGCTCTCACTAGCAAAACATATGGGCAGTTTCCCAAAATAATGTAAAAAGTCTCTCCAAAATTAGCCCATCTGCACCTTACTAGTATCACTGTCTGACCTCAACCAGGGGTTTGCCTTTCAAAATGCAACTAATTAAACTATTAATTGTTTAATTAGTTGTGTCTGACTTCAGTTTTTCACTATGAAGGAAAGATCTCTCTCTCATTTTTAGGTTTTCTGGCATCCCAGTACCGTGACTTTATTACACAGAAGTTGCAACATTTCTCTAAATATTCTGATTTTTCTTATACAACTGCCATCAGGACTGTATTTCCAAGCTAGCACACAGCATACATCTCACTACCAACAAGAAAAGCAACTTCTCTGCATTCTTTACTGGATGGCCACAACAAATTATTTATGAGAATCTGAAGGATAGCACTGGCTCAGCTTTCTAAATCCAGTCACACTTCTGTTCATTCTCATGTCTGCATGTTTAGATTCAGTAAGCCCTTAGACCGTTGAAGGACTATGTGATCAAATCCTTCTTTTTTGCACTAAGCTCTTATTTTGACAGTTTTTTTGTAGGCCAGAAACTTGGCATACTTCAAACTCAATTACATCACAGTAATATTACTGTATATTATTTTTAGTGCTTTAGCATATTTTACACTCAAGATGACATGTTTCTATGGATAATGATACATAGTTCCTATGGAGAAATTTAGTCCTGCCACATCTGAAATATAAGCGCTAAAACAAAACTAAGAATTTTAGGACTGTTAAACCATCTATTTTAACCATCTGTATGTTATGCGGCTTTATACCATAGAGATTGATATATACCAAAACCTAAATATACAGTATGGAATTCTTTTAGGTTCAAATACTGGCAGGTATGAAAAGTTGTGCAGAAGTAAATAACATGTTAAAAGTTGGTGTCAATGTAACCTAATACTTATTCAACGCACTAGTCTGTAGGACGTAGCTAAAACAGTTACAGCTGTAGTTTCGAATGCAGAATCAATACAATGTATAAGAAGAGTTTTCTAAGTTGTACGTGGCATTACTGCACCTCTAAATACACTCTTCTTTCTGAATTCCTGGAGAGAAACTGAATAATACATCTAAAAATAAGGTGGTAATTTGAAACTATTATAATTATAATCTGGATTGTAAATCAGGGTGTTAATTTATGAATGTAGGCACTTGCCCATTTCTTAAGAAAGGCGATTTCCTTCATTTTCTGTGCTCATCATTTAAATGGTCACTTCCCACTATGAGTTCTCTAATTAGGAATGTAAGGGTGAACAGATTCTGTTCTTTCGCTGACAATTTCAATTCCTCTTCAAACGTGCCGTGCTTCTCAGTATTCCCCGTAGGGCTGGAAGTCTGCAGCAGTTCCGGAGCCCCCTGCTCCCATTTAACAGCTCGATTCTCACAGCTTCGTGCACCATTTATGTGGCTTTCTTGTATGAGACATCCTTTGGCTATTCAATAAGCTTCTTTTCCCATAAAGACAAAAGTTACCTTTTTGAATACATGTCAAGGCTTCTGCATTAGAAAGATAAATCAACAGGAAGAAAAGAACTTACAGTATTAAAACCAAAATCCACTAAATGAAAGATAGCAAATTTTTCAAAGAGGCTGGGACTGTAAATGAAACTTGGCTCCAGCAGGTTGTTGAGGAACTGTTGGCAGCAGAGTACTTTTGCAGGAAGGTATGGGCAGGTGGCTCGTTGAATACAAATTGCTGATGTCTGTCAGTTCAGTCTTGAGGCTCAGGTGGAAATAACTAGAGAGTTTAGAAACAGGGTGAGGGTTTATTTTACTTATTTTGCATCACTTGCTGATATGTGGCACTATCTGGTTGAGGTGAAATAATAGACTTTTTAAGAAAAATGGGCAGTGTGTGAAAGTGTCATGGATTATTCTAGATGAGGCATGCTTTTCCAAAGCTCATGTTGCCTTCTGCTTCTTGCCCATACTTGACTTCTTTGATCCACCAGACGTAGCTATATTTCACCATAGAAATCATTATTTTTCATTACTAATTAAGACTCCAGGGGCTATTGTTTGAGTTAGCTAATTTCAGAAATCATCATTGTGGTAAAAGTCCTGTGGGTGAGAAAATACTATCCAACAACTGATACGGAAAGTTCAGCACTGGAAGTAGGATGCTGGTAGAGCTCAGGTGCCTGATCCCAAAATTTTGATTAAAAGGGTCCCTGACTCAGCTAGTGCCTTTCAGGGCTTCCAGGGAAGCTTTCAGACAGTTCCACTTTTTCATGTGCCTTACCTGACCCTATTATGTGCATCTTAGTGTCTCTTTCCCTGCTAAATTTAATTGGGATCCAAAGCCAAATGTTCTTTCAGATGACTTCTGACTTCTCTGATCCCTGATTTAGGGCTTCCCTAAATGGATGCTAACAGGATCAGGTGTCTTGATCTGCCTGCTGCTGCTGCTTTTGCTTAAGACAAAGGAGAAGGTGAAGGCTATGCCACCTTATGTTGTGTCCCAGCAATTGAAGTGTTTTACCAAGACAGTCTAGAGGGAAGACCTGTTCTGAGCTAAAAGGATTTGAACCTACGTCTCCTGTCTCCAAACATTAGGTTTTGTCAAATGAGAGGACTCTTCATACATCTTGTTAAGATGAAGCATTTTGGCTTTCTTCTTTTTCTTTTTTTCTTCAAACAAAGGTCAAGGGCTAGGAATTGCAGGGAAGGAACAGGGAGAACAAAAAATACCAATTATGCCACTGCATAAAATCATAGCTAACCTACTTCTTAAATAGTGTGTATGCTTATGCTCCCCTCATTTCATAAAGGGTACAGCAGACTTGTAAAAAAAAGTAAGAAAATGGCAACAGGGAATATCACAGGTATGTTTTGAGGAATAACTAAATAAGCTAGGACTACCTGTCAAGAAAAAAAGACAACTTAAGAGTTTGTTTTGTAGAGCATTGGGAACTCACGAGTGATGGGAATCCATCCTCCACTGACTCTTCCAATATAAGAGAAAGGGGACAGCAAACGACAGCAGTAGGAGCCAGATTTTAAAATAAATAAAAGAGTAATTCTTCCTGCAACAGGTGATAGGCCTGTGAAACTCTAATGTAGGCTGCTGTAAGAGCAGAATGTTTTGAGAGGATACTGGACGATCCTGAAAAAGAAACCTACTGAGGGTTGCTAAGCAGATGGAAACCACATCCATTTCAGAAATTTTTGGAGCTGGAAACAGAGCCTGGGAGAGTTTGCAAGGACATTTTCAGGCATATCACATAAGCTTACTTTTTTCTTACTGTTCTTAAGCATCTGCTTCGGGCTTTTGGACGCTGGACTCTGAATTGATAGGATAGTACAGCAAGAGAGGAAATACAAGTTCTTATGCCGGCTCCTACTCAGCATTTCATTATCCCCTTGCTGGATATAATGCATAAATCACTACCCCTGCCTCTTCCCTGGTTGTGCTCTAAAAAGAGCAGGTTTTGCTCATTTCTTTGAAAGCTCCAGATACTTGCTCTCAGAAGGGAATTCTAGACCGCACTTCTGAAGGACCAGTCTCTCAAGGGGTGGGCAGAGCTCAGATGCATTTCCACCAACTCAGCATTTTACATTAGCTGTCCTGGGCAGCTGAATACCATTTGGGCAAACCAGTTGCTTGTTACTGCGCTCAGCTGCCTAGCTCACCTACAGACAGTGTAGGAGCCTGAACTTCAAGGCTCTGGAGCCTACTGCTGGTGCCTAGCAGGTGGGTGATTCAGCTGAAAGCCATCTTGCATCTGGGCTTTTGTTTAAGTCAGGGCTCTTGAACACATTATTTATGCTAGCACCTTCAGATTTAGCAGCTAAAATCCAGTCTGGATGTGGCTTGGCTACTTGCTGTATAAAAAGCAGTATTTCTCTCTCTACATTTTTACAATATCTAGTTAGACATGCAAGTTAACTATTTTTTTTCCCTATAACCCTTTATGTTTTGCTAACCTTAGAGACGGTAGTTGCTGGGTGGATTTTCCGTGTGATGTTGAAATATTAAAGATCCTACTGTGCAGATGGCATTTAGCAGTTTACATTTCTGTATAAAGGTATCAGGACTGCTTATCTGACTAGTGAGAGATTTCATTAAGACTTTTCAGGAGCAGTAGATCTGTTAGTACTCTGAATTTTCATCCGTGTTGCCAAAAGGTTCTTGCTAAATACTGGATTACCTGAAGGCTGAAGTGTAAAGCAGGCAGCATTTGAAGAGGTATCCATCATCACTGCCTTACCTATCTGTTTGCTAATGTAGGGTAACAGTAGAAGCAGTGAAGAGTTGATTAAACAATAACATCAGAAGGGGTGAAATAAAAGACATCTAGAGTACTCTTACCATATTGAAATAACTTTACAAAATTGGTCTTTGAAAGGCTGTTTTGTCAAATTCTGTTAGGGCATTTACAGAAACTTCCTTCAGAAGTGCGGTCTAGAATTCCCTTCTGAGAGCAAGTATCTGGAGCTTTCAAAGAAATGAGCAAAACCTGCTCTTTTTAGAGCACAACCAGGGAAGAGGCAGGGGTAGTGATTTATGCATTATATCCAGCAAGGGGATAATGAAATACTGAGTAGGAGCTGGCATAAGAACTTGTATTTCCTCTCTTGCTGCACTATCCTATCAATTCAGAGTCCTGCCTCCGAAAGCCCGAAGCAGATGCTTAAGAACAGTAAGAAAAAGAAAGAAAAAAAATGTTGCATAAAAATAAAATAAATTACCTGTATCTTAGTGAATGAAGACCTTAAGTTTCTGTAAATGCCCTAACAGAATTTAACAAAGAATTCCTGACTCATTTGAAATTTCCTTGGAAATCATAATATGTTCTTTATTTGGGACAGGTTTTTTTAGTGTTTTTATAAGCTATCCAGGCCAAATCAAAACTTTTCATAAAGTAAATGGAAGGATTTATTGACTTCATTAAGATTTAGACTGGTTTGTATCATAATTCTTAAAAGTACACTTTTCCAAATATAGTGTTGTTTTTCAAAGCTGTCAAAGCCTTGGAAAAGAAAAAAATTTAATGTTCTGCAGGGGCAACATATTGAAGAAACTGAAAGCCTTTTGAAAGCTAAAGCAAGCACTCTGAGGAAAAATTAAGTCTTTAAAATCAGTATTTTAAAAAAAGACTTGATTCTTCAATTGCTTTATATGTGGAACTCCATGATTTCAGCAGACATTCCCATAAAGAAAAACATCTGCTTTCTTAGACTTAATAGCTAATGATGAGGGTAACAGCTGGCTTGATTAAAGTGACCTAATATTACTCCAGGCAGTGTCTTCTAGCTCCATCCCCAAACTGACCAACTGTGTTTAATCTATTTCTAGCCCTTTGGAAAAATACTTTTTTCTGATGAAGAACACATTCCAAGTGTTGTTTCTATAATTTTCTCTTGTTAACTCTTACTCTGATAGGTGTGTGTAAATACGGTAATTAACAAATTTGGCAGGCTGGGACTTCCTGGGAGGCTGAGGAGCCTTCTGCCAAGCTCCCTGGAGCACTGCTGTTAGGGGTGTGGGACATTTCACGTTACGTGGTACCCTCACCACACAGCCCATCCACCCATCACCTGCACGGGTTGGGGTGAGTCCTGCGTGGTCTGTGCCTACCTTGTTCTTGTAATCTTTGATTTTTTTTTCAGAGCAGCTTTGCATTTCATGTGTCTTGCAATGTTGCAGAGAAATCCCAAGGAACCAGGTTCTGTTTGGATTTTTGTGTTTTGTTTTGTTGGGGTGTTTTTAACACACCTTAGGTTTGTGTTAAAAAAAACCACGTGTATCGCTGTAGATACGCAGATCACAGTAGAGTTACTTCTGGCTCATATTGATGGAACTGTGTGTGAATAAATCCTGGATGAGCATCAAGGAGAAAAAGATCCAGAAGAGTCATTTAAGTTTTAGGATAGTGCTGACACAAAACCGAATTGGTATAAACTGGCAGTGTACAAATTTAAGCTGGAAATTAGAAGAAGGTTCCTAACCGTTACAAGCAGTGGAATTTTGGAAAGTCTTTCCAATGGCAATAGTAGGGGTAAAAAGCCAACCTCTTTTTTTTTTTTTTTTTTAAGAATAAAGTATCATGTTTTTTGCAAGATCCTGTGGCTTCTGCAATAGCAGAGAACCCCATCAATGATCCAGGAGTCTCTGCCCGTGGGTACCATGGTACAATTTCAACTGTGCTAAATAAGAAAACAAAGCAATGTGTGCTTGGCTGTGCCAGCCAGCTGCCTGCTGCTGAAACCACATAAACCAGTCATTCCTCAGGGTGGACTGATACAGTTGTAGGCTGAGGTACTGGGGACTGAGCGGTCACTTAGCATCTCCAGTACCCCTCAGCATTTCAAACTGCACTGAGTAGTGGAGCATCGTTAATCTATCCAGGAAAAGAAATAGTCTAATACAAAGTCAGGAGACTTAAAAATGTATGTTTTCAGTTTAATTATTGTATTTTGAGGCTGTGGACAGTTCGCTGTTTAAAATGAGGTTACTTATACAAGCACAAGGTAAGAAAACTCCTTTAAAGAGAAGTATTAGAAATCTCATGTGGTTGTATGACTTCAGGAGGGTGGGGGTTTAGTTAAAATACTAGTCATTAGAAGGTCTTTGAGAACTGGCAGCGCTCTCACTTTCTCACATGATATGTCCATAGGAAATTTCAATTAATTATATTTCAGTGTCAGATTTTACATTGGCTGAATTCTGAGAGTATTCTCAGGTTTGTTCACTCATTTCTCATTAATCCTCTCAATGTCCTCTTCTCACATTCCCCTGTAAATGGTTTGGCCTCCGTGACAGCTCCGTGAGCTCTCTGCTTGCTATCTGCATGTTTCTCCAAAGAAGAAACAGTTATGTGTTAGTCTGCTAATGTAAAGTAACTCCTGCAAGTTATTTTACTCAAGCTTTAAGGGTCCTCCTTGACAAGTTTCTGCCCCCCTTTTAACATGTATTTCTTACATATCTGATCAATTCCTCTTTGCTGTTTCTTCCTGTATGTTGTGTTACCACTGACTTTCTCCCCTTCTTTATTTGGGATGATAAAAAAAGGGATTCATATTTTTCTTGCTGCTTTATCTGTATGTTAAAAAAACCCCAAACACATAAATCGATATGACACTAACCAAACAGAGGATTAAAAACATGTAAATTCCTTAGGTTTTTTCTCTGTGAGTTTTATTTTCTGCACAGTTGTCTAATCACTTAGAGGTTTAGTTTTTGGTATCTCATGATGACAGAGGAAGCAGATTTCTGTATTTAACATATGTATGTATATATTTGAGCAGAGGTCAAGGCAGTATTGCATTCAACAGAATTCATTCAGGAATACTTAGACTAGAAATTATTCTTTCAATTCATTAGTGAAAAATGCATCCATACAAAAAAACTAAAAGGTAGCTTCCCATGATCTGAGTACTTTTCAGTCTTCTCTGGTTTGTGCTGTCCACTGTAGGATTTGTAACGTGTGAATCAGCAGAGAAAATATGTTTCCATGTGGCAGGAGTCTTCACTGTCAGTGTGGGAAATTCCAGCCTTTTTGTGTGTGGTGATAAGGCTGTGAAACAAAATCTGCTAAAGATTTGTCTGAGTAGTGGCTGGACTCATGGGGGTAAAGATGACAACAGGAATGCATATATACTCTTCATTAGGGATATGTGCACATCTTAAATGCTCTGATTAGCTTTTGCAGCTATTTAAGTGTTTACAGTAGAAGAGATTAATCACATTAAAACAAATTGCAAGTGCAATGTAGAGCAGATTAAAAATACCCTTATTGGCCTGCTAAATGGAAGAAGGCAGGTTCAGCTAAATCGGGTGAAGTTAATAAGGTGGTGATGCTCAGTGGATAGTTTCAGGCTACATGCAGTTGAGTGAAACATAAGAAAATGTATATGGAGCAACCAGAAAATGTAGTCTTATTTTTGGCAAATAAGGTAATGTGAATTAATATGAATTAATCAGCTTTTTCTAATATCTACACATTCTCTTACAATTGTATACAATGCATTTGAATAAAACTGTAATCCAGGTTTTCATGGAAAAATTATAATTATTGAGGGAGTTTTGTTTATTAGTTAATGAATTCCTTGGATGTGCAAATTTCTACACATATGAAACCCTGGTACCCTGAAATCTGCAGTTCACTTGAAAGCAACAGGAAATTCCACCCACTCAGAGTAGCTTTACGGATAAATCAAAAAAGAGGTTTAGTTCCCTTGCAGTGGAACTCAAAATGCTGGGTTAGGCATCCTGCTTGTCACGTACAGAGCATGAGAGTTACAGGCACCTAGACTGGGATTCATAGCAGCCAGCATATCCAGTGCTAGGACACACAAGCCTGGCTGGTAAAATAAAGATCAGTGTAGATAAGAAAGTGTTAAAAAGCAACAAACTGAGAGGTGCCTCTTAGGGCCACATATTAGAAATAACTATGCTGAAACATCTTGCTTAGATGGCTAGACTTGACAAAAAGTATCTTGGAATTCAGAATTATCATACTCCTCTTAGAACAGCTGTAAGATGTTGATACCGGAGACTTCTCATAATTATCTAGTAGTACAACATTGGCTAAAGAAACAGAAGATGGCAATCCTAAACATTTCCCACGTAAGGGAGTCTGAACCACGGCTGTGGAGAGCATTATTATCCACAGGATGATAAGGCACAGGGTTTGAGGGTGGACAGCAGTGCTATCTCTACCCAGGCTGAAGATGGGAATAGTAGAAAAGTTTGAAAGAGGAAACCCAACTATCCATTCTAACAGGCAAGGTAAAGCGGTCCAGCACAGCGTTTCCAGATGCTGGACTAGATTTTCACCCTCCTTTCTTCACTGTGCGCCTGGTACTCTGCCCAGCAGCAGCAGCTGCTGCCGCATGCAACCAGCAAACCCCTGGTCTCCTAATTCTGTGGCCCCCCACCACGTGCCCCCGTAATCACTGTCTTTCTGTGGCTGCAGTAGTGCATCTCTCTGCTGGGACAGATGCAAATGTGGACAGAGGCATTTGGCTGCAGAGGCAGCCTGTACTGCTGGAAGGGTTACTCTGTCTGTGATGGGGGATAGGAGGCAGGCCAGAAAATGTGGTCTGTAGGCTGGATAAAAGCCTTGGATCAGCAGTTGGACCATGCTGGGCTATGACTGTCAGTGTAGGGAATGAGACAGGGTTCTAGTCCCTGTCAGTTTGGTTATTTGTCTTTTATCTAGCTGCTATCCAACATAAAAACCACCAGGATTTCTGTTGTCTCCTGTAACTTTGAAACCTGCTGAAGAATGCTACTGTATCTCCTGGATGGGTCAGTGATGCTTACCTAGGTCTTCCGGGCATCTCTGAATAGCCACCTACTTACCCTGGATCCATGAAGTCTGTGCATTTTTCAGTCTTGGACCAGTTCCTGGTTTGGTTTTTTTATGTTGCAGAAACGGAACCAGTTAGACACAAAAGTGTATTGTATGTATCCCAGAAAATAAAACCGTGTAGCTGTATCGTTAGTCTGTGTAGGAAATGTGTGCATTTGCACCACCCCTGTTGGAATAGCGGGAGATTTTCTGCCACAGGCAGGTATGGCAACCGAGTGAGCAACAGCTGCAGTGTCCTGGAAGAAAACACAGCATGTGCTCCCTTTTGCAGCAAATCAGCTGCTTTAGATGGCACAGAGACAACACATTCATTTCCCCGGTGAGTCACTAAGCCTCCCTAAAGCGTGTATCTCCAAGGCTTTCAGCTGAGGTGGAGCATATTACATTGCTCCCAATACAGGCAAAACCTTAAAGGCTTAGTCAAACCTATAATTAATTAACGCTTCTGTAACACTTAGAAGATAGAACTCACTAGATGAGCTCTAAGGCTGCTGTTAATGATTTTAAATCCATGAAGCAACTTCCTAAAAAACCTTTGAAATTGGCAATTAGAATGTTCTGTCTTAGATGGAAAAGCTTTGATCACTCCAGAGCAGGAAATAAATGCATGACTTAAACTGGAGAGATACAGTGACAGAACAGTGGCAAACTGCTAAATACACTGACGTGGCAGAGGGCCAGAGGAAGATTTGCTGTTGTTCCTTCCAGAATTCCATTTGAAGCCATTTCAGTATTTCTGTATTGCATGAATAACTCTGAAAGCTCTAGGAAGTCTGTGCTTGCATGTATTTAGAGTCTGAAGATAAGACTTACTTGAAGAATTTTACTTTCATGCCCTTTTCACTTTTTTTTTTTTTTTAAAATCTATGCATTTTCAAGGCTATATTCTGATGCAGTGCTAGGAATGAACCTAACTAAAATATTCTGACCTGTCCTGTCTTATGTTCCAACACAGATATTTTAGTAAATTTTTTTTAAAAGTGACGAAAATGTGTCTGAAAGCCTATTGTTTTCTGTTCAAGGATAGGAATATTTTGTAAAGAAACTGACAAACTGTAGTCTAGAAGCTTGATTTTTGCCGTTTTGTGTTACAAGAGCAAAATACGTGAAACTGTCTTTGCTTGACTAGTGCTGGTTGTGGGTTCAGCAATGACATCCACCAAACTGTTACCCTAGCTTTTCGATTTTTCATGAGGTAATTAAAATTTAAGAGGTTCTTTGGTATAAAGCAGTTTGTCTTTGTAAACTTTCTGCACTTCCTCAGATAACTTCCAGTTATTCATGGATAGAAGGAAAGAAATAAGAACATTTTAAGAAAACAAATAGGTGTTATTGAAAGGCTGTTTTTAAGGGTGTATGGATATTTTTAAGCTAGTGTAGTACTGGCACGTGCAAATAAGATGTACCTGTTGAAGTAATAGTCAGAAACATTTTCTTTACCTTGATTAATTGCTTAATAAATTCTCCCTAATATACGTTTGAATGAAAAATACTCTTCAGTTGCTTCTTAAAGGAACAAATATAATTGTAATGGGTTTATATCACAATAACAAAACAGTCACATCCAAATAAAATGAAGGGGAAAATCTCACTGCTTGTCCATAAGCTTTCCACTGAGGGATTAAATGTTAGTACTATGCCTGTTGATGCAATACCAATATACTTCAGAAATTTGAGAAACATTTGAAGAATATATAACTAGTTACGGGAAATACAGCCATTTAATTTACTCATACTTATTTCATTGCATGGACAGATTAATCCTCTAACTGGGATTTTACACGTGTCGGATGTTTAAACAAGAATGGGGTCTAAGGTTAAACTGACATGTGGAGATGCTGTATAGTCAGGAAATTGCTATCATTTTTTATTTCTGTATTGATGACATCTAAGTGCATTTATCAGTGGCCAGGGTTTCATTGCTTAAGGTACCATATGAACACAGAGCAGGAATATGACACCTGCCCTATGGAATTTAGAAATAAAATGCAAAGAGAGAAGCTGATAGGACAGAGAAGATGGGAGGAACTGCTAAGGAAGAAATCATACATTAGTCAGTACAAAAAGCAGTTGAGTTGGGGAAGCAGAAATCTGTCACGTCTTTTCTAGCTATTCTGCAAGTGAGAGTTTTCAAAGAGGTATTGAATAGGTCTCTGTTCCTCATCTGTAAGGTAGAGGTAGTAGTACTTTACTCAAAGGTGTTTTATGTGAACAAGAGCATGTTCACATTTCTAAAGCTCTTTCAAGAGAAGAGAGGTTAGCTCCAAGCCTTGTTGCAAGTCAGAGTGGTGCGGCGAGGCACTTCTGCAGGTGGCCTTGGTGGTCTCTGTGGGACCTAAAGCACGCGGGTGGGCAGGTGGGTGTGCAGTCACCTGGAGCCGCTGGCGCAGCCCCTTTGCATGCCATGTAAGCCCAAAGCAACACTTACAGGTGAGGAGACCTAATATATTCTAGTGATTCAATAGGAAACTGAAAATCCTGAGACGTGGGAACTGAACCTGGCAGACAATGTCTGGTCAAGCATGTCATTTTACATCCTTTGCCACCGTTTGCTGTCTGCAAAGCTGAGACAATATCCCTATACTTTCTGAAGTCAGTTCAGGAGCGAAAGCACTGCATAAATAGTGGGTTGTGCAGACAGTACAGCGTGAGCATGCGAGCACTGGCATGTGAGGAGCTGAGGTATGTTGCTTCTGATGACATGATGGCCTTTTCAGCATTAGCATAGCCTTCCAACTGGTGTATAGCTGCACTTAGGTGAGGCTTCATGTACATTTACACCTGACAACATGGGTCAGAATAGCTGACCTGAATGTTTATCCTATGGTAGAGCCTCTGTGATCATAATCCTAAATGGAAGTTCTAACCCCGTGTGACCCAGTGGTACCAGAAACCGTGGACTGCAGCAAGACCTGTTACCTTATGGTCCCAGCCTGACAGTCAGCATGGAGAAATGTGGCAAAACCTGATTGGCATTTGCTGTATAAAACAAAGCTCTAACATCTCACAAAAGGAACAGTTATGCTGAGTGAGGGATACTACTGATTTTATTTAATATGTAATTAAATGTTCATGTGCTGTGTATAGCCTGAAGTGTGGTTAGACAGTCATAACATCATAAAACACTTAAGTTTTCCTCGTGTAGCTGTCGGTACAGTTTGGGTCCCCTTATCATGTTTGGTGATGATAATAATAATATTGATAATATCCTGTGTCATTCTTATTCTTGTATCAGTCTTCTTCATGCCGTGAAGGTGGGCACATGAGCATGGGTAGGGGGCTGGTGGCTGTCAGCGGCTATTTTCCGTTATCTCAGCTCCACGAGGTCGTACAACACACATCGTCTAGATGGTCCCTGGTGCCAAAGGAACCTGTACAGCTTTCCTCTTACACCCTCTGTACCGCTTGGCAGAAAGGGACGTGGGTCACCATTTGTGCTTCAGGGTTTGCTGCCAGTTACTACACTGCGGTGTCCTGGTACGTTATTGCTGTCTCCAGTTCTGACTTCAGGGAGACGGTGCTCTGTATCCATTGCTTGTAATTCAGAAGCAGATGTTGACTTTTGAGTTGTGACCATAAGGACAAATACTGACATGGACAAAAGCTTTACATTGCGCAAGCGAGCAGTGGATTAAAACCTACCTTTCTTTTCACTCGCTCCTTAAAGAAAAGCATATGTTAAAAATGAATAAAAAGACCTTTCCAGATTTCTGTTGTCTTCCAGTAAAGCGGGGGGTGTGATGTGGTGTGGAAAAAAAAGGTGGCAAGGCCTACTGACAAGAGGAAAAGAGCTAATAATAGTTTCCCGAGTTCATAGAAATCCCACAGATTGAGAGGAGGAGAGCAAATGGAGAAAAAGAAAAGGAAAAAAGAAAGGGAAAGGAAGAAAAAGGAAGGAGGGAATGAAGGAGGGAGAGAGATAGGAAGTAAGGAGAAGGTTTACAAATGAGACACACTGGGCACTTGTGCAGGTTCTGTTTATCTCACGTTTTTCAAGTTTGGTGCTGCTGCAGTCTGCTGTGCTGCTCACCATTTGTAACTGCCGTGAAAGGGTACCAGGGACGGGGGTGAAATTACTCCTGATGTGACTTTTACAGGCATCACATCACCAAACCCAGAGAGATGAAATGATGTGACTAAACCCCAAGCTTTCAATCACAGGGGTTTTTTAACCACTCTCTTCCACGTAGTGAGGAAAATGAAGAGGGTAATGCCACCAATCTCTTCTTTTTTAAAAAAATGCAGCCAGGTGGAGTTTATTGCAGAGCAATTTATGAGATGTTCATTCGTTACAACTGAGAAAAAAAATTTCAGAGCAGGTTTTTTTTTTTTTCTCCCAGAAAATAGAACAAGAGATGAGGAGTCATTATATATTTATTTGCTTTTAGCAGGAATTGTTTATATAACTTTCTTGGCATCGTCACCCACAGTGATCTGCAAAGATACATAGGTATGGAATAATTCTAGCAAGTACCTGGTGAACGAATTGCGGAAAGGCACTTGTTGACACTTGTAAGAAGTTAACTGATGTGATGCAGAGCAGCAATGGGTTTGGGGAAGGAAAGAGGCGCCACCCCCTGCGCCCTTACCCGCACTGCCTTGGCCTCTCCGGGTGGGTGACCTCCAACCTCTCCTCTCTTCCCTTGCTCATAGGGACCTTATGCACTCCCCCTCCTCGCTTTTTCTTCCTCAGCCCCACGTATAGATGTGACCCAGATTTCCCTTCCAAAAGCCCTGTGCTTCCAGAGGCAAGGAAGGTTCGTGTCTGACGGGGGAGGAGGGAGACCTGCAGAGCAGATTGTAGGTAATTGTCACTTGCTGCCCATGGAAAGCATCCATATCTGAGATTATAATTTTGATTCTGTTTATACAACATGCAGTCCCAGTACTGCTAGAATCTGTGGATGTTCTGGCAATATTACAAATAAATCATAATAATAGCTGTTAATAAGTGAGTGCTGACAGTGATGTTGAGGCTGTAATGACCATTGTAACCTAAAAAACCCCAAGGATTTTTATTGTTTTCAAGAGAGAAATGTGTGCTCTTAGGCTGAAAGGTAATTTGGTTGGAATAGTACATTTCATTTATAATGAATGCATCCAGACCTAATGTTGCCTCTTTACACAATATGCAAAACCAAGTTTTGATGGTAAAACTTAGTGCTCCTGGGTATGGGATGTGGCACACTGCTACCTCTATGGATGGAATATAGTTATGTGTTAGAGATTAAACAGAGACTTTGCTGTTTTTTTACCAAAACGTAGACCTTTGGTAAGAACTATTTTTGTGAGGGAACATCTGAAGAGGGGCTAAAAATATTGGACTTGTAAGGACTGTGGCTGGGAAGAGTTTTAGCATGCAAGGGAGAACGGACAGGCTGGTGTGGCATGTAAATTCTGTACGTTTTTCTTTTTCAGGGATACAATATTTGGAAATAAGTTTCAGCTACATTTCACAACTATTTTAACTGGAAAAAGAACTCCAAATTCTCATTTATGCAATATCTATAATGAGTGTTATTTTAAGAATCCACCCAAGGCTCTAGTCATGAAGAAACATGTGCTTGACTGGGTTGCATTCACTCTAGAAAATGAAATTGATGCTCTGCTTGCAGCTCTAAAGAGAGGATCTTTGTTCTTTTTCCTCCAAGCCAGAATTCTGTGATGGCTGTGATGAATATCCTAGTTTTACAGGAGAAAAAATCAAAAGAGAAACAAGCTGTCATTTCCTGTGGTGTTGCAGATGGAGTCATGCACTTCACTTGTAAGAGAGAAGCAACAATATACTTTATTTATATAAAGTAGTAAGTTAACAAAGTTCAGTGGGGAATGTGACTGACTTAAGGTTCTATGGCAAGGTACAGTTGGTTATTTACTGCATAGAGGACAGGGTCAGGCAAAACTGTCAGGGTCACCATCCTGTTGAGTCATGAGGTTCAGAAAGGACCCCCTTGCGTTCTAAACTCCTTCTCAGAGAGGAGTCTAGGTGTGGATAGATCAACATCTAGTCCCAGACATAGTCAACAGTTTATGTCTAAAGGATTACATATACACAATCAATCCTATATATGACTTAGACAAGATTTCAAAGTTTCACATGCTATTAATCACTTACCAAGAATCTGTTGCAGCAAGGAATCTCTCAACCTTGAGGAGTAACCTTGAGACACGACCCTGCTTAAGGGGGGATCCTGACATGCAGCCCATGCCATGCAGGAGTGCTCAACAGGCCTGGGCTGTCCCACTATATTTATAGAGTAAGATGATTGATTTATAGTCATATTTGCATACCAGCAAGATGAATGGGTCACTGTTCCAGACATCCCTTGGCTACCGTGTTGCCATCCATCTCCTAAAGTCCAGAGTAAGCTGGATGTAGCCATCACAACACACACTGGTGGATATGGCTTAAGTGGGAGGGGGTGAGGGGAGCACACTGCCACGCATGGAAAAAATAATAATAATAAAAAAAAACCCCAAACATAAAAATCTTAACATGATATTGGCAGGAAAAAAGGCATAGTAGTGCAAATCCTGATCCAAGGAAATTCTTCTACTCAGTTCTAAACTGTGTCTGTAATTTTTTTTTATGTACATCTATTGGGCATTATGATTTTCTGACATGTATTCTGCAACAAATACATTTGTGAGAGTGAATAGTATTAGAGTAAGAACTAGTATTCAAGAGCTGCTCTTGGATTCAAGTGACTCAGATGCTTACAAAAAATTGGAGAAAGTTAACTGCTAATGCAAATGACTGTATAACAAACTAAACTGGAGGAAGAGTTTTGGTTCCAAGTGTACATAAGCATCTGCTTTCTTTAATGTAGGAAAGTATCTAAAACATAGCCAAAAATGTGGAGTATTCAGTGCTTGAATGAGATCCACCTGTCACTGAACATACACCAATGTAGCCCCCTAAGCGCGATAAGGATTAAAGTAGAAATGAAGTTACCAAGAAAACCCACAGAATCTTTTTTCCTACCATTAAATTATTCCATCTCCTTTTCTTCCAGTGCCAATATGGAGTTCTTAAGAGACCAGATACGTTTCAGTGAATGAATAAAACTTAATCCTAACATAAATAAAGTAGTATACTGCCAGTATAAGAGCAGTGAGCCCATTCATTTGGCAATAAGCCAGGCATTGCTGCATAAATTAAAATGCAATCCTTTCATCACTGCTTGATGTAGTAATTAACTGACATCAAACTAGCAAACATGCATTAGACAAAGAATACAAAATGTGATTTCTCCGTATTAATACTCTAACCTCTCTTCCATTGCATACCTTCTTAGTAGGCAGAATTAATACTGACAGAATTTCCATTACTTACTAAAAAAAAAAATGGGTCATGTTGAAGTATTAGTTTGCACTTACCTGATTCTCAGCATAGATAAGATCTTATTTCACCCTTAATCAAATTATAACAAAATTAATAGCGACAAGCCTTGAGAAAGTAAGTGGGTGACAATTAATCAAGTGGTTTAGATATGAAGGAGTTTGCTTTGCTGATGATGACAGGGCTCAGCCTATGAATCGGCAGTATAAGAGGAGTATGCTGAGAAAAGACAACCATAAAGATAAAGGTAAATTATGAACTCCAAATGAGACCCTGGGGACTAGGAAGATAATGATGGGTAGATCAAATCTGAGTTGTGGGCTGAGGCACAAGTGTATAGGTGAAAAGGGGAGCTTCTATTCGATGCAAGAAAAAGTTCAGGCAATGATCTATGTTATATGCAGCCTCAAAGAACAATTCATCCATCATTCAGCCCATTGCTGGCAGCTTGCTTTCCCTGGGGAGTAAATCTGATGGCAACAGCCTGCCCTTAGCTGTCATTTTTAGCGGGGCTGGGAAGCTTACGCCTATCGCACTGAGCTTACTGCACTCACCTGACACCATGCATGTACACAAATCGGTGTCTGCTCACTCTGGGGGAGATAGAGCCACTAAGGGCGGGCCAGAGCAATTAATTTGGCCATTGCAAAACTCTTGCTCTGCTCCCAAGATGACCCTAGGAAAAAGGATCTGACTGCTTTGATGGCTGCAACTGCCTTTCAGCCGTTGTGTGTATTGATTATTCAGTGACACATGAGCCGGCCCTGGCAGCAGATGAAGTTATGGTCCCTGCCCACCAGTTTGCATGGTACGGTGTGTGAAAACAGGTGAAATAATAATTAAAATATTAGAAAGCTAGAAAGAAGTGCATATGGCTGGCGGGAAGGTTAAATGAACAACTTAAAGTTACCAGCAAAAACTAGATGAAAACTTTGAAGCTGTAAAATAAAGCAAAAAAAAAAGGAAAAATTAGGAATGAAAGGATGGAGAGAAGGAAGAAAAAAACCTAGAAGACAGAAGAGTGAAGGTTTGGGTCCTGTTTTGGATTAAGAAAGAACTTCTTTCAGAGACTTTTCTTTTTTTTTCCCTTTTCTCCAAAAGCTCTATTTTCATTTGTACTTTAAGCTCCACATACACACTATAGTTTTAATTCCCTTTCTTCTGGAAAGAGAGATTAAACTTTTATGTCATTTTTTGAAAAGGCATGATGACTTCATTTTGATCTTCAGCCCAGGAGTAAATTTTACCATTAAAGAAACAGAAATGGCCAGATACACACTCTGTAGTCTTCTGCACATCAGCGTCAGAAGTGAATGGGTTCAGGTATTCATGAAAAGCCATGGTCCCCTGAGAATTTCATAATGCTGCGCTCTCCTAATAAAAGCCAAGCCGCATTTATATGAAACTTGGGATTTACAGTAGAAGGCTAGACCTTTATTAGTTTTTTCTTTCTACCCTCAGCTGTAAGATATATAGGAAATTCACGCTGCTATGAGTCCTTCTTCTATTGCGCATCAGAGTACAAGAGAAGGGAGAGTTAATGCTGATCTATATGTTCTGACCATTCCAGGACCAAGTATCTTTCCGTTTTGGGGTGAAGATTCGAGCTTTTCTAGTGTAGGCTTTGACACAGTTAGCTATTTCTTGTTGAATTCAATTACCGTAATACATGCGTCATGAGAACTTTCAAAAGCCACTGTTGCACAGATTGTGGTCAACATACCAACAAGAGGTTGTGCATTACTCCTTCAAAGAGAGCACTTACTTCCTGCTTACTTCCATATACTATTCTCTTAGAGTTAAAAAAAAAAAAAAAGTCTGATTTCTCACTTTCTTTGCTTATTTTGCTTTGGCATACATGAGCAGAAACCCATGGTTTGGAAAGAGGAAGTACTCTTCATCATAGATTATATATACCTTCAAATAATCAACACTTGTAGCTTGGAAAATTTGAATTTCCCATAAATGAAACCATATATAATTTATGTATTGTTTTTTTCACAGCAAAGCTATTTCCTTTTTATGGAGAGACTTACTTTGATGAAAATCCCTTGAAGCTCATGGTAAAACTGAAGTAACAGGTTAATGATACGGGAGTACCAAAGAATATTGCATGAGGTATTGAATGCTGAATTGCAGAAAGCTGTATGGCTATATGAAATATATTTGTTGTTAGTGGTAGGTATTTATGGACTGAAGAAAGGTTTTTCCGGTTTCTTCTCCCAACTATTACCTATTCTGTGCATGCCCTTGCACAAAGATCGCTTAGAAACTCAGGGTTTATGTCTTTTTCAGGTCAGTGTCAGGATGCTCAATTTCTTCCCAGATTTCTTGTAAGAGCAGAATTTAAGGTGCAGCCTCAAGATTAGCTTTGAAGTCCCAGACAAAGGTTGCTACATATGTGCATGCATAATTATTGATGTCAGTTAAGGATTTTTGCCCACTAGAATTCTCTCACACACAGAATAAATGGTTGAATAATTTACTCAGAACAACTAATGCCTTCTATTAAATTCTCTATTTTCTTTCGCTAAGGCATTCTTTTATTGTTTGGAAATAACTGTTAAATCCTGTATTGGGATGAACAAATAAAGCACAAGGGGTACTTTGCTTTAACAGAGAAGAGGGTAAGGGAAAAGTTTATTTCAGTTCATTTGTGGAAATTATGTTCCAAGCTATTTGAATTGAGGGCGTTTTAGATAACGTTATGAGTGTTTTGTAGTCTCAGATCACACCTGAGCTTAGTGGTCTTAGCAAAATCAGTGGCAAGAATTCCCATTCCTTTGATGGAGTAACAGTTTCTCACAGAGAGGCTTGGGTGCATAAGGGAGACAAGGAGAAGCTTTGTAATTAGAATTGTTACATGGTAGTCTGACTTAAAAATAATTCACAGCTTGTCAGAGAAACTAGCAATTAACTCTGAACTCTGTAAAATTGCCATCCTTACATATAAAAGAGAAATCCGTTCAATTTGTAGGTATCTTTATGAGCTGTAAAAATAGACTGCAGATAAGAAAAAATACAATCCCTTTCATTAAAAACCATGAGTTTTCTTAGATGGAAAGGGCTTTACTATGAAAATGTTGGTCAGCTTAAAACCTCAGTGCAAATTCTGTTAGGAAAAATACCCCAAAATATACATTTAGTTCTTGGACATTCCTTCAGCATATACACAACAGAGTCACAGGAAGGGTTTTGCAAGAGCAGAAGCTGCCAAGAAGGATTTGGAAGCCAGCAGAGGAGGGGTTTGGGAGGTAAGACACAATGTCAGGTGGCCCTAAATGAGCTGAGAGGTGTGGAAGACTAAAGCTTAGATGGCAGTAAGCTCAGAAATGTAAGCTGAAGCATTTGGGACAGGCTGCGCATCCCTCGATGCCTTTGGAGCAAGAGGCTGTTTGAAGGAAGATGCTGACCTTCAGGCTGTAACATGCCCTTCACCAGAAGGTTAGCCTGGTAGGACTGATCCAGATTCCTCAGAAAGATCTGGTTTCTCCTCGAGGCATTTTGTAACAGCAGGTATATTGCTGCTCTTCAGGGAAACATTTTTTAAAAAATTCATGTCACATATGTGCAAAATATTTAGTAGGAGCATTTGAATTCAGAAGACTGGAATCTCCCAAGCTCTTTTTTGAAATTAATTCCTAATAATGATGTATAAACATAGTAGCAATAAATCCAATATCTAGGAGACCCTGTCTTGGCCTCTCCTCATTCAAAGTCGTCCTTGAGTACAAAATTACAGTGATGCCTTATGGACCAAAATTGATTTCAGTGAAATTTAAAAAAAAACAAACACAATTTATGAGAATGGGTCTGAAGGGAATAGAAGTACCCTCCTTATGTTCACAAGAGTCTGGTTATGGCAAAAAAGCTTGTCATTTTTAAAAAGGTCAGCAAAGCTAAACTGCATTGAGGATACCTTATTGGTCAAGTGAAGATACTTATCTTTGTTTTGGTTTATGTGTGACAGATGCAGTGCTGTGATTTGCAGAGTAATTTTTTTGACATAAAAAAGCTCACTATTATGGCATAGCAGGGTAGCATTTTTACTGTACATAGGATGTTCCCAAACTGTTTTGATTTTGCAGCAAATTAGCCTAAGGTAGTTGGATAGTCATTATTTATTTTAAAAGACCATTTTAAAGAGTTACCTGAAATATTTTTCTTTCCTTACTGTTTAATGAATTTGCAGTTTTTTACTGTAAACTGTATTTTAGGAGATATAAGTATGTATTGTTTGAAAGTTTCATCACAGTATTCATGCCAGTGAAAGCTTGGCTGACTGTTTTCTCTGCAGACTTATGTAAATTTCTAGGGACCTTGTGTGAATGGAAGGAGTCTGAATTTGTGTCCATGGTAATCTGTTCAATGTGTAGAGGAAGTTACAATGGCATTAACCCATGAAAAGGATCAGTTGTTTTCATGGAAAGCAGTCAAGACGTGCTTTGAATTCAGAGAGTCGACTTAATCAGAGCTGGACATCGTTTTTTGAGGGTTTGTGTTTCAAAGAGCTTGATGCTGGTCACTTGCTACAGTCAAAATACATCATTTATCTGTAAAGGGGCATAAAAATTTAAGTTAGCTGAAGAATGGATACATCCCTGAAATATAGAAAAAAAATTCCTACAGTTATTTACAACCCCTCCTTGGGCATCTAGAAGCTTGAAAATGCCACAGTTGTCCTGGCTTATTACCTGCCTTCTGCCACTGGGAGCTGAGTGAATTCACACGGTGCTTCTTTAAAACTGGAGATTCAGCAGCACCAGTCCTCACCGCCTTCCCAGCTCCTCACCGCCAGTCCTCACCGCCTTCCCAGCTCCTCACCACCTTCCCGGCTCCTCACCACCAGCCCTCACTGCCTCCCCGGGTGCGGTGGGAGTCCTCCCTGAGGAGGGGTGGCCAACATACCCGACAGGCAGGAGGTAGAGGCGTTTGAGCAAACTTGGTGATTTGGAGTCTTCTGTCAGCCTTCACAGGTCATAACAAAAAATGAGGTCTAGTCCCCCACCTCATCTTGCTTCTCCTCGGACATAAAGGGTTCTGCTGGTAGGATTGCCCTGGTAAGAAGAAAGTAATTGAGACTATATTTACCTTTACCAGAAATATTCGCATGTAGCAGCCTCATTTGTTTTTTTTCTCCTCCATTTAAATTAAATTACAGTACAAGGAAGAGTAGCATTAGGCAATCTGTGTTTATTTGACTATTCAGCAGAGATTTAATTTGCAAGATTAAATAATACCTGTCCCAGCTTCATCTGTTTCAGCTACTGAAAGTAAAAGATCCTTCTGCTCCATATCTTAATTAATTTGCTACAGGGTATTTCCACAGTTTAATGGTAGTCTTGTATTAGAGATGGCTTACTTTTGATGATGAGGAGGTTGACAAGTTTAAAACTAATAAATACAAACAACGTAAGAAAATAAAAAATTCAGTGTCTACAATTCGTGTTTTTTCGCAGTATCTGTTTAGTGCTACTTGAACATTTTATACCAACGTTGGCTAAACGCATTTGCTGTATTGCTGCATGAAGCTGCATTTAGAGAGCATTGTAATTACATTTCCTGGCCTTCCTTGAAAATGGCATTTCCCAACAGCTTTCCAGTGGGAAGAGGCAGGTCTTTCAATGCAGAGCTCTGAATTAACACAGCAAGAACAGCTGATACTTGCCCCTAATCCAATTTAGGAGCTGTAAGTTCCCGGAATTATTTTCGTAAGAGCTACTGCACCCCGTGCGTCTTCACTCGTGGAGATGCTTGGACATTGAAACTATAATAGGAAACATGGTAACTGCTCAAGGCATAAGGGAAGGACGGTTGATGGATGATCACAGTGTAAGCAATATCATCATCTCATCAAGACAGAGGAAGAGCAGTTAGGTAAGTACTGTAATGGCTGGCGTTTTTATTGGACTTTTAAATTGGCTTTCTCCATGGGAGCAGACAATAGCAGCAAGGATTTTCTTACAAGTTGCAACAAAAAGCAAGGGAATGAAAGAAATCTAGTGTTTAGGAATATCTCTTGCCTTCAAAGAAGGTGTATGGGTCAGTGGCCAGATCAGGCTTCTCTTCTGGTTCTCACAGGCTCGCAGAATGGTTGGGGTTGGAAGGGACCTCTGGAGATCATCCAGTCCAACCCCCTGCTAAAGCAGCTTCACCCAGAGCAGGTGGCACAGAGACACGTCCAGGTGGGCTTTGAATGTCTCCAGAGAAGGAGACTCCACAGCTTCTCTGGGCAGCCTGTCCCAGTTCTCTGTCACCCTCAAGGTAAAGAATTTTTTCCTCATATTCAGGTGGACCTGCCTGTGTTGCAGTTCGTGCCCGTTGCCCGTTGTCATGTTGCTGGGCACCACTGAAAAGAGCCTGGCCCCATCCTCCTGACACTCACCTTTAAGATACTTACATTCACTGATAAGATCCCCTCTCAGCCTTCTCTTCCCCAGGCTACACAGACCCAGCTTTCTTCGCAAATATAATGTGATATAGTGGAATGTTTAGAAACCGTCCAGATGAAAAAGCAATATTAATAATCTCAGTAGTCACCTAAATAAGCCTTTGTAGAGGAATCGGGTTTTGAGAATGAGCTGTACAGCGAAGAATCACAGAATTGTGCCATTTGAAAATACCATTGCCCGTGATTTTATAGGTGTTGTACTCTGTAGTGTTGGTTAGGCAAAAAGCTGCTGTATCCTGTTGTTTTGCAAGGGGAGCGAAAGGCAGTACTGCCTAAAACCAGTGTTTGCTCTGTCAACACAGTGGATATTGCAAGGCAAAAGAGTCACATAATCCCCAGTTCTGTAAGGAAGCTGCAACTGACAGATCTGAGAATTTTCCATTTATTAGGTATATCAATTCACAGTCACGTTTTGCTGTCCTTGACAGAATTTCAGACTGTTAAGGGAGGCATTACTAAAAAGCATCTAGGGACACATTCCCTTGAATCTAAGCAAGGGAAAAGCCAGTCATACCACTTGCTCCAGCCAACTTCTTGAATTAACTTTGTTGCTTACCTGAATGCAAGTAGAGTGTCTGTTACAGAAGAGTAAGTAACGTTTATTTTAAGTTTTAATAGTAGCTGTATTTCATCTAGGACGGGTACTACCACCGTTTCAAATGCCATGTGTACATACATTCATGCGTAGTATGGAAATCGCAGGAATTAGCCATGTTCAGTGATACCTGGATTCAGTATTGTCTGACAGAGGCCAGTGCAGATGCTGCGGGAGAACAGGCATGAAATCCCACAGTAGGCAGAAGTGAGACGCCTCCCCCGTCTTTTCTCACATGTAATCTATGCCTTGTGCCTTTAGAAATGTATTGTGATAACTCCAGATATTCTTGATATCTTTATAGCTATTTCGGTCTTTATTTAGCTGTTAGCCTCAGTGGTTTCTTGCAGTGATAATTGCCTAGATATGAAAAGAAATGTAGCCTTTCACTGGTTTTCTTACTTTCAGCCTTCTCATTAATGCCCCCAGGTGTTCTTGTTCTTCTAGAGGGAGGGGGAGCAAAGTTCCCATTCTTCTTCTTAGCAACATTCATTATTCTTTATATTTGTTTTCTTTCCAAAATAAGCATTCGTAACCTTTTCCATCTCCCTTTGTTTGGAACTTTTCCATGGTCACTTTCATCAGTGTTCTCATGTTACTGTGCCTAATTGTTTTTGAGAAGGCAAGATCAGCACAGAATGCGGTTTTCCAGATGAAGCTACAGTGATGATTTGTGTTAAGAGGCGATAATGTTCTTGCTTCACCTTTTCTGACATATTTCCAAATTTCTGCTTGGACTCCAACTGTACATTGAATGAAGAACTTGATTTAGCTGTCCAGAGGTGCCCTGCTCTCTTCTTTCAGCTGATACAATTAATTGAAAACCCAGCAAAGTACAAGTAGTTTAGTTTTTTTGGATGCCTTTTTTTTCAGTTATTTTTGCTGCTTTGTCTGTCGAAGCTGAACAGCATTTGGCATTGTTGCACATTTACCTTGCTTGTTACAGCTCTCTGAACTTCCTTAAAACCATAGTCCCACCCAGTCTAAATAACTGAGACATCAGTGTATCACATTTCAGTGTATCCTCTTGAACCTTCAGATTTAACTAACTGTTGCCCTTTTTGGAAATTTCCTAGACATTTTGAAGACTTCTGAAAAGTGGCATTGCTATCAAAACTGGAACTACTTCAATTTCTGGTATCTTAAAAACTCTTTGCATTTTATTTGCAGATGGTTGGTGTCAGTGTACTAATTTGGCACCCTTGCTGTGCCTTGAATGTCAATTCAAATTATATTGCAGTCATCAGTCTTTAATGGCTCATCTGCTGTTCACTAGGTGACCTGTCTGCTGGACATGTTATGAGTTTCTCAAGAAAGGCTTCTGCTCGTTTCTGTTCAAGAGCCACTTTTCAGATTTGCATCTGCATTGTTTCTTTAAGCTTTTTCCTGTTGGGTCATTTGGCCATTTTACATATTATGGTCATTGAGATCTTAGTGGCTTGGTACACTGTGCTGATTGTTTCATCCTTCTACCCCTTAGGAATTCAGTTTGCTTTGGTGTAGCAGTATATTTTACATGTATATATATATATATGTATAAATATTATTAGGTCTCAGGGTTTGTTCTGGTATAGAGTCAGCTGTATGGCCCTCTCCTCCCAGCAGTTTTATTTTTCACAAGGTGTTTCCCCTTTCCCTTGCTCTCTCGAGGAAGGGAGTTAGTTTCAGCACTTTGTTCATTTTGTCTGTTTGGACTAGCACCCTTAATTGGAAGCATTTATAAGAAAACAGGCAGTGAGGGAGCTTCTTCTAAGCCGATATGTAAACTTCCAGGCCATCCCCTCTTGATAACTGCATTACTAGGCATGATGTGTAAGTCGAGCTTTCCCCCTAGCACAATGGCAGAAGTGTCTAAATGGCTGTAGGACAAAGCGTCCTAATTATGTGCCCCAAGAATATTCACAGAAGACACCATGAATCCAGCGTATTGAAGTTTTTCTCCATACCATAAAACCTTTCTATAAATATTCATAAGAGAGAGGGAGACAGGCAGACACGCTTCACAGGCTGCTAATTAATGCCTTTACCCAGGGTTTTAGAGCTCTACACCTAGACCAAGGGCAGGTGTCTGTTTGTCAAGGGCTTTGAGGATTTTGAGAGCCTGCAATGGGAATTCAGCGTTAAAATCCTTTTCTAGAACTAATTCTTCATTACTTAAGAGCCCAAACTCCCTAGTTCTGTTGGGAGCTGAGATCCAAACCAGCAGAGTTTAGGCAGGTGAATCCCCAATGTGGGAATGACTTTGTCAGTCCTGGTGTAAGTTCACAAGTCACTTTAGGTGCATTGAAACCTACTTACAGATTTAAGTATGCTCAAACCATTAAATTGCTGTATGTTTTTAAATAACGTTTTCCCGTGAGTCTCATTGTCATTAATTGACAGAGCGTTTCATTACTTTATTAATTGGCAATAAAAATAATTTTATCATCGTAGATGAGTCATTGCAATTAACTGAAAACAACTTTAATAGTTAAGCACGTTGTATTTAATTTGTTCGTGTTACAGTGTCTAGTTTGTAGTAAAAATTTGCCTGTGAATCACAATGACATTCTCAGGCTTCTTGATTTTTGTTTCAAAGATTTAACTTCTTACTGTTAGAAAGTCACAATCACTTTGCAGTTGGTTGTTGAGTGTTGACAGCCGACTGCCACAATGTGTGAACTTCCAGTTGTATTGAACTAATCTGAACCTCTGAGGACTGCTGCAATGAGATTCTCAGTTCAAACTGTGTTAGACACTCAGTGTAGGATTGCAAGTAACAAGAGGTCAGAACCTCCATTTTGTGGTTCAGTGCACAAATTAAAGCTTTTCATGGAGTGCCACCACCACCTGAGACCTGGGAAAAGGCTTTTTACTGCCTTAGTGAAAGGTTGGATTATATGGGGAAATGGTTATTGCAGTAAGGTGAAATTTCACGTTTACAATGATTGATTAAACAATATATCTCTCATCTTACGGGGCTATTATTTCCACATTTTGGGTCAAACCTTGTTCAACTAGCTTTATGTCTGCCGACAGAATTCAATGGGGATTAGAACTGAAAGAATATGAACTAACAGAACAGTGTTGTGGTGGGGTTTTTTTCTGAAATCACAACACTGCGTTTTGTCTCCTATTACTGTTATGTAAAATGTGCATAAATTAGACATTAGGAAGATGGGCGGGCAAGGGATGTATGCCTGTACGGCGGTTTTGTGCTCTGTCTGCATTCACACGGGCCTTACATAGCTTCTCAGGCTGATTTTCCTCACCCCTCCAAGATGAAGACCGTATGAATTAAATACAAATGAGCAAGATACATGACCATATAGATCATGCAAAATATCTGATCAAAATATCTGAGTCACCACTTCCAGATATTATTAGTATCTGAATTTCAAAATCATCTGTGATGCTCCAGTTTTGTGGGTGATGTGAAACAGGACTAGGATGGGACTCCTGTTCCTCTCAACATGCTGTGTTGGACATATATAAAACATGAGACAGAATTTTACCTCAAAACTATATGACGTGGTAGATATAGTATAGATGATAAGGTGGTGAAGAGAATAAAAAATATGAAGTCAAGAAAGGAAATGTGAAGAAAACAGATTTTAAATTGGTATGACTTTATTTTTAAAATCTGACAAAAAAATCAAGTGTTAATATTGCTGTAGGTAGCTACAATAAAGAATCTATTAATTGCAGTTACTCTGGTTATTTTATCTATGATCTTCCTTATGCAACTATATTAGTGGTTCTGCTGTGTTCTAGTAAAAGGCAAATTATTAAAATAAACAAAACCAGCAAACCCATGCATTAAGTGTCTTTGTTTTGCCTTTGGTTTGTGTTTTTAGTATGCCAGTGTTTGTCACACTTTGCTCTGATGTCTCTAGCAATCATGAGACACTTCATTTTCTTTTCCAAATGATATATTTATGTAATCAGTTGCAATAAGGAAATGGCTAAAGGAAAAGAGTAAACATGAGATTTATGATATGATACACTCAAGAAATTGCAATATGTGTAGATGTTTATATACACAATTTCAACAAATTCTTATAGATATACATATATCTGAACATACCTATGCCTATATATAATATAGTCGTTAAGATTTATCAAAGAAGTCAGGTTCCACATTTGTTTACAAGTTTTTTGATTTACTCTTTGCATTATGTTCATATATTTTTTATTAAATGAGACACATATTTTTATAGATGTGCAGTTGATACCAGGTGTCCATGATGAACTTTGGAATTTTTCAGTCCCAATGTGAATGTAGAGCTTCCTCAAGGGAGTAGAATGGTTTTTTGTATGGTTTTGTAAAAGGTATGTGGCATAATCCCTAGATTTTTATGAATATTTATACAAAAATCATCCAGGGAAACCTCTGTCTTCCCCTTTGTTACTGAATAAAAGATTTCACCAAGAACTTTCAAGCAAATACCTCCATGAAGCAAAAAAAATTATTGCTGTCTAAAGAGCCACCTTTCAGGAGACTTACTGTAACGTGACTGGAGGGGTAATGGTTGAGTAGAATTTGCAATTCCAGCATCAAATAAATGGTAAAGGAAAATATTTAATAATTGTAAACTTCCTCCTTTAGAGAATATATTTCTCTCAGTATCTCCCCCAGCACCTTCATAGGGTTCAGTCTAAAGCTGTTCATTAGGGTCCACAAGATGCCTTTAACCATTGAAACAGTTTGCAGAAGAGAAGGTTTCTAACAGCTTGACTTCACAGCCCCTACTGTGCTAAAAAGCATTTATTTCACCACATGTTCCTTTGAGATGACTTGCATAAGGTCTGCTCTCAAGTGGTTTAGATAGATACTACCAAAGCTTGTAGAACTTTCCTGGTCTGTGGATCTTAGTATCTATTAACAGGCAGAGAGGCACTGGCGAAACAAAGTAAAGATTTCTAAAAACCTTTCCAAAAACCATTTAAATGTGACCTCTTAAGATTTTGAGCCTAGGAGTTAAAATTAGTTTTCATTGAACTTCTGAAATTACTATTGCAATGTTTCTGGTTTGTTGGAAAGGGGATTCTTGTAAATGTTTTAACACTTAGGAGTTAATATAAGAGGTAAAGCGCATATTCTTCATTCCTAATGATATTTATTATGCCTTGTGACACACAATTTTGCTAAAAGTCAGAATCGTAAAAGTTTATCTGTGGAATACCCAGAACACTGAGTAGGATCATGCAAACAAAATTAAGTTACCATTATTATTTATGTGTAAATAAAATCGAGTTCTGTTCGACTCTAGCTATCTCTTTCCTGCTTCTCTGGTACTGCTAACAGAAGTAAATTCATTTTGAAATCAAAGGCCTGTAGTTGCACTGACTTGATTTGGTTGGGGTTTTTTTGTTCATGTCTGGTCTGTATTTACTTTTTATTTATATGATTCCATGAATTTACACGTGTTGCATTAAAAAACCGTCTGGGCATGGGGAAAGGAATCTGAGTTGCAGCAGTTACATAAAAGTGTGTGCTAAGAATCACTGCTTGATACCTGCTTTTTTGAATAGCAGTTCCACTATAAACACCGGTTTGCCTCACTTCATACATGGGACACTAGTGTACCATCTTTGGTGAGATTAGTCCTCTTAAGTCCTTTCTTGTTTTGGCTTTGGACACCTTTCTAGGTGCTTCAGCAGCAAGGCAATCATCTAGCTTTTCTGTATTGTCTAGTTCTGTAGGTTCTTAAATTACTGAGATATCTTTGTGTTTAGCCCAAGAGCTTCACCGCAGTTAATTTCATTCACCTGTGCATATTCAGAAATAGCAATTCTGGAAAGGTAAGCACCACTGTCCCCCTTAAAACCTGTACTGTCAGCTTGGTTTCAGTGAGCAGACACTTCAATGCTACACTGGTTACCAGAGAAGCCTTAAAACTTCAACTAACTGCTAATGGCTTTGTAGGAAGCGTCAGACCATTTTGCTGCATCTTCAGATGATTTCTAGGTGCACAAGATCACAAATGGAAGGAGGCATCTAACGTATCTTGCTGCTTTGCCTACAATCAGAGTGAAGGTGGAAGCAGGTAACTTAGGCAGATTGGATCATACCCTGTGATATCCCTCCCGCTTGCCACTGGCTTCTTAGGAATTTCAGGGGCCCTGCAAACCCCAGGCATGAAAAATGCCAGTGGGGTAGAACATAAATTTGGTCAAACAGGAGTGCCTGTTGCTTGTGCATATACAAATGCACTGGAAAAATGTGATTAAATGTGATTTATAAACCTTAGCTGATACCATAGGGATTATCCTTTTAATTCACAGCACTATTCACTGTAAAGTTGTGACAGATTAAGTAAGCAGAGTGCCTATTAATACTCTGGTGCTTAATGATAACTGCTTTTAAATGAAACCAACCAATCTTTGTCTTCCTTTTTTTATTTTTGTATTTATTTTTTTTTTTAGATTTAAACACAGTTTGTGTTAGTAAATACACATGACAGTTGTCAAATTACAAGAGTTTTGTTTTGACTTTATATTTAGTGTAGGGAAAGTCTCACTTTCTCAGTCTGTATTGGAATGAGCAGCCTACACTCAAGCATAATGAAGGGAACTGGCTCTCTTTATAGATACCTGAACATGTACCAATGCCTAAAATAAGTTTACACAGAAGGAGCTGTGGGTGAAAAGAAAAAAAAATCATTTTAAATTCCTCTAAAGCTGTGAGAATTCTCAGCCCCATCTTGACAAAAGATTTAGACACTTCGACTTTCAGGGAGAAAGAACATGAAATTGTAGAGGTGGGTTGTTAAAGCATTTTGGTGGGTTTAAAGATTTTACAGATGCCATTACAAAATCAGATAAATCCATAAGAGACCTTATTCAGACAAATGTAGATCATTCTCTCAAAGGGATTTATAGATAGCTCCTGTCAGTTAGAGCTGTGAGAGTGTTAGCAGGTTGTTCTCTGAATCTTTTCATTTCCTCTGTCAGTGTAAAGCAAGAATTATTTCAATTGAGGCAATGAAGCTGCACAATCATAAGATGGATGAAAGGTGTAGAAGTGGGTCCTGTGACCTTCCTGTCAGTGGAAGGAGCTAAAATAAGGAAATGACAATTGTTGAAGAAGCCCTCCATTTATCATCAGAGGTGATTTTGCACAGTTTTAGCTGTGTTTAAAGTTCTGTATTTACATTCAGAAGTAGAACCTGCATAATAAATGTCTGTCCGATCTACTGTATTCTTTACGTATTTTAAAAGCGCTGAGCATCTGTTTTGCTAATCATGTGTAGCTTCTTTTTCTGAATTTATTATCATGCCAATTTTGCAGTTTGTCTTCCTCTCTTTGACTTTGCAGCAACTTTGTCTGGTGTCCCACTTAGCCACAGATTTTCTTTCAGCTACCTTGTATAACCATTGTTCTTACCATACCATTCCAGTTTCTTGTGCGAGTCCTAATTCTTCTCCAGTGAAGAGATTTGTGTTTTGTTCTAAAAATAGGACTTTCAAAATATTCTATAGTGTATAAAAGTGCTGTATATGACTAGAGATAGTAGATCAAGTAGGGCATAAAGACTGAGCTACCTCATTCTGTTTGAATGAGCAGCATCCGAGACATTCACATTTAGACATATGTTGGTGCATCTCAGTAGCCTTCAGCGGAGGTGGGTCAGTTTGTGTGGTGGAAAATTTGAACGTGGGTAAATAGTCTTTTGTCCTTATAAACAGTTTGCTGAGCGTCCGGGCAAGCACAATAGGTATTTGAATAAAAACTTGAAGACTGCTTTACTAGTTCAAGCCACTTGTCTAATAACCCGTCTGACAATAACTAGTAGCCGATGCCTAGGCAAAGGCATTAAAATAGGGCAAATATGCAATGAGAATTTCCCAGTATAATACTTTTATCAGTGGACTTAGTGAGCCAAAAGTGGTGTCACTGTGTATAAGAGGTATTTATGGATTTCTCCTTCACAGAATTTTAAAATCTTTTCCAAACCTGTGTAAACCTCTGGTATTCACAGCTTCCAGTTTCTGCAGAGTCAGTGATACGAGTGTACATAGCAGAGATCTCACGAGACAGGATTTGCTTAAAACAAGAACTTTGGTATTTCTCAAAGAGAAAACTTACGTATTTTCAGTGAGTGCTTGCATCCTTCCTGGTATCCTGAGAGTTCCCGTGTTCTTCCTTGGCCTTAGAACCACAGGTTGAATCCTTCCCATGTAAACTGAAATTCCGATCAGTTTTAATACCAACATAGCTTTTATCTCCATGACTGTAATGCATTGCCATTATCCACTTATACTAGATGAATGCTTATGACTTTATACTCTTTGCTCACAAATTAGATTTTGGGACAGGAGGAGAATACCGAGTGACACCTGACGTCCCAGGACCAAACAATGTTGACAATCTAAATATGTAGTTAATAGTGCCTACCCCTACCGTGCATGCAGAACATCAGTGCCATTTGTAGAAGATTTCACAAACGCAGATGTTAATGTGTCACAGTTCCCATAAATAAGTCATTCTGATGTTAGAATCTCATAAATGCTGGTTCCACTACATGTGCAACTCATGAATTCAGGCTGCGTGGAGGTCAAACCGTAAGGAGGTTGTCCTTTGTTCCTCTTGAGTCTAGCAGCTGATACCTCTGTACAGTGCTGTGGCAAAAAGGACGAGCGTAAAGGGCAGGTAAAATTACAGCATCCTGGTATGAATTACAGCGCCAGATTACGCCTGCACTTGTGTCCTGTGTAGCAAAGCAGCATGTTTGAGTGCAGCATCCTCAAACATACTTCGTGTCTCAGACACTATCCTCAGAATAGCCTTTTTACCAAGGCTTAGTAAATACCGGGTCTCTGGTGGATACTTGGGCCTTGTTGCCTCAGCAACTCTGAGAGGATTTTCCCTGCCAGAATTCAAAGGTTTAAGGTCCTGTTTCCACTTCTCTGACTCATTTTTTTCTGGCACGGTGCCAAATCAAGAGGTTGTCTGTCACAGACAATTCTTTCTGTTAATTTTTAAAGCAATTTATTTTTTACCTTTACATATGAATAAATACACACAGAGGATCAGCATGGTTCGTTCATAGCAGTAACTCAAAAGCAACTCAACTGAGGCGAGTAAGTGCAAAAGGAATATCAGGTTCATGTCAAGAGGAAGAAACCCTGGTTGTTTATACTTTTTAAACAGGAAAAGATATCCACAAGATCTTGTTAGGCCCAGCACTATGCTTTAACTAGAAATCTGTCTTCTCTGTTTGGCCCAGTGACTGAACATGAGACAAGGTCGGCCACACATCATCGGTCCTCATGAGCAGGGGAGCATGTGCCACCGTTACTTCTGACTTCATGGGCCCTGGCACTGGGGCGCACACTGTTTGGATAGAATATAAAAGGAAACAAATCAAACAAACCTCAGAAAGAAAACTTTGGCTTTGAAGGACAGTAGAAAAAATGAACAAAAGCATCTCCTCGACAGGCATAGAAAGATAACCATAAAACTAGTTAAAACGTGATCCCGCAACTGAGCTGCCTTGTTCTACGAATAAATCAACAATCTATGGAAACATGTTCGAAGCAGAAGAGAACATTAAGGATTTTTTGCTTCATAAAGCAGCACCTCAACCAGTAAAACTCAAACTATTTTGGGCGCTGGCTGGAGATGTCAGTCAGTGTCAAAGGAGCCATGCTGACTGTCAAGCTAATCAAGCTCAAGTATCAGTATCATAGATTTACATATAAACCCACAAATCTGACATCAGTTTTGCCCTCTCTTTATTGAGGATGTTCTAATTATTACTGTATTCATTTAAATTAAATGTAAGGAATTTAAATAGACTATTTAAACAGAAGTACATGCTGTCATATACCATGAACAAAAGGGATGTCCATTTTTTAACTCTGAATTAAAAATTAAAACTTACCTCCAGCTGGTCTCTACACTGTTAGCTATCAACACTGACGGTTTACACAGCAGTGCTTTATAGGGTGCATGGTTGTGTTTTGCCAGGGAGTTTACCCAAGTAGCTCAAGGGAGGAATTGCTGCATTCGGTCATCCTCACACACTCACACACAGCATTTTTTCTCTGACACCCGTGCTGGCTATGATTCCTTAGTTGCTTCCTTCCCCAAGTGAAATTTGCTTTCCTTCCCCAGCGTTGCCACATATTCATAGCAGAAAGAGGCAAAACCAGAACCACTGATGATCCCTGCAGACGTGGGGAGGCACTTGGCTGTGAGTGTGCAGTGAAGGGGCTGTGGGAACACAATAGGTGAATAGTGGAGGAAAGGTGTATGAACTCCTGACGTCTTCTGGCATTTATAAAGACTTTCCGTAAGATTTACTGGGTCTATAAGTGTGTAATGCACCAAAAAAGTGAACCTTGCCCCTTTTTTTCTTGTTCATTGAAGCTATCGCTCCTTGTCCGTCAGACCTCCGAGTGGAATTTAAAAAGTGGTGGGAAGCTCTCACGCCCAAACCCTGCTTAGTTACCATATGAATGCTCAACTCATTGTTTGAAGTAACAATTAGGAGGACAATGGATAAAGGAGGAAACTGGAGACAGCAACTAACACCTGTGAATCAGAACTTAAACAGCCTTCTTTTACATAATTAAAGAAGCAGGCACAATGCACATTGACTTCAAAATGTGGTCCAAAGACAATGCTGGTGCATGTAAATCCCTTTTCAGTGCCATTACTTACATGTCAGGTTTGATCATTTTCTAAAAAAAATCTTAGTCATGAATGAATGTTGCAAAATGTCGCAAGGAGGGGTTTTTTTTTGGCGGGGAAGGAAAAAGCAAAGAGAGAAACATTTAAGAGCAATTGCAATTTCATGGAGGAGGGAGAAGTCCTGATGAAGTTGTTAAAATGCATGGACTTCAGATAGGCAGCAGAAACTCATTGTAAGACACAGAACATTTCTAACCTTGCAAATAGCACTTATGATTTAACAACCTGTAATCAGCACTATATACTTTTCTGTATTAAAAAAGAATGCATGCTATGAAATTGTTTCATTAAATCGTATTTATTGCAGAATGTGAGCAGAATTCTATGGTGCTTTCTCAAGGAAGCAATCCATATGTGTGCTTAACGTGCTCATATGCAATTATTTCTTAAATAGGTTATGTTGTGCTTCTCTAGAACTTTATTTAATGAAGCTAGTTAACATTATGACTCTTGAAATGACAGTATCAAAAAAGCTATATCTACAATTTACATATATTAATAAGTATTAGGGGCATAGTTGTCTATGTGCACACATCAGTAGTGTTGCTAGAATTGTACTGGCATAAAAAGGATAAAAGTGAAGGTTATTCAGTAGTCAGAATAAATCAGTGAGTATACAGTTAGATATTTCTCTCTGGAGAAATGTAATGTCATTAAAAAGTATCTAATATCTACCCTTCTGTCTCCATAAAGTTTACGGAGATATAAGTAACTTCACATACTTCAGCTATAATATTCCTGATGGTAGTACACACTGAAACCACATTTTGGAATATTTGTTCTCTATCTTTAAATGGTATCAGTAGTACAAAGTTAGAAAAAATATGTGAAGTCCTGACCACACTGAAGTGAAAGTTTAACTTGCATTGTCTTCCAAGTAATCTAGATTGGTTCTTTCCAACCATCTTCATCAGAGAAGATGGTTTCTTCACAGGGCAGTTGTACTAATTTTAAAAGGGAAAGCATGGTTGTGATGAAAAGTGGGAAGAAAAAAAGAAGAGAGGGAAAGAAAGAAAGAGGAAGGAAGGAAGGAAAGGGAAAGAGAAAGAAAAAGAAGAAAGTAAAAACTGAAAAACTGTTTGTGTCCATTACATGCTACAGTGTTGATGGTAATTATATTCGGTTAACTAATTACTATTCAAGGTCCAAGATAAGGACAAAGTAATTAATTAATCAGTAATTAAAACAGTGATTTTCTTCTTGGAGTGGATATCTTGTCTATACTTCATGTTCATGTTAGACTTTCGGGTTTTATATTGTAAATTCCTTGCTGTTTTGCAGATTTGGTGTACGGATACTATAGACAGCAGCGGAAATTGACTGAAGAGATCGATTGGTCATATACAGGTAAGCAAAACTGTCTGTTGGAGAACTTGCTTTTATGTGATAGTTTCATGTTCATTGTTAGAACTTCAAGAGCCTGTTATGTCTGTATACCACTTACCATATGCCTGAACAATTGCTAAAGTAAAAATGTAGGAAATGGAATCTGAGAAATTACAGGAACTTTACAACAGGAGAGACTATTTTCCTTTCTTACATCTGTTACTTTTGGGAAAGAGAAGGTCGTCATCCTTAAAACCTTAACCTCAGACATGATTTACTTGATGAAGGCTGAGCCAATAAATCGCTAGGTGCTCATTTATCATCTGAATGTTACTCTTCTGGCAAGTTTGAAAAGCAGACAGGCTGAAACAAGGCACAGCATGTTATGTGAGTAAGAACACATCAATATACTGCTTATGAACTTCTGCACTTCGCTTCTGAGCAGCTGAGCATCCTTTCCAGGTCTCACCCTGATTCTCCTAAAAAATAAGTCATTTGAGCTCTCCCATTTGCATAAGTGAGGAAGATATACCCTTAAATTCTGTATGATCTTCATGACAGAAGGACTAAGAAAAATTCTTAATTAACCTCCTAGATTTTTCTGTAAAAGTCAAGCCACTTTCAGTAATATTGAAAAGGTAATTGTGTCCTAAATGATAGGTATATATTACTGAGACGTGACTCTTACATTTGTAATAATTTAAGTTACTGTTTAAAAAAACAAGTAGTTTATTAAAAGAAATAAGGACTGTCAAGTTTCAGTGTTTCATATATTTGATTCAAAATACGTTCCTGTTGTTAAAGAAATGTACGATTCTTTTTCTTTCTCTCATACTCTTTTTCATTTTTCTGAGAGTTTTTATCTTCCAGGGTGAAACATATCTAACAAGTTTTGAGCCTGGAGAGAATTGAAACAGGCTAGTCATAAACCTTTCAAAATGAGATTTATAATGAAAACTCCTACTTACACAGATTGTACTGCAAAATCCAAGCATAAGATCAATCAGTGCACTATTTCATGTTCAAAATCCATCCATTTTTTAATTTTGCAGTTAGAGGAATGCAAGGATAAGCCTCCAGGATTACAGGTGACCAAAGAGCAATTTATGAGTTGAGTTTAAAGAGCAGCGAATGAGTTTTGCATAGGATATTGGAGGACAGAGCTCTTCCCTAGCCTACACAGAACACCCACCCACTGGGCAGCTGCTGCAGCAGCCACAGGTCACATTTGCTGGATATTTTTGATGGCACAACAGCACAGACTCTGCAAGCTGGAGGACCCAGACCTGTTGGTTCTATCCTTTAACATGTGAGATACCTTCATATAGTCAGTTCATGTGCCTTGCCCTAGTGGCTCTACTGTTGGCAAAGCCTTTCTCCCCATCCAGACCTATAGAGTCAGGCACACGTGGTGCATGGGTTGCCTGAATTTGAGAGGAGTCCTGCTCAGCTCTGTGTGCCCAGCCCAGCAGCCTCCTGCCCCTGCAGCATCCTGCTCCTGCAGTATCCTACCCAAGCAGCATCCTACCCAAGCAGCATCTTACTCCTGCTTCTGCTGCCTCACCTGGCCCTCTGCCCCGTGGGCTCCGTGTGCCCCCAGCAGTCATAACACAGCTGGCTCCATAATGTGTTCAGATGTGGATTTTCAAAGCTTTTTGCAGGAGCTGCATGTAAATCAGGTACTCGGTGTCTAGGGATGGCAAGTGTATGGCGAGCTTTCTTGAAATACCAGGTAATTGGTTCGTGCCATAAAGGGAACACACAAATTCAGCTTTCACTCAAAAAAAGGCAGTCTCCCTGAACGTGAAGAAAAATTACAAATTTTAACATTGTGTGTTGGAGGCACAGAATTCTAGAGTGTGAAGCATATTGATTTTCATCTCATTCATTTGTAATAATTTGTCTGTTTTAATCTAATTATTTTGTTGCTGGGGGAAGTGGTATCAGGTACTGTATGTGTAACTACTATACCTAGCTCAGACCTATGGTTTTGAAGGATACACCAACATACGTATTTCTGAATGGATGACCTGTGCTTTGTCAGTACATCCTTTCCTCAGACACCAGTTATATTCTTCTGTCTTATTACCTGCTCACTGAAAGACCTGAAAAGTTAGCCTCTGTGTGCCAATGAAGTGTTATGAGTGGGCCTATCCTGCAACCATAGAGTTTAATCCACTATAACTAAGAAAAATCTTAACTGGCTTGGCAAACTGATCTGAGTTTGAGCAGATGTAATTCTCTATATCAAATAATAAATTTCAGACACATCAGCCACAGTGGGTCAATACACTCCTTTATTGGGATGGTGCTGTGAGGTGGAAGTAAAATGGAACTAGAGAAATAACTGGAATCTTATCTGCTGAAATCATGCAATTCTGAAGGTGGAGTTTCATAATAAAGCAATTTCACATACTGTACGTAAATATGAGTCATCATCAGATTTTGACTCTTGGGTAAATGTCTAAAGAAGTCATAAATGTTACTGGAAACATTTTGTAGTACTTCTAAAGGGCTCTGCTTTAAGCCATAGACAAATCCTGCATTTGCAAGCATGAATTTAGGTTTTTGTGTCCTGACTTTGCATGTATTTGCATAAACAAATACAGTGTTAAAGAGATGGAAGGCGCAAGCGCTTGTTACAGATGCATCCGATTTTTTCACGAGTAAGAAGCTAGTTTGTTAGTATTTTAACAATCTTTCATTCTATTTTTCATTAAAACGGTGATAGAAATCAAAAAAAAGGATACCGTGAATATTTTCAAGTGATGTCATATACTAAAAGTGAATCCAACCATTTTTGGTGTAGAAAAAACAAATCTACTGAGGAAGTTTATTTCCTCAACTCGATTAGATACTAATTGATGATGAAAGATCATTTAGACATTATTTAAGTGCACTGCTAAGGTTAGGCAATCACATATTATTTCAAACCATAAAGCAAGCAAAATAATCTTCAAGTATTTCTCTATTGTAAAGATGAAAGATTAAATTTTATTGATGCTTTGTTTATCTGCATTGTTTTTGCCAGAAGGAATAATGTAATGCTGTTTTCTGGGATTTTTTTTAACATGGCTGGTTGACAGTAGTCTGTGAAAACTCCAAGTCTGAACGTACACATGTAGAATTATCCAATGATACCACAAAGAAGATATTTTTTTCCCACTGAAATTTCTTTCTGTTCGGTGTTTCCGCTTGGTATTTGGGTTCTTATTCACAACAAGCTAGTGGTTTAGAGGGAAAAAACTAGAGCTCAGTTCTCTTAAGAGCAAGAAATTTTAAACAGCCTTCCAGGATTTCAAAAGATGAGGGTTTTAAAAAATGTTAAAAATTGGATCTAGTATGTAAATGGATATCACAGCCAGTTCAGTGTTCTTTGTCTCATCACTCAGGAGTATCGAGTTCAGTTTGTACTGCCATTCATTATGCGATACACTGATACACAGTCGCCTTATAAATACTGGCAACTCTGGTCTTGAGGAAGGGGTCATTTTAGTATAAACTGTTGGGCCTCTGGGTATTGAAAGAACAATTTTGTTGTTTGCAAGCAGAACGTGAATCATATTTCCGCTTTTCTGTGGGGGGAAGCATCATGAGTCACAGAATCACAGAATAATTTAGGTTTGAAAGGGGTGCTTGGAGATCGTCTGGTCCAACCCCTGGCTCAAAGGGAAGCGAACTTCAAAGCTGAGGCAGGTTGCTCAGATCTCATCCAGCACAGTATTGAAAATCCACAAGGAGGGAAATGCTGCAGCGTGGGCAGTGTGTTCCACTGTCATTTTGAAGAATGTTTTTCATTTACGCAACTGTGACGTCTCTTATTGCAACCTGTGACCATTGCCTCTTGCCCTTTCCCTGCGCGCTGTCCTGCAGATTGCCTTTACATAGCGCTGGACTCCAGTAAAGTTCCCCCTCTGGGCTCCAGCCTCTGCAAACTCAGGTGCCTCAGCCTGTCCTCATACATGATGTACTCCAACCCCCTGAGCATCTCAGTGGCCTCTGGTTTGTTAATACCCATCTCACACTGTGATGGGGAGGAAGGCAAAACAGTGGTGCACATTCTCGATGTCACCTCACTAGTGTGCAGTAAAGGGGAACGGTCACGTCCCTCATCGTGCGGGCTGCACTCTTGTCAAGGTTGCCCAGTACGTTGGTGGTCTTCCTGGCTGCAAGGGCACGCTGCTAACTCACACACACACACAACTTGTTCTCCATCAGAATAATTAATGACAATCTTTTCAGATAATTATTAATATCTGGTTGTCCTGGTTTCAGCTGGAATAGAGTTAATTTTCTTCTTTGTGGTTGGTACAGTGCTGTTTTGGCTGTGATGTGAGAACAATGTCGATAGCACACTGATGGTTTTAGTTGTTGCTGGGTGATGTTTGTGCTAAATCAAGGACATTTCAGTTCCTTGGGCCCTGCCAGCCAGAGGGCTGGGGTGGCACAGGAAATTAGGAGGGGACACAGCCAGGACAGGTGACCCCAACTGGCCAAAGAGGTATTCCATACCATGGGACATCATGCTGAGTATATAAACTGGGGGAAGAAGAAGGAAGGGGGGAGGAGGACACACATTTGACATTATAGCATTCGTCTTCCCAAGTAACCATTACGCGTGATGGAGCCCGGCTGTCCTGGGGATGGCCGAACACCTGCCTGCCCGTGGGAAGTGGGGATGAATTCCTTGCTTGTGTGCTTGTGTGCTTGTGTGCTTTTCTTTGCTTGTGTGCACGGCTCTTGCTTTACATATTACATTGTTTTTATCTCAACCCTTGAGTTTTACATCCCTTTCCGATCCTCTTTCCCATCCCTCTGGGTCGGGGGGGAGTGAGCGAGTGGCTGCATGTGTTGGTTGCTGGCCAGGGTTAAACCATGACACTGGTGTATCTCAGTGGTAAAACTTGGCAGTTCATTGATGATGCTCTTCTGGCCTTTGCATCAGGATTTTCTGCAATAGCAATGGCTAAACATAATGGCCTGCTGGTTTTGCTCCCATGTTGAACATTGAGCTAATCTTGTTAAGCTTAAAATTATTATCATTCTATGCCTGATTCAACACCCCCTGGAGATATCCCCCTGGCTTATCATTCCCCATTACTCTCGCTACACAGACAAAACCTTAGCTGTCATTTTAAAAGCTGGTTTTGCCACCTCAAATCTTGGAAATTTGCACTGATGTCTTCAAATGTTGATGCCTGTAGTTTGGCTTAGAAATGAAAATGGCCTTATTTTCAGTGGTACTGAGAAAACATAATTCTCTTTCTTGCCCAAACAAGATCTAATGTTTGGATTTCAAATGTTCTGTCATCTTCCAGTACTGAGGAGATTCTACTGCTAAGTCACTGCTCATAAAGTTTATGGAAAAGTAGGTTGTTGTTTATATCCATAATTTACAGGTGTATTTTGCTTTTGACTCAGCGTAAAAAAGTGAGCAGGGATCTCAGCTGTGGCTCAAGAGAATAATTTCAACATTGGCAGGTAATTCTACATACTCTGTAAAATGTCTGCTGCTTCTGCTACCCCACAGTTTGATCCAGGTAAATTGGGAAGTTTCAGGCTCTCCCCTCATCCTCACCCCGTCTCCCTGTTCAGCAGCCATCTGCTGGGATGACGGACAAGGCTAGGCATACGGGCATTGCTTTCTGCCCTGCAGCTGCCCTGGAGAAGATGCTGTTCCGGAGAGTGTGTGTGTGGGCACCCATGCACGCTTCTTGTGAGACAGCTCCAGGAGCAGGGCAAAGTTAGCCAGAGGGTAGAGGTGCAGGCTCTGGGTCCAAACTTGATAGAGGAGCCATTTCATGAGCCAAATCCCAACCGTTGGGCTGTGTGGGAGAGTGGGAGGCACCAGCAGGAGCCTGCTAGAGGTGGGATCCAGGAGCTGCCTACTGAACCAACTGATTTAATGGGCAGTTCTACCAGACCAAACTGGAATGTCTCCAAGAGAACCCTGGCCAAAAGCTGATGAAACCTGCCTTCACTGGCTCTGTAAAACCATGCTCTGGGGAGATGATGCATACCAAATTACGTTCAGATTTTTTCTTGCTAGCTAACTACCGTGACAGTATGAGCATAACTTTATGAGAAGATCTGGTTTTTTATCACCTCCTGTGAAATAAATCACTTTGTGTTTTATATTCACCAAGTGACTGATATGCTGTATCAGTTTTGAGAATTAAAGAGAAGCCTATGCTCATGGGTCCTGTAGGTTCTTTCCGTAAAGGATGCAGCATAAGAAATCAAAATAACATGCATTCTTTTATTAACTCACATAAAAATAGCTCTGCAGAGGGTCTTTTTTTTAGTAGACCTTATGCTTCAGAGGCTGTCATACCTTTTCTTACATGATAGCTCATTACATGTATTTATATCTCTCAGATCACAGTCACTCATGGTTCCAGTATTTTGTCACTAAATTCACAGGCTCACTAATTAAAAAGCCTATTACATTATTATGGTTTTGAGAAGGCTGATGATTCAGCAACAGAAATTATGTGTTATGCATCTGTTCACATCAAAGAGACAAGGTGTCCTCAAGCGGGAAGCTACATGCTGGCATTGCTGACCGTAGAGAAATTCATTTTAAAATATCCCAGTATACTGATTCAACAACACAAAGCATGTTATTCAACACAAATAAGATATCTATTCAGTACATTTCTGAGTTTTGAATTCATATGAAGTGATATGGTTTGGAAGAGTCTGTTTCAAACATCCTTTCCTTTCAGTCAGGAGAGCTGATCTTTAAGCAGTAGAAGGCTACTAGCAGCAAAGTGCAATTTATTTAGCTTTGATTCAGCCAATATTTGTAGAATAAATTGAGTGGAAAACTGTTGCAAGGGTTTTTTTTGGGAGGAGGTAAGAGAACGGACCCCATATTCATGCACTTTTCAAAGCTGGGTGGTTGTAAGTCAGGTATGAAGAACCGTATGTTGGTATTCATATTTGGCTCATCACTGGTAAAATTGCAGTGGTTTTCTTTCAATAAAGATTAAAGTGATGTGTTTGCTAGAGTTCTCTGGTAAGGAACACTGATAAGACCTATTCCTTCCCCCATTTCACTCCTTTATTACTATAAACAAAGGAAGCAGCTGGGTCATTTTCAGAAACTGCACAGCATCTCATTTTGAGCATCAACTAGATTATTCAAACACAGGAAAGTTGATTTCTGGAGTATAGGAATCAAAACATGAGATATTTGCCTAGTGTGGCACTGCTGTTTTGATAAGGTCTGGCCGGAGGTCAGAAAGATATAGACTACCCATTAAATAAATGTGTTTGGAAATTAAAGCTTTTTTTAGGAGTGCTGTCTTTGGGAATGCACCACAGTAAAATGAAAAAAGCAGATTGTGGATATCTCACAGTAGACTACAGCCTCTGGTAAGCCTCTTTGCCCTTCAAAAATGATCATGAAAGT